>NW_022170738.1:3015166-3353970 GCF_008802855.1 Photinus pyralis
AATTTGATACATAGGCGCTTGGAATTAAGGAAAATCAAATGCCAGTTTCAAAATTTGTTTTTGCGCATGCGCAGTGCCAACTTTTTTATTTATGGAAGAATTTAAATGAAATGTGATACATAGGCACTTGGAATAAAGGAAAATCTAACGCCAGTTTCAAAATTTGGTTTCGCGCATGCGCAGTGCCAACTTTTTTATTTATGGAAGAATTTAAACGAAATTTGATACATAGGCACTTGGGATAAAGGAAAATCAAACGCCAATTTCAAAATTTGGTTTTGCGCATGCGCAGTGCCAACTTTTTTATTTATGGAAGAATTAAACGAAATTTGATACATAGGCACTTCGAATAAAGGAAAATCAAACGCCAATTTCAAAATTTGGTTTTGCGCATGCGCAGTGCCAACTTTTTTATTTATGGAAGAATTTAAACGAAATTTGATACATAGGCACTTGGGATAAAGGAAAATCAAACGCCAATTTCAAAATTTGGTTTTGCGCATGCGCAGTGCCAACTTTTTTATTTATGGAAGAATTTAAACGAAATTTGATACATAGGCACTTGGGATAAAGGAAAATCAAACGCCAATTTCAAAATTTGGTTTTGCGCATGCGCAGTGCCAACTTTTTTTATTTATGGAAGAATTTAAACGAAATTTGATACATAGGCACTTGGGATAAAGGAAAATCAAACGCCAATTTCAAAATTTGGTTTTGCGCATGCGCAGTGCCAACTTTTTTATTTATGGAAGAATTTAAACGAAATTTGATACAGAAGCACTTCGAATAAAGGAAAATCAAACGCCAATTTCAAAATTTTATTTTGCGCATGCGCCGTGCCAACTTTTTTATCTATGGAACTATTTAAGTGAAATTTGATACTTAGGCGCTTGGAACAAAGGAAAATCTTAGTTTATTAGTTAGTTATTCTTATTTCTTATTTAGAAAAGCATTGAAATGAAATTCTTCTCATAAACTGAAATTGAAGTAGCACGTCAACAATGGATTGCCCATGTGCAACGCTATCTTTCCTATTTGTGGCCGGATTTTTACGATTTTAACAGAAGTTGCATCTTACAAATGGGAAATGAATGCAAGTGGAAATGCGCTTTATGTAAATCGTTTACGATTACTTTTTAACTTGTTATTAATTTTCAGTAACTTAATATAAAAAATTTTAAGATACATGCATAATAGTCGGATTTTTGTGGACAATGGACATTCTGCTTGCTTTTATTTTATATGTTAATAAAAAAAGTACACACTGTAATAAGTAGAATTTTTAATTACGAATACAATACAACGATATACCATACATATAAAAAATCAAAAGTTGGAAGCCGTTGGTTTCAACAAGATGGTGCACTCGCGCACAACACCTTAATGGGGCGAAACTACCCATCGGAGATATTTTCCATTTTCCAGGACACTTGTTCGATAGGTATTTTCACATCATTAAGGCGATGTGCGCGGGTGCACCATCCTGTTGCTGTTTTTTGTGGGTGAACCGTATATCGTTGTATTTGTAATAAAAATGCTACTTAATACAGGGCGTACTTCTTTTACGAGCCATATAAAAAAATAAAGTTGATGAGGATTTCTCCGAAACGCAACATGGAAATGAAAATCTCTTAACGCTGTTTAGTAGAGCTGAAAAAATGGCAATGAGCAAGTGTTTTTTTATATTTTTTATCTGTTCAAATAACATCAGACAAAAATAAAAACAAGAGCGGCAAATTTCGATTTTTCTGGCATATCTTCAGAAGTAATCGGAATTTATCGCCAAGATGGCTCAGGTATTGAAGTCTCAAACGGAAAGAGAAAGTGGCTATGGCGCCTTCCAACATGAGTTAGAAAAATGTGCTAAAAATCATGTTTTTCCCAAACAAAAAGCAGATGATTTTTTTAACTTGAAGATACAACTTTTGATACAATTAATATCCGCAAATTAAAAAAATGAATCAAAATTTAAATGTTCATACTATCAACAATATGAATTTTCGTTATGCAAGTGTTTTGAATGGGCAGACAAACATTTTTGAACAGATATAGTCCATTTTGTATTAAATGGAGTCGGTAACACACATAATTGGGGACAGAAACTAACCCAAAATAAATTATGCGACAGGTATTGTCTGATGTTAAGGTTACTGTCAAGTGTGGGTTTACATCTAACTTTCCATTTGATCCTTATTTCTATGAAGAAATGGTAAATTGAAAATTGGAAACGTTAAGGACGAATGAGCGGCGATATTACAGAATGATGACGACGAAAATATTGTTTTTATCCACGATTGCGCAACCCATACAAAACCTTCCCTATTAAGTTAGGGAATAATAAACGCATTTTGTGATCGTGTAATTAACATACATTTTCCAAACGGTATAAGTTCCGGGTAAGTAATTAGAATTTCCCCGATATCGGAAAAATATGGGACCGATGATAGATGTCAAATTTTTTGAGAGCGCTTCTTTTGAGATCAGGCCCAGCTCAATTGGGGTTCTTCTGTACCTGATTAAAATACTGTGTGCTCATAAAACTTCAGGGCGGAAAACGGGTGCTTCATTACAAGTTTGAAAGTTTTCTCAATTTCATTTTGATTTTGTGCAGTTGTTGCGAAAAACAAAGATCATAAAAATAAGTTCCCAGTCATGGAGTTAAAGTGTTTTAGGTACCATTTTTTCAACTGAATTTGAACTGCACTAAATCACTAAACGCATACAGAAGACAATTCAAATATTTACTTTGATGGACAAGGACAAGGTTTAAAGATGATCGGTGAAGATTTAAATATTCATGCACCCCGACAGCCATTTTAGTAATAATAATAACGAATTAAAATAGAAGCCACATTGACCAGAGAAAATGTTTGCCGCGACGTTTCGGATAAATATGTTTGTCATCCATGTCGTATAGTAATTCTTTAATACATATTTCCTAAACATGTCTCATTACTCACTGTGAATAATTGTAATCTAAACGATTCGCGTGGGTTTAATGTACGCGCATACCGTCTTTTAGATTTGCCAAATTTAAACCGAATAACTCCTTTCCTACACATTTCGTATTAAGGAATCGCCATATTTAAATTTGATCATTATTTTTTATTACTGTTGCTTGGGAACATCTAACAATATATTTTAATTAGACTGCGGTTCTCATTCTCGCCAAACGGTGATAAAACATACCTTAATCTGTGAAGTTTGCACATCGGTGCGGAAAATTTGCTACTACTTCTATCTGCATCCATCACTTATAGCTTAATAATTTTATTGGTTGATGAAATTTTGTATATGCACTTCGCCATTAGTGCCAACTTCCTGCGTCCTGCATTTTTACATGACCGAGCTCTAGGATTTTCGCTTCGCTCAGTTTAAAAGCTGCTGGCTAGGTGCATTACTCTAATGTCCTAATCTCCAAATTGTTATTATGCATCAATTTCGTTGGGAAAACACTCTAACGCCCGAAAAGTAAAGTTCATGTTGGCGCGAACATGTATACTTTGACCAAATGAGTTCATGGTGCGGCACGAGTGTTTTGTATCTTTTTCTTAGAATGTGCATTGGTCATTTTTGTTTTGGTGATAGAGATTGCAATATACAACCGAGAATTTGTATTTAATACAAGAGCGATTGTAGTGAAAGACTACTGTACTAATGACACATATTTTTCTACTTTCCTACTGTATATTGAACAACAGCTGCTTGTTTTCGCAAATCCCACGATCCAGAAGTGTTTTGAATGTTTTTTTTCTTGCGATGCAACTGTCGCCTTTAATCGATTTAGAAACCCACGAACCTTCGCTCTAGCTTCTGGCATCTTCTTGCTCGAATGTTGGCAAATAAATCAGATGTAGAGACGATATAAACAAAATTTTTATTTTTGCATGATCACTTTTTGCGTCGTTTTGTAGCGAAGACATATGTCATTAATACTATGCGATCAAAAATGAGTTGCTGTCTAGCCAGCTTTGGAATTTTTGTTTACATGGGAAATTGAATTTTCAAAGGCGACTCAACCGCCGCTCGTTTTTGATCGCCCGTTATTACAATACAGTGCTACCCTGATTTTCAATTTAAACGCCCTCAAACACAATTTCCTAGGATCTCTAGATCACTTAAAGATTAAATACCGCGCTACTCAAACAAAGACCAAGTACGTGTAACTACTTTTATTTCGGCGTATTAACTTAAATCAGTTGTCAACAATTTTTTTAGTTTATTTGTATTTTGTAGACGTTAATTCCGACTTTTTTGCATGTAGGTTACAGAAGTTATCTCCACGGTCCATTTTACAAATTACCCACATCTACGAACTTTTCATTGATATATCCCGCCTACGATTTTCTTTGACGGAAAAAGTTGTAGCGGCGGTACGATGTTTACTTAGTTTCTCCCATTCAACCTTATAGATAATTTTAACTAACCTACACAAAACTTGTTTACTTCATACTCATTATCATTTAAGATTAACAGTTCCTCTCATGCCTTCTCTGTCTGATTTGTTATTGTTTGAATGTCGACTCTGTGACGACATTTTTAGTGTTGTTTTAAAATTTCTGTGCATTGTAACACGCATATATTTAAATAACGTATATCTTATTATTGCAAAAATTAGGTATCTGAAACTACTGCCAAAAAAATCACGTCGTGTACAAATACAAACTTTCTTCATTTCATGTAGTTATTCTCGGTACAGCTTGTCGTCATTAGTGAGAATACCTATCGGACACATTTTCAAATTTGAACCAAATCAGCCTGGTAGTTTCGGCTTGTGTTTACAAAAACACACACAGACACATGTTTCAAAACAACTTTTTTGGACTCCTGGGATCTTGAAACTTAAAGATAGGGTGAAATATCAAAACCGAATTTTGGAGTGATTTCAATACCCTTCCAATTCTTTATCGGCGAGTAAATAAAACCAATCACCAAATTTTGGTATTTCTGGCATATCTTCGGAAGTAATCGGAATTTTCTGGTTTCCTTTACAAATTTACAGTATGATAGTCTCTTTAATTGTGCAACTTTTCTCTAATTGGACCATCTTTGTATTTTCTATGGTTTCCGAAATCCCCATTATAAACATACATTCTTATCCAAACACAGTGTTGACATATTTCGGTTTCCATGCGTATTGAAACAAATATGCGCGACCGTGATTTTCGTACGAAGACAGCAGAAGGTTTACTCCAAAAGTACTTTCCCATTTGTCGAGAAATATATAGAAAATTGTTTTGGAAAAAAATCTTGTTTCGGTGATGTCGGACTTTTTCCTGTTAGCACGATAGAGCCTCTGGTATATAAAACAAAATGTAAAATGAATGAAGAAAAATGTACTGAAAACTTTCCTATTCGTGGAATGTGGGTGCTTACAAATGATGGAAAATGGCAGGTGTGGCCAAAACCGAAGGCCAAAACGCATCCGTCGGTATAATCAAAACTACAAGTGTGAATATCTCGAAAACGGCATCTGACGGAAGAGGAAGGTGTCCAGGTTGTCTCGTAAACGAACCCTATTATTTGTATGCACAGCATCCAGAGATCCGTAAGTGCGGAAAAGTATGTTTTAGGCGATAAAACGGTCGATTTATGTGATTTATAAATGGAGATTTGCTTGATTCTGGTGTCTTAGGTCTAAACATAGTCCATAGTTTTCCTGTGCAGGGTTTGTCAGTGTAGTTTGACCCCCACTCATTTTCATTAATTTTGGGAACACAAAAAACAAAATTTTTAGTATTTTATTTGTACCGACTAACAATGGAACTGGTTCAATTCAACACACAGGCTGCTTAACAAAATACTTGTTCATTATATTTAATGGCACACCCTGTTTATTTTTTACTTCCTGATTACAAATATATAATATTGTATAACATTAGTTTCATTCTTTAATGACGTTTTGCCCAATTTAGAGATAATAATTACACTTCACATGCAGTTCAAAACTGTATACAGTGCATTCAAGATAAGAGGATCACTTAAATATCTCTTTTATTTGTCCAGATACGAACAACGAGATAAACATAATTTTTATATGTAACATTACGTTCTATCCGATCGCATATTGAAACTTCCGGGATCACTCTCGCCTTAACCGGAAATTGATGCAATTTTTGTTTTCCAAGTGCAATGCCGGTTTTTTTAAAGATATAAAAGATATAAATATACATATGGTATAAAAAAAAATGAAGAAATTCGTGATTCAATATTTAGAGAACTTTAGAAATCTGGCACGCCGTGTGCTGTCAGGATGCGCGTTTGTTGTGTTACACGGGCCACGGGGAAATCGTATCGCGCAAAAGTAATAGTAATAGTCCAAATATGACTAAAGAATGAAACTAATAATGTTATACAATATTATATACACTTTGTAATCAGGAAATACAGAGCTACTCAAGACGATAAAAATACAGGGTGTTCTATTAGAGATATGGAAAACGTATTTTGTTGTGTACATCCTGTCTATTAAATTTTATTGATTTCTAAACAAAGTTCTTTGTGTCTTGCAACTTACTACATACAGATCCACCCATCCTTAACTCAATTTAGCATTGGAATCGCTGAATATGTCGAGAAACGTTAGAAGAACAAAAGTAAAGGTGTGGGTATGTCTGAAGCAGCTGTGTCAAAAACTACTTACTTTAACAGTTCCATGGATCGCGAAAACCCTACAACTTTTATATTAAGGGATGTTTTTTTTGCTTCTGGGACGAGAAAAATCAATATACGGAAACGTCGCCTGCAACTTTTAATCATTTTTTCCTGTAATAAAACTTCGACACAAATTTCATCGAAATCCATTACGAAATTGCATACTTTATTCAAGTCATTGCATTTTTAACCGGCCGTAGCATCACTCTCGATACGCCATTTTTGGATGGTTTATATACCGTTTTAAACGTCCGAATTTAAACTATTGTGTCGGTCAACAACTCGTAGAGGCATAATTAAAAACGCGCTATTTTTAGGCGAAACTTTTCGTGTGTCTCTAGTATGTCATTAGTCATACGTTTTTGACTCCCGTCGTTTCTCATATTTCAACTGGAAAATGAGAATCTGATAATAAATAAAACTGTACAATTTGAGAGTTAATTGGATGGAAGGGATATTGGATCGATGACCCATCAAACAGTGTTGAGTGCACGTTCGAAAGTTTTTTCTTTTTGTTTATGCAAATTAACCGAGAATTTACACAACAGTACCTACTATTAAGAGAGAATAGGATCACCTGAAAGTGAACGAACTTTGATTTTAAAAATAGAACGCATCATTTCTCCTGGTTGAATTAGTTCATTGCTCTATGAAATAGAATATGGCAATTATCTGTAGGAAAAGAAAAAGCTGTTTCATCATTTCTATACAATGTTGAAAGAGGTGTTGCGTCTGGTAGTCTTCCTTCAACAAGTGTTCGGCTAGACATGGGCCAGCCATTTACAGTCAGGGACAAATGACGTCACCCGCAATGTCGCTCCTTACCCTTATTTTATTTGAACAGTAATAGACGCTCCCTTCTCGTCTACTGTTTTAGTCATTTCCGTGCAAATGGCTACCTAATTTTAGGCATGTCTTTCTTTTACGCCCCGTGTTGAATCGCACGCGAAAAAGTACAATACACTTGCTTAGGTAATTGCAAATAATTTGTTACACAACATTCTAGAAATTCTTTTATTATGCAATTTAGGCAAAATTTAATTGCATTCCAATATTGACGGAAAGATTTACTAGACGAATTGCTCAGTAGGGTTGCCTTGTTATATCTGTCGTAGTGTTACTGTCTATAATCCTAATTTTAAAACTTCTATCGCTCAAATTCACTTCATGTTCTCTTCAAGCTTAATTTTCTTAAATATGGCAAGTTCCACTTAAACTTTCCTGAAGTTGCCATCGGATTCTTTTCTAGTTCTCCTCAAATTCACTTCATGTTCATTTCTTAAGTCTATCGCAAGCTCTCTTAAAATTCTCCGTAAATACCTCTCAAATTCGCTTCATATTCCTCGGAAACTTTTGCTCAATTTCTCTTAAAAGTCTCCAAAATTGTTTTTTCGTTGCTCTCCAGTCATTTTAATCCGCTTGGCCTCTGCACCAAGTTCCTCTTCAGTTTCCTAATATTTGTATCAAACTTCTCAAGTTTCTTTTTTCCATGAGTTCGCCCAATGCTAATGATGCGAAGTAGATTTTCACATTATCGGCCTATTTAAAAAAAATCATTTGCGCTTTGCTGTTTTGAAATCTTAAATGGTAGCATGGCAATAGCACACTTTAAAACAAGAAACGAAGAATCGTATACGATTTCAGTAGGGGAATTTTTTGACACTCACCTCGCATTCAGAAACACGACATTTAATCCGGCTCATATTATGTAGCATGATACTTGAACTCGTAGAATGGCGAAGGTTTGATATCGCTGTCTCTTTTATAAAATAATTCTCAGTTCGGCGGCATAGCTAGGTGTTGTACGCTCTCTGTTGCGTCCCCAAACTAGAATTCGTTCATTTGAGTTATTCCTTTGAAATCTCTTCAAAGAAATTATCCTAGGACACCCTGTATATAACTATTTCGCCTGTCCCTGTATATATTCCAACTTCGATTCCAACTTATTATGTGGGGCGCATGAGCCGTCAAAGAATTAAACCCGAGATTAAACCATAGGAGAAGAATACAAGATGTCGTCGTACAGCCATTAATAATGAGCGTGTCTGTTAAGAAGAAGCATGCAATTTTCGGCAATTGCATTGATATAGTCCCTAAAAAATATTTTTGTGCACGCAACACTCTCAGTGGCGTAGACATGGATTTTGATGCCTTCAGGGACGATGAAAATTTGAGTGTCTTCTTGAATTACTTTCTCAGGAATCGCAACAGATGGAAGCATAAACCTTTAGGCTTCACTTATGTTTTTAGGTATGCCCTTTAGCTCTACCTCATGACGGTGAATCCAGAAACGGGGATGTAAATTAATTTTGATCTCAATGAAAATTGGTATCTGGTGGTTCTCAACAAGGGGTCGTCGAAATTGAGACACCCTGTAAACCCTTGGGTTTTGTTTCGTGTCTCATATGTAAAAAATGCGCGCATACATGCAATATAGGAAAAATTGTTTCTTCCGAAATAGTGACTATCCAATGGTTATTCCCTTTTTTGTTTTTATTTTTTTTACATTCTCAACGTTGACAAGTGAGCAAAACTAGTATGATTTTTAATTTGCCAACATGGCGGACTTTGCGGTTCTTTTGTTGCAACACCTGGCAACACTGCACCACAGGAGTAAAGTGAGATAGCACAACCCACTAAGGAGTGTATGAAAGATAATCTACTAAGGTCAAATTACAGAAAAGATACGCAATTAAAGAGTTATTAAAAGCAGAGAATTCCGATTACTGAAACCTCTCGATTTGGTTTTTATTTTTTTCTGATGTTATTTGAACAGATACAAAGCAATTAAAAAACGCCCTAATCGTTCGAGAAGACTTATCGGACATATTTTCGCACGATTAGGGCGTTGAGCGCGGGTGCGCCATCCTGTTGAAACCAACAGTTTTCAACTTTTGTTTTTTTTATATGTATGCCTGTATGGTATATCGTTGTATTCATAATTAAAAATTCTACTCAATCCAGTGCGTACTGTTTTATACAGAATGTAATTATTAAATAAAGCAGCAAAAGCAATGTCACGGAGCGAATTTAAAGCTAAAAATATGACATTTGAGCCAAACGTACCTTAATATTGCACCCCTGCTGAGAGAGTGTAACCTCACAGAGGTGAAATTTCGAATTACGTAATACGTATGTGTAAGTAGTTCAATTATCTTACTTTCAGATAAAGCTAAATTGATATTATTCCACGCCCCTATTAAAGTAACACCGTATACTGTTATGATATATCGCCTAATTTTCCTATTTGATCTTTTGCAACATTTTCGAAGAATCATTAATTGGCAACACTGGGCGTTTCGAAAGATCCCACTATTAAACTCTTTGTTTCAACGCTATTTGAGAAGTGTGAACGTGGCAACTAAGCATCTCTTCTCTCACAAGTCACAACCGCTCGACTTTTGAAAAACGTGCCTTATGAAATTGATCCAACTATTATCCGTTTTTTCGCGCGCTCAATTTTTCGTCTTGTTCGTTAAGCCATCCACCCCTAGAGCGTGGATTGAAATTTTTCCACTATGCAAAATACCAATTCAAAGCTTCTCGCGAGACAATGACGAGTGATGCAAATTGAATCTAGAATTTTATCAAGTTCTCTGAAACCGACAATTTGCATTCATAAATCCGTTATTATATAAGTCTTTTAGTAAGCGATTCAATTTTAGTCTCGAGCGCGATGTAAGAAAATGGGCTGATGCTAAGATAATTTTCTTTTACTGAAACTACTTTAGAAACAACTACTTTCGTCTCTTAAAAGGGCGAAGAAAATGTCATTTTCCTCTCTAGTAAGGAAAGGAAAAAACAATGACATTTAAAATTGAAACATACCAGTATCTAGATTGCTATGGTATGTATCAAACTTCATTATTCCATACGATAATTTTTCAACTTTGTAGTTTCAGAAAAAATGATATGTGTAAAACTCGACGTAAAACTGGAGAAGAAAGTGTTTTTCAACTCTCGTTCAATTGATAACTCCACTTTCATCTCTAGTTGTACAAATATCTATTGCCAATGATAAATGGACAATTTTTAACAAACTAACAAACAGGGAAATCACAATTTCATAACACCATGTCAGTTGTAACACATATATCTTTGTCAAAAGGCGTACCGAAAAGAAGCACTCATGGGCCCATACTATTTTTGATTAATATCCTTATTATTTTATTATTAGGTATCCAAATCTTATCATTATCGTTACATCGTGTACGAAATAAGGCCACTACATTTACTGCTTTCCATTTGAGTGAAAGAGGAGCTGTAAGCTGTACCGTGCACGATGCCCTGTGTTCCTTTTAAGAAAGCTTCGAGCTCTGACGCGCCCGAAATTGGATTTCCCTTGTCCCCTCATGCACCACCTATTTTCTTGGGGCTTGTAACACTTTTGTGGTTATTTACGTACTGTGAATGTCAATTCAAATGTGTTAAAAATGAACAACTTGCAAAATGAGCTGCTCCGAACGAACTGCACCAGAGCTTCACGCACTCAAATGGAAAGCAGTAATTGTTTACAGTTCTTTAAATTCTAACTGTTTTGCACATCTTTTGCCTGTTTGAGTTTTGTACCTACTTTTCTCATCCTTACTTAACATAGTTTAAAATTTTTCTTTTTTGTTTCAGGTAAGCAGTGCGATCCCGATTTCTATTCAAAGCGTAAGTCTGTCAGCTGATGCCTCGGCTGATGCTATCTATTGATAACCAATGTATTGTTATGATACTAAATTTAACTTGGCAGTGGCCAGTGCAAATAGTACGAGTACTATCGGCAAGGTATGCAATTACGTAACTCTCTTACGTGCAGTCGAATTACATATTGTGCGCATAGGATCAGCTCTGAAGAGCCTTGGTTTTAAATCTGAAACTGCGCGCCATCGTAAAACTGATTCAATAGTTTGACGAATTTAGTCATTTCAGGTATTAGAACCATGATCTGAAGGACAAACTAGTTACTCATTTTTTCGCTATTCTCGTCCAGATTACGTACTGCACTTCATCACAATTGAAGGTAATGTTTCACGAAACGCAACTGTTTTTTCAACGCAAACGTCTTTACGACCTTTTGTGCGTATATCGTAAAACAATTATTATGTACCTCTGATCTTGGAAATCGACCAGCCAATCAATCGGTAGGATAGGATTTATTTTCTTGCGGTCGATTAGATAAATTCTCAAATGAAATTATGACTCTCCCTACAAGATTACCTAATGCGCGTTTATTACGGATCATAAACAGTGCAATCAAATTGCGGTGCACCCAACTATAATGGGTCGTATTTTGCAGTTTATAATTGTCTATTAGATTACTTTACCATTTTGTATCCATACATAGCGCAAAATAATAGACGATTTCACCGTTGTAGGTACTCATTTAATTCTCATTTGTAAAATAGAAATGACTGTTCTTTTGTACTGCTACTTTGCGTTATACAAAACTCTCATTAATGTCATTTTATATTACCGGCAATTAGGTTATTATACGACAGTCTTGACCGTTTATACACATTCTATGTAAAGTATCAAATTGCTTTTTCTGAACTGAAAGGGCAAAGATAAATCAAAAAATTATTCCACAATAGTATATTAAAGTACAAGTGTCATTTGACGAAGATTGTCGCACGAGGTAGTTTGCCGCATAAGCCGCGTAGCGGCGAATGCGGCAAAAGCCGAGTGCGACAAGTAGACAAATGACACGTGTGCTTTATACTATTTTTTCTATTTCGACTTTTATTTTAAATAATAAATTATACAAATTATAAATATTGCCTTTAGGCGTTGTTAGGTAATTTTAAACTATCATTCAGTGTATGTTGGTAATAGACACAATTCATTTATTTTCACGTTGGCTAACCTGATTCCTGTATTTTCAAACTTCAAACTTTTAATTATTTGGTCATAATTCCATTTTGAGGCAGTTATGATAAATACGGATGACACCCCACCAGAGATCCAAGAGATTGCCAATGAAGCGACGTTAAATTTACTGCCTGTAAAATCGAAAGCAAAGTACGAGGAGTACAAAATTTTTGAAAACGTCTCTTGTACCCCACCAGAGATCCAAGAGATTGCCAATGAAGCGACGTTAAATTTACTGCCTGTAAAATCGAAAGCAAAGTACGAGGAGTACAAAATTTTTGAAAACTGGCTGGCCGAGAAGGGGAGTTCAAAAAGTAAGCAAGAATGTACTGCTGGCATATTTTACTACGCTAAGTAAAAATAAAAAAAGTTCTACCCTTTGGAGTATATATTCAAAATTAATCGGAATTAATACAATCGGTCAAGTTCCTCGTACTTTATTTACACTTTACAGGTTATGTTTAGTTTTGATTTGACGGATACCGTTGACAGCAAAAAAGCGAGGGGTACCAATCCAACAAAATAAAAAAAATAATGCGTTTCTATTTCTTTCGGCATCATTTCTGTCTAGAAACGCACGCAAACTGGGCCAATCAAGTAAGGTTTCGGTATTGTTTCCACATCGAAATAGAAAAAGTTAATTATAACACTTATTCTATTCCTTCTGACTTCTAAGATACGTCTCTGCAGGACCACAGAATAAGTAATGAGTATTCATTATTTCTTATTCTGTGGCAGGACTCCAAAACAAATACAGTATTTGAATTCAGTATTGTCCGGATCTGCTCAGAATCTTCTCAGGATCTTCTTTTTAAAATCTTTTTTAGAACATCTATAGTATCATAAGCACCTTTCCTAGCAGGATTTTCGTATAATCGTCTTAGACTCAATTTTCTTGGAAACTACTAGAAGATCAGAACCTTAAAATATTAGTCCGCGTAGAACTTTCTGGAATCATACCCAAATTTGATTTACTTAGAATCAGTCTCCAATTATTCTTACCCTCGGTGCAAGGGTACGCATCAGCTTTTTTGTAAAATTGGAAAGTACATATCCAAAATATAGCAAAATGCGCTCGCTCGTCTTATGATTTTTTTGTACTGACTGTCCTATGAGGCGGAAAGTTTTACGGCTTGATCAAATAGAATATTCTCCTTAGGATCACCTTGGAATTTTCTTCTTAGAGAATCTTTAAAAATGCCGAAATTTTGTAGGATTTTAGAATTTGCATGTGCTGTGGTTTTTTTTCAATACAGAAAAGAACATAGTCTTTCTTCTTCAGAGGAGATGAAGTGAAGTCAAACACAAGATTGGGTCGAGGATTCTGCTTTCTAATGACATCTGTCGTTCTTATTAAAAATGGGACGCGGCGCACGAAATAAAATAAAGTTCAGAACCGAAAACAATATTGTTTCCATCGGAACGACGGGAGAATCTAAGCTTGCTATTTTTGACGTCTAAATTCAATTCAGAATTTTTAGATGTGATTTTTGCTGTATTATACACAACCATAAAGGGGCACTCGCCATCTCGTGAAACATCCCTTTATTGTCTTGTACAATAAATAATAACCGAGATAATAACTATTGGACATTTCGATTTTACGAAAAGAATCTGAAACTCATCAATTTTTAAATGGCACTATGAGTGTTATAATAATGATTTGAAATATCTTCAACTTCTTGCACTTCTTATTTTCTGCGCAAAAGATTCGGCATTTTTAAACGTTTCTGACACCAAAATATTTCCAAAGTCCAAAGTGTTCATGTTTTAATATGTTCGTTCCAAAACTGCTTCTGAATTTAAGCGTGGCGAGAGAAAAAGATTTTTTAGCCGCCAAATGGCAGCAAATAAAATTTTCGCGTATCGAATTTGTTGGCAATTTATAGTGTATGATTTAACTTATGCAACTTTCGCATGCCAATTTACATTTTCGAGCATCAAATTGCACTTCTTGGCATATTTAACTAAATGAAATAAATAAAATTTGCCATTGGAGTATCAAGTTTCATTTTCTTGGTAATTGTTGTGGTCTAGATTTTGGTTAGCTACTTTAACAAAATAATGTTCTCAAAGCAGGCAGGCATTTTAAATAAATTTGTAAAATAGATGTTTATTTCAAAAAAGTAAAACAAAAATACCAATAAACGACAATAATATAATTATTAATAAATCGAACGCGTTTCAAGAGCAAAGCTACCATCATCAGGGAATAACGAACTCGAATTAAGGTAATTGTTAGTGGTATCAAAAAAGAATATAGGCTTAAAATACGGGGGAAAATCAAAAAATTGTAAATCGCATAATGACATATTTCCTTAGTTAAAAGAGATGCAGAAAAATGTTTTATATAATAGTTTCTTTACAATGATTGTTGAATAATCTACCGTTTTTTAAATAAAATACGGGGTTAGGTAAAAAAGTTATCGGACTTAACCTAATTTTTTAAATGGGATACCTTGTATATTTTAATCTAAAAAGGTAGCACGCTACCAATGATACGCAAAAAGTGATTAAAAACAATTTTTTGAAATTTTTTTAAAATCTTTTTGAGTTGAATTTTTTCGAACTTTTTTAGAGTTAAATTTTTGAAAAGATATTTTAATAATGTGCTGTCTTTTTATATACAGTGTGTCCCAGATCGGGTGGGATTGCATGAGTAACTTTCTTATTATTAAAGATAGGGAATTGGTTAAATGGACAATGTTTTGCAGTTTTAAATGCTTATTTAAAATTTCCTTGTGGAAATTCAAAATGTCGAATAAGTTCGACGTAAATTCAAAAAAACTAAAATTGGTCATTTCCTTTAATGTCTTATATCATCGAAAGTACAAGAGATATAACAAAAAGTTTTATATAAAAGTTACTGTTTTTAATACGCCTAATTTAGAATTGATGTCAAAAAAAAATTCAAGATGGCTACCTTTGAGGAACTTATACCAACTTCCTAAAGTTAAATAGGCGCCATATTGGATTTTTAGATTATTTGATAGATTTTTTAATTCTCTTTTCAACGAGCTATCATAGCATTAGATTAAAAATAGGATACCAGTTATATCAACGGTTTTTATATTTTAATCAAGTAGGCTATGATGAATTAAAAAAAAAACAAAACAAAATCTATTTGAGGCAACAAACCGATGAAAGTAATTACATCAGATGTTTTTTTGAATTTTGAATTTACGGCGAACCTATTCGACATTTTCAATTTCCACAAGGAAACTTTAAATAAGCATCTAAAACTGCAAAACATTGTCCATTTAACCAATTCTCTATCTTTAATAATAAGAAAGTTACCCATGCAATCCCACCCGATCTGGGACACACTGTATATTCTACATACTTTGAAAACGGCAGTTTATTTCGCAGTTTATTCAACAATCATCATAAACAAACTTTTGTAATAGCATTTTTCTGTAGCTAAAAAAATACGATCATTCTGAAATTGACAGTCGTTGTATTTCCCCTTATCTCTTAGCGAGCGAATACTTTCAAATTTTACCATTTTTAATTTGGCACAAAAAAGGACATACAAAATACAAACATTTTTCTAATTAAAGTTTTGAGCTTTTGGTAATTAGCAATTTGTAACATGTGTTTAGTTTCGCAAAATCAAGGATGCTTTTAAAACTTTCAAAAGACTGTTTTTACATACCTACCAATAATGTACTCTTGAGGGGTGAGATATGCACAAATGTTATTAATGAGAGCTGTGTTCTGAATAAAAAACTGAACGAAGAAAAATTTCTCTTATGCCTGCTTTGTTTTTTATTTTTTAACTGGATCTTTTTAGCACATCCGAACCAATAAAGAAAACTATTCAAAATAGAATGGAATGACTGTATAGTTTGGAGCCGATGGCAACACTTCGATATTTTTATCAAGTTAAAAAATAAAAACAAAAAAATCAAAGTAGGCCCAGACTTTGAAATGTTTCTCGTTTATCAGTTTTTCATTTTAAACAGCTTTTTTTAGCGTATCTGGTCCCCAAAGAGTACATTACTGGTATGCAAAAAAACATTTTTTTGAAAGTATCAAAGCACCCTTGATTTTTTGAACTAAAATTATGTCACAAATTTGTAGAACGAAATTTGAGATAAAATTCAGCATTTTCTCTAAGACAAGGTGACATAAAGCAGAGGGAAAAACACAGGTACTTACTTAGTGTAAGTATGCAATACGATCTCTGTAAATATTGTTGTGAAAAATAGGTAATCAAAATTCTTCAGTTAATTATTAATTAAACCGGAAGACAATTTTGAGTTGAATTGGAAACTGAATACACGGAATACCTAGCTGGCTGTTACACATTCAAATTAACTAATTTCGAATTGTTGCGCATTACAATAGTGAGGTACAAACACGTAACCGGAAGTAGAACGTCCATTTCTAAAATTCCTCCGGATCAGCTTCGAGAATTGGGCACATCAAATCTATACACTTCATTTGCCTTACTGCCAGTTTTGCGTGATGCATTTATTGTCCGTTATGGTTGGTTTACTACGGAATGCAAATGAAAGGTAATATGAGTCACACTCATTGAAGAAAACAGTAAATTCCGTCGGGAGGCGCGACAAATTTGTTATTCTGATATGCAAAAAAAACACGCCACGTGAAATTTACGTAACAGAGAAAGGAAAGCAAAGAAAGGAGGACGTGACAATAATGACGATCATTACTCATCGTAACATCGATTTCAATAACGTTTTGGTGCATTCGCGTTTTGCAACATTTGGTATCAACTGATTGATGACTAATTGATAGTTGTGATTATATTTGTTCGTTACATCCGCCTATCATTAATTTTAATCGAGTAGTCACGAACTGAAAGTAAATTCAAGGAATAGGAACACCAAATGACTTTAAAGGGTGGTAGCTACGAGTATATTACTGACCCGTGAGAGATATCCCATATGATTTTGTCACGACGTATTTGGTTTTTGGTGGCACTACCAGATACACAATAAGTGCGGAAGTTGAAATTGGTTCCACTATAGATTGAAGGTCAGAATGGAAACGATACAGGTGGGTAATAATATGTAGTTGTAGCCCAAAAATCAGACTACCATGTCTTTTTTTAGTGCACTTTCACTTTCAAAAAATAAAAAGTGCACTTTTTTTATTACCTTTATTTATTTATTTTATAGTGGGTGGAGTGTTAGCAATTTGCTACTCTTCCCACTCACCCCACTATACAATCACAAACAGCCATGCCTTACCTGGGATTCGAACCCAGGACCCTTGTAGCCAAAGTTAGAGCTTCTAACGTAAGCTCATCTGAGCTACGCTCTTTATGTATCTGTCTGTCTGTCTGAGTCACAAAGGCTCCGGAACTACACCACTTACAGACACGTATTGGTGTCATTCGAACAGAAAATAATAGTATATTAAGATACAAGTGTATAATCAAGTCTTTCAAGCACGCGCAACGAGTTTAAGGGCACGACGCAAAGCGGAGTGCCTTTAACGTTGCAAGTGCTTTAAAGACCAATTATACACGTGTATCTTATAGTATTTTTTATTATACCTGCAGTATAAATTAAAAATAGGAAATACAATGAAATCATATTGACGTTATACTCGAATACATGTCTAATTAAGTGGGCTGGGTGTTCGTAATTTCACGATTGCAATGGAAATGTCACTTGACGTTTGCTTATAAAAATCGTCGTCTTTGTGAATAAAACGATTTCCGTTGAAAAAGATAATACACCGTCCATTAAATCGCTTTTTGTAAAATCTAAACAAACGTTGGTAGGTGTAAAATCTCAATCCAGTAAAGCCTATTATCAAGCATATGAAAAGTTGTTTTCATGGATGAATAGGCAGTTACTTACGAATAAAGTCTTCAATGCATCGATAATTCTGGTATATATGAAGGAAATGTCAAAGGTATTTAAATCTTCTATATTTTGGTGCATTCATTCAAAACTTTAAAGCAATGCTGCGATTAAAAAGTGGAACAGATTTGGAAGCATACCCTAAATTACGCGCGTTTGTGAAAGCTTCAACCAAAGGATAGGTACAAAAGCCAAAGAAATGTTCTGCATTTAAGAAAGCGACCTAAGAGGATTTTTTATTTCATCCAGATGACAGTTTCAAAAGTCATACTTGAAGTATCGTTACTTAGCAACTTTAAAGCACGTGTGTTTTAAAGGCCTTTTTTCGCACGCATTTGAGTGTTTAAAACGGAGATTGTGATTCAGGTATAATAAAATAGTTATTTGTATAACAAAAGCGCGAAGTTCAATTTCGCGCATTGAAACTGAAGGTATTTTGACGAGGCGAAGCCGAGTCAAAATATCAGTCAAATGCGCGAAATAACTTCGCGCTAGCGTTATAGGTATACAATATTTTTTCTACAACTGAACCGATTGTTAATTAAAATTGCTCTTTAAGTTCAACTTTGTCAAGTGCGCGAAATACTTTTTTTCACTGTTGACGATTTCGCGCACGTTGTTAATAGCAACCTTACTTATTAGTTAACCGTTTAAAAATCTAGTACTTCGCGTTTCGAAATCCGTCAGAAAATGACAGGTTTTTTTGACAGTTGTAGAAAAAAATTATTTCATGTTTGTATTCTCGTTAAGGCATGAAATGTCCATAAGGGCTATTAAAATAAAAAAAAACAAATTTGAAAGTGCAATCTGCGCCTCTTGCTCTTGCTTTCTAATTTGTATACTTTTCTGGGGGGCGGGACACTTCGTCGAATGCCCACAACGCCGACCCGATTTTTGGATGATCCATATCGCCGACTAGGGACACTACGCCGACGGACACTACGCCGACAGTGCCCACATCGCCGACAAGTGGACAAGGGACACAACGCCGACCATGCCCACATCGCCGACAGGTGTACAAGGGACACAACGCCGACCATGCCCACTTCGCCGACGGACACTACGCCGACCGTGCCCACATCGCCGACAAGTGTACAAGGGACACTACGCCGACCATGCCCACATCGCCGACAAGTGTGCAAGGGACACTAGGCCGAACGTGCCCACAACGCCGACTATTCGGAAAAAAATTACTAGGGACACTACGCCGACAGCGACCACATCGTCGACAATGGAGAAGTTTCCAGTTTTTTGTTATTAATTAATTATGACAATTTAAGTAAAATGAAACAAAAATGTCATAGAATCAATAAAATTCCTCCACAAATGGCAAAGTTACAAGGCTTTAAAGTTGCGATTGGAAAAATAATTTCGAGACGTCACTTCATCTAGTTTGCTAAGAGCATGCCTTGACCATGCGATCAAAAAAGAGTGGAGTCGCCTATGAATCACCTTTACAAATTTTTGTTTGTATGGGAAATCGTATTTCGTGGAATTACGTAAAATGACGTCACCGACACTGCCGTTCCGCGCTGAATACCTAAACTTAAATAATATATTTCTCAGTCATTTATTGCCGGATTTTGAAATTTCTTTTACTGGTTTATTAGTTTTGATCTATACTTTGATGTCATTAGGCTTAATATAGTAATATCATGTGGTTGAACGGTAAAATATCGCGATTCTTAAATTTCACATTTAGTCAAACAAAGCGAACAATAACTAGGGCTGATTGTATAAAGGCTGGTTGAACTTCGCTTGTAGTTAACAACTGGATTAAGGTATAAGAATGGTTAAAATTTGACGTTTTGTCAAACTTCAACCAATTAGGTATCTTAACCCATTGATATAATCCAAACGAGGTTTAATCTGCTTTATACAACCGACCCTTATGCCCGTCAAGAATCAAGACGGGATTCATGAAACTAGATTAGCAAATACGATCTTAAATAAACAACCAGTTATAATCGATCATTTGCGCATGAATCTACCATTATATCAACTATTGGTGACGTTTTCTGTCAATCCCAGAATTAATCTTCGATCTCGGATCAATCTACGAGTTAGTACGGGCATTAGTGTCCGCTTTACTAACAATGACACTTACTAAAAATCTTATATTGCTTGGCCACCTTGGATTATAAGGTAAGGTGTATCCCATTCTGGTACTTTTAATCAATGATTAACTTTGACCATCGTTTATGTAATTGAGTAACGATTTATTTTTAATGTTTAATGTGTACAAAATATGCTAAACAAGATTAGTTCATATTTTATGAATTTAATGTTCATAAGCACATATTTTAACAAATGAATTACTTTTTACTCCATATTCACATCTTCCCATAGTGGAATACATCCGTTTTTTCTCATATATTTTTATTTCAATTTGCTACCTAGGTGTAAATATTTTAAGCATTTTTACACTTACGTTGGTATCGTGTTATCAAAAATTGTCAAATCACCGAAATTATCGAGATAAACACAAATTCAAAGGGTGGCACGGTGGTAGAATTCATTACTTTTATTCTTCACCAATGCAAGTTATTTCAGTGCGTATAAAACTAAAGTGTGTAACTTTGTTTCACTGGCGTTTCGTCACATTATCTGACGTTATGTCATAGCAAAATTAAAGCAGGTCGTAAATTAGTACCTACTTATGAATAATTTGCTACCCCCACAAACAGTAATACACATTTACCTTGTTTGTACTAAAAGAAATTCTTTCTTGGTTTAAAATGCAGTTAGTAATTACCGTAGTATAAGTTCCTATCTACAGAAAAAGGTCAAAAATCTCACTACCTACCTGTAAACAATATTTTACTAAGAGCGGCACCTTCTTTGAACATTAATCCGCAATTCTATATATTTACCTATGATCCTAATACAGATTTTTCTAAGAAAAACCTTCAATTACCTATGCAGATGTTGGGACAACATTTTGATGAAGTCACGATGGAATATACATAATGGGAATACAGAGACCGACAGCAAAGGTTCCCATAGTAAAGGGTGAAAATTCTCACTCTACCTGTAAACAATATTTTACTAAGAGCGGCACCTACTTTAAACATTAATCCGCAATTCCGTATTTACGGGTTTTTCTAAGAAAAACCTGCAACTATGCAGATTTTAAGACAACATTTTCGTAAATTTATGGTAGAGTATAATGGGAATACAGAGACCGACAGGAAATAGCAGGCGCAAATTAGGCAGAGCGTACATTTACAGAAAAGGTTATTTCATTATTGCTCGAGGAATAAGAAAAACGGATTAGAATTTCTAAAACCCTTATGGATATTGAATAGATAATGAGTACATTTTAAGAAATTAGCTGAAGAGGGGTAGCAAATTGAAATAAAAATATATTTTATGAGAAAAAACGGATGTATTCCACTATGAGAAGATGTGAATACGGAGTAAAAAGTAATTCATTTGTTAAAATATGTGCTTATGTTAATATTAAATTCATAAAATATGAACTAATCTTGTTTAGCATATTCTGTACACATTAAACAATAAAAATAAATCTTTATTATATAAACGATGGTCAAAGATAATCATTGATTAGCACCAGAATGGAATTGCACCGTACCTTATTCCAAGGTGGCCAAGCAATATAAGATTTTTAGTAAGTGTCATTGTTAGTAAAGCGGACACTAATGCCCGTACTAACTCGTAGATTGATCCGAGATCGAAGATTAATTCTGGGATTGACAGAAAACGTCACCAATAGTTGATATAATGGTAGATTCATGCGCAAATGATCGATTATAACTGGTTGTTTATTTAAGATCGTATTTGCTAATCTAGTTTCATGAATCCCGTCTTGATTCTTGACGGGCATAAGGGTCGGTTGTATAAAGCAGATTAAACCTCGTTTGGATTATATCAATGGGTTAAGATACCTAATTGGTTGAAGTTTGACAAAACGTCAAATTTTAACCATTCTTATACCTTAATCCAGTTGTTAACTACAAGCGAAGTTCAACCAGCCTTTATACAATCAGCCCTAGTTATTGTTCGCTTTGTTTGACTAAATGTGAAATTTAAGAATCGCGATATTCATTAATCTTTTACCGTTCAACCAATCTTTTTTTTTTCAAATTAAAAAAAACGCGATAAATTCTTCTATACTACCGGTGTAAAGATTTACGAATTTCAGTTTATCAAAACACAGCAACTATCAAATAGGGACAATTGATATTACTATATTAAGACTAATGACATCAAAATATAGATCAAAACTAATAAATAAAGTAAAAGAAATTTCAAAATCCGGAAATAAATCTATTTATTTATTTATTTATTGTCCCTCTTGTTTTAGGCCCTCAACAGGCTTACGCCCAATTACAGAAATATATTATTTAAGTTTAGGTATTCAGCGCGGAACGGCAGTGTCGGTGACGTCATTATACGTAATTCCAGGAAATACGATTTCCCATATAAACAAAAATTTGTAAAGGCGATTCATAGGCGATACCACTCTTTTTTGATCGCATGCTCAAGACATGCTTTTAGCAAACTAGGTGAAGTGACGTCCCGAAATTATTATTCCAATCGCAACTTTAGTCTTGTAACTTTGGGATTTGTGGAGTAATTTTATTGATTCTATCACATTTTTGTTTCATTTTACTTAAATTTTCATAATTAATTTATAACAACAAGCTGGAAACTTCTCCATTGTCGACGATGTGGTCGCTGTCGGCGTATTGTCCCCTAGTAATTTTTTTTGCGAATAGTCGGCGTTGTGGGCACGTTCGGTCTAGTGTCCCTTGCACACTTGTCGGCGATGTGGGCATGGTCGGCGTAGTGTCCCTTATACACTTGTCGGCGATGTGGGCACGGTCGGCGTAGTGTCCGTCGGCGAAGTGGGCATGGTCGGCGTTGTGTCCCTTGTACACTTGTCGGCGATGTGGGCATGGTCGGCGTTGTGTCCCTTGTCCACTTGTCGGCGATGTGGGCATTGTCGGCGTAGTGTCCCTAGTCGGCGATATGGACCATCTAAAAATCG
Source organism: Photinus pyralis (assembly GCF_008802855.1). Taxonomy (NCBI): domain Eukaryota; kingdom Metazoa; phylum Arthropoda; class Insecta; order Coleoptera; family Lampyridae; genus Photinus; species Photinus pyralis. Next base: position 3,038,531 of record NW_022170738.1, read on the forward strand.
GGTCGGCGATGTGGGCATTCGGCGTAGTGTCCTAGACCCCTTTTCTGAAACGATCGCAACTGGTCTGAACGTTAGGAGAGTGAGAGGCCCAACTGTTCTAGAGGTAATTCTTGAGACTGCCAAGGGGCCGCCGATTTAAGGGCGAAACAGCTCAGTCTCAGATACCCTCTACCGAGGGCATCTATATAAATTTTTCCTTCCACTCGACAAAAAAACTGATAAGAACGACGAACAACGAGGATGACCTACACCTAAATAGTTTTTAATGTTTGCAGATAAGCAATTCGGTTTGTTTACATGGCGCCAAATTACTCGTACTAATGATACGAATAGTGATGTTTTGATTTGTGACATTTCAATTACTGACGTCGATTTGAAATCGCAACGTTCCGAAAGGTAGCACTTGCGTAACCTTCGTTATCGTACGTCCTACTAACCAAACAATGGCGGCTTCTGCAGTATTGAGCAATAAAATATTAATCGAACTACCTTGACTTCGCAAAATAAATATGGCCGATAAGGGCTCTTGTTGGTTTAAGCCGCGATGTGTACTTAGGATAAGGTGCGCAATAAACGCGTGTCGCCTAGAAAAGTTATAACGCAAAAATGAATTTTCCACCACTAGAAATCGTGCATCATTACGACGAAAACATGATTATCACACGTTGACTTCGGGTACGTGTTGCGTACATCGAATCAATTGTTTGGTACGTCACGGTTCGTTGGCGTCACTTATCCTTTGGAAAGAATGGATGAGCGGGCGTGTAGTTTTTGAAATGCGAGATGCGCGTCTGGCGCCGCGATAATTAGGGTCAAATATGAGAATGGCGGTCAGTCGTGTGACTTGGATGACTCATGTCAACGTGCGCTCAGACCTTTTATGTAATTTTAACGATCCGGTGTTACGATTTACTTATTGATTGTTCTCTTCGCTTTGCGCTTCCGCCGCGATCCGAAAAATTGAAACGCCTTCCTCCCACATTTTGTTTTATTTATATGCCCTCTTATCGTTCATTCTGAAGTTCATCTTTGATAATATACGTTCACATTTGCTCTCTTTTAACGAACTCGCCCGTTATGTACCAGGACCAATTGGTTGCGAAAATTCCACCACAGTCAAATTTTCGATACTATCTCTGGAAATTTGATTTAGTGTATCGTCATCAATTACTTTTATCCGTTACTAGTCAGCGTGTTCCAATTTATATCATACATCTCCAACAATATTTGCTTATCAAATATGAACAGTTATTTAACTCGCCTCAGAGGGAAGCACCTACCCCTCGCCGATTAATTCAGTGGCTTAGGTCGTCTTCATGTTTCGTTTTGCAGTCTGCCATGAATCTGATATCTGGGAGGTTACAGTGTGTTCCATCCTCAAGTATTACTCATACAAACTGTACAATAGACTAAGCTTTCCTAAGAATGTGTCGACTAGTCTTTATGGGCAACTAATCCCTTTTCCGAGCCCTTCATCTATATGAATCATCAATAGGTAATAAAATCGCTAATCTCGGAACTAACTAGGTGTCAGAAAAGAAGGAAGAGTTAAACAACATCCTAAAATGCAAGATTGCCTTGTTCATGTTAAATAAATTTTATTTCATACTACATATCTAGTAATCGGCGCTTTCCTAGACTGAATTTTTTATAATTTTGACATTTGAAGTGACACTTTTTAAAACTCGTTGACGTTGTCGAATGTCTTACTTTTCAGAACCAGTTGTGACTCGCTCATTACGATAAATAATACTTTTCTCAACTGGTTGCACAAATAACTATTAATTACCAAACTCGAAATGTTGCCCAACAACATCAACCGATTACTTACTATCTAATTGTAGGTATATGTTAATGTGTTAAATTAGACACATCAAATAAATCAAGTGATCGACTTTTGCTTTTATTTGAATGTGTACAACATTCTAATCAAAATATTTTATGGTATTTTAATAGAAAAAAGAGCAGTATGAATTAAAATGTTTTCCATTATTTGGATCTGTTTTTTTTACCACCGTCCTCGACCCCTTTGTGATCAAAGGATGGTTGGGACGTCTGGATAAGTACATGAGAGTACTCACAAAGCTAAAATGAATCGTCGGGAGGAGACATATCTGTTAGTGAAACTAAACGAATATCTCAAAATCAAAACGAAATGTCCGAAGAAGATACTCATGAAGGGAAAGTGGAACGTCTAGACGAGACATCTACTGGTTACGTCAAAATATTCAGTGCCAATATGTGCAGACCGGAATGTCGCATGAGGGTACTCTCAAAGGGCGCTTCGAACGTCTAGACGAGACATATCTACTGGTGATGTGAAAACTTAAGTGTGAAGATCTCGAAAATAGTGTCACAGGAAGGTACTTCAAAGGAACAATGCAATCGTATTTTGAATATTATGAAGAATAAGAATTTTTGTCATCGATTGATATTGTTTCAATTTTTTCTGAATATTCCGTTGTTTTTTCACTGAATCCTTCGATGCTCACTATCTCAATTTTGACGTTTGAGAGACTTGAAGATTAAAATTTAAGGAAGTATATTAGAGTCAAAACATGCACATGCAAAACTGGCGTTTCAATATAAACATAAAAAATACATATAACATGCAATGTAATTTATATTAGCCACCACTCGTCTAAATGCGGTAGATATCACGCGAGAAGATGTACGATGATTCTTTTACATAATAAATCAATCGACCAGTCCTGAAAAATGGAGCCATATACATTCCACACATGCCCGTTATCTCTAAGTGTATATTTCAAATGTAAAACGTCCCCCAGTTCATTCCAATTTCACGATAGCAGGCTTAATCGCGCAAGGGAGATCGGAAGGAGAGATTCGACGAAAGATTGAGTTCCCTAATTAAAATCGATCCTGACAGTCGCTTTTCTTATCTAACAGCTGTAGCATTTTCCATGTACCGCAGCGGCTAACGGCGGCCATAACATAACCATTTTCTTACAAGAAATGTGTTTGATTGTAACTTGGTATCACATTTCTCTCGAATTTATAACTCGGAGACACATGAGAATTTTCGATTTAGGGCTGTAACAATTCATTCTTAAAAAAAAGGTATTGTCATCATTGTCAATATTAAGTTGTAATAAATAGTTATTCTACACTGATACTAGTTATTATGAAAACAAACTCACCGCCTTAAAATTGTGTGTGGTGCCCTAACTTAAAATGTGAGCGTGAGAGCTTTGGTTCCATCTTTAATAACGACCCTATATCACAAAGTAAAATAACAGGACAATTGTAACGGGAGCCTGCTAGGGATTAAATGTTTTCATTTTTGATTAGTAATTAGATCCCATGGGTGTAAGCGCCTTTTGTGCAATTTTTAATTTGTTTTTTTCAAATATAGAATTCAACTTCATTGTTAGATAGGGTGGTTCCATTAAGGTGCTGGTATTCCAAAATTTTGTTATTTTCAGTTTCTTATAAGTCGATAACTGGCAAATAAATTAAGCGCTCTATATTCTGTAAGTCAAAGGTTACCGGTGAGGTTACCGGATGAGTCATGATCTATTAATTGCGTGAGAATTTTGTCAGCGCCAGTCTGACGCGTGATAACACTATTTTAATGAATTTTACGTGATTGAACGGCTGATTTAGTAGAAATTCCCAGAGTCTCCAAATTTAGCGGGTTGAATTGCTTTTCGAAATAAATGGTATTTTTGTGGAAATACAAAGAATTAATTTGTCTACCGCAGTGTATTATCAGGGAATTAGTCCGCAGGATTTCGGTAGTTCGCCCCACCTATCTCTTATGTGCGGTCGTCTATATAACGATTCCAATGGGCGTCCTTAGTCCATTGATATTAAAAAGCGGCAGTATTTAGTAAAAATAATAGTGGGAATTAGCTTGGGGAAGATTTTGGGATTCATTCGGGTTTTGACTACCAGGGTAATCGATGTGTATTAATTCACGCCTTGATCGCAGTGGAGCTAATAGCATCGCGTGATTTCGGGTAGAATTTGGAAAAGGTCTACGTTTTGGAATGCCATTGTTATTAGTGCGGGCTCCTTAATAAAACCAGATTTGATATTGGATTGCCTTCGGGGCCGGTATTTGTGTTTGGAACGTAAAATATAACGAGAAAAAGCTCTAACGCGTTAGTTTTATCCACGCAGAAGGGGGAAATAATAAATAATTACCGTCCCGTAAAACGCATTCTGTAAGGGTTGGACTTTGTTGGAATACCTACTTAGCCGTAAAATTAGTCAACATCCAAAATGGCGTCCAATAGAAAAAATAAAGTTTCCACATGTTTCGCTGTAATTAAAATGTCATAAGTATTAGAAATGTCTAGTACGATTAAGTTTTTCATGAAAAAACTAAAATCAGAATTTTTTTGCGATATTTTCAAAACAATTGAAGATATAGTAAATTTCTGTTCAGTTTATTATTCAGCGCGAAAATTCAAAACTTTGCCCTCATTTATCATTTATCTCTTAATGTAAGCGAGATCCACATCATACTGGCACTAAAAAATGGACATCCTGTATATATCCAATTTGTACCTATTAAGTACAACGCTTATAGGATTGTACGAATTAGCGTAATGTAAATTCAATTACATGATTTATTTATGAGCAATTAATTATTAATAAACTTATAACGATCCTTAGATTGACTTATAATAGTTAATTATTATTTGTCACTTGTACTCACATTTACATGAGCGAGAATTTCACTAATTATCACTTCGGCATCGATGTTGGAACTGAAACCAAACAATTCAACCCGCTCACATAGCAAACAAAGAGTTCTCAAATTAGAATATCACGTCACGAAAAGAGTGCGTCACATCCTCTCGCGACTCCCCACCGTTGGCGATTGATTAATCCATCATTGACCCGATGGCAACTTGATAGCGTCTTAATATGACTCTAGAAAATTCTCCACATTATGTTTGTATAGGAGTTGTAACGCTCATTGTTCCCAGCATGGGTGTTTGTCCTTTGAACTCGAACACCACATTTTAATTTTGTTTATAATGAATATTTACTTTTTTTTAAAGACTTTGTTAATGTTATTGTAATTTGATTTTATTTACAGATACGAGCCTTACTATATTAATTTTATTATTCTTTGTTGTTCTTAAAGTAACTTATTTCACAATGGTCGGCGTAGTTTGCATTTCAAATGTATTGCCAATTATGATAATTTCGTTATTTATACTTTCGTGTTAATAATATTTTGTTTGTACTTCTCGCTGATGCTCATCGCAAACATTTTAATACAATTATTACTAACTCATTCGTTATATTAAAGCTGCGGTTTCTATAAGAATTAGACTTCCTACTACGGATTTCCGCGCTCGAATAGGTATAGAGGGTAGTTACGAAGGAACAAATGTAACCCATTTTAGGGCGCGCCTAATTGAATACTTCTGGTCTCGCTTCTGGTGCTACCTGCTAATGACCATTTCAGCGGACATACCAAAAAAGAGTTCGTCTAATTCCATTGAAACCATTTTCCAGAGGTGACATCTTGAGTCTTGTAACAGACATTGCGAATTAATCAAATGTTCCACTGGAAGAGAACACAGAAAATGACGAAATGTAATTTGAAAGTGGAGCTAGGAAATTAATCACGGGAGAAAATTAAAAGAAAGAAAAAAAAATGCAATTTGTTAAGCGTTCACGAATAACGAATCTTCGTTAATTATCCTCAAAGAAACAAAAAAAAAAGATGCTGGGGCCACGTTCAATTAAAATTAATAGAGAACGATGCATTTAAAGCAATTGCAACATCTCTTTGTACTAATTAGATAAGTACGTTCTTGCGAGCTATCTAGATTAAATTGCTATCTGCGGAAAGACGGTTTAGAAAATAATTGGCTGAGCGAGGTCTAATTCAGAAATAACGTTGAATGGTGCAGAAAGAAATCTGCACAAATGCCTATTAAATCATCCACGTTGCTATTATAATAAACGTCAATGAACTCTGCGGAGCCAAGCAAGCGTAAGACCTAAATCAGACAAAAAGGGGTGTGCATCGACTATTGAAGAGTGCGAGAGAGTACATTAAGACGTATCGAATAACAGTAATACCTTGATGGGGTGGAAAAAGAGAAACGAATTCCGACCAAAGCTTTGATGTTCATTTCTCGGCGCCATCGTATGTAAGAATGTCAAAAAGACAAAAATCAACATGACAAGATCCAAAATAAAATGTTTGAAACTAGCCAATAATTTTCTTGCGGAATGTTAGTTTAAGTTTAGAGCAACTATGTCGCATCATACATTAACTCAGACAGATGCATTAATAAAAATGTAGGTAGGGTATAATGCCCCTTTCTATTAGCCGAGTATTCAACTCAAAATAAAAATAAAAACTCAGCTGACAGCTCAAAGTGATTTCTGCCTAAGTTTAGCGACCTTAATAATACCATCTGGATTGTTTATTTATTTAAATTTAAATTAAACCTCGTTTGCGTGGAGCAATTCATTTCGCTAAGTGAATTCTGCTTAAACTGAATAAATTCACCACATTCTGGCATCTCTTCCTTAAACTTTTTATTTATAGGAAGAAATCGTGACTACACATTCTTTCGAATATGAGAAAATTACTGGAAATACTATTGTCACATTTTTGGATTTTGCCTAAGGTTGCGACACTTCCAGTTGTGCTGCATCCCATTTACCAAACAAAACAAAGTTTATGGGAACTCGAAAAACTTCATACAAACGTTTTACAAGTTTTCCTTCAATTCTCAGTATTGCTAAAACGTAGCGCAATTTACTCGGCTTAGTCAACCGCCTTGAAATTTTTTTAAATATGGATTGCACCTTGCACCGACTTGTCCAATGGTAAAAAAGTACTTTACCTTACTATACTCCCAAAGAATTACAATTTTTTGTTTGTTCTTCGACTTGGAAAAGTCGAGGCCACTCGATTTCCACACGCGATAAAACCCAAAATGTCCTAATTCGTTCTATATATTACATCAAAAAATTCCTTTATCTTCGTTTGGTACATGCGCCTTCTTTTTTTATAATTTGGGGTATAGTAGCACTATAAAAACAAATTCATAAAAATCCATGGATTCGGTCGCCTAAAAAGATCAATCCCTAAGTGATCACTTTCACAGCTGATGTTATTTTTCTGTCCTATTCTGACAAGTTTTCTATTTATGGTTTTCCCTCCGGTTTTCCTATAAATTTCAGATTAACCAAATTTAATTTAGTGACCACAGTTCACCTAAAAAATCATTAGAAAGTACTCACTAATTTGAAAGCTTGCTTTATTGAGTCTTTTAACAAAGTAACTGATTTTATCTATCAAATCCAATTTCGAGGGGAGTTTTTATTTTAAATGATAAAATACATTTAATACAGAAACGGCTTCAATCGCCAAAAGATTTATTTCTTTAAGAAAGTGTTTTAAGTAAATCAAATTTAATTTATGATTTTTTCTTAACTCATTCAATTGACATAAATCAGTTAATATTACAGTACCTGGTAACGAATGTTGGTAGTAAGTACATTACGATGTAGAAACACACCCTTCGTACACCGACCATAACTTACTACCTAATGGAGTTGTATCATGGAACCTCTCCGACGGATAATTTTTTTTTAATTAACGGACCACGGAAACGGCTGTCCTCGGAATGAAATTTTCACGAACGGTTTGTTTAATCCTATATTCAATGGCGCAGTGGACTTTTTATGTTAACGTTTGTTATTACTGAGTTTATCTAGATGGATTTGAACATTCATTTAGATTAGGGAAAAAGAAGTCGTTAACGTTAAGGGTATAATATGTTACATAAACAAGTATGGAACGTTCAATTAAACAAAATAAATTTGATACTCTACTGATGACCAGACATATTTTGGAAACATGGCGACGGTAACTGTGCAGTGTGCACAATTTTACTCCTACATTCTTTTCGATATCTTTTATGGTAGAAGAATTATGATCCGAGGTTCCTACACGCTGTATGTTACAAAAAAAAACCTAAAATAAGAAACGCGTTTTACTAAACTAAACAACTATTTTATTTTGCATTAGCGCATGCGCATCCACATTTTTTTTTGAAAAAATATCAAAAAAAACTGTTTGACTGCTGGCAAATTCTTAATCCGCATTTAAGGTGAGTTGGAATGGGCATACTAGATTATCTTTTCGTTCCCATTTTCATTGCGAATATTCTTTTGATGATCGACAGCGTAATTATGTTAATAAAGTCAATGTCGGTTTAATTGAAGAAGTTTTAAGTCTTACTACCTTCTGGCGATTAACGCGATTTTGTGTAATTCTGGAGCTAAACTTGGATCGATTTTTAGTTTTTAATCTTTCTCTCATTTAAAAATGTGAAAATTTCATTCCGAGGACAGCCGTTTCCGTTTAATACGTAAGTAGCCATTTGTATAACCACCTGTTACCTTATGTGTTCAATTGTGCCGGCGGTTACCTCAATTTAATAGAAAATTTTAAACAATTTTTTCAAGGAGAATGAACCTTTTTTTAATCGTTGAAAGTTTAAAGTTGAAAGTTTTCATATGCGAATATCTCGATAACGGAGGAGTGAACGCAATAACAAAACAATAGTTACTAGAAAAACAATGTATTTAGCCATTCTGGTACGGAAAAAATTTTTAAGGTAGAAATGCGCTTTTATAATAATCGTTTGGAAACAATTACTCTTCGTTGTGTATATTGTGCATCGGAATCTGAAACATTTTGTATTTTGGGTTGTATTGCTTTTGGCCTGAACCCTCCGCACGTAAATCCAACCATATTTTATATTACCCAACATGAATTATATTGATTTTCAAATGAAATCCCCGTCTTATTTTAGCTGATTTTAGAGGAATTGTGAATTGCATAAAGGATTGTTTCTAATTTTTGTGAATCAAGAATAGTGGTTTGGAGGACTTGCGATTTATTTAACAATAAAGTAGATTTTTGAAGTTTGAAGATTTGCAGTATGCAGTTCCGATGTCTGAAAGGAGTGGACCCATGAAATGTCCTTGAGGAACTCCAATCAAGGCCACGGTAACTCCCACTCACTAGACCGTTACGACAAGTTCGTCACTGAAAAACATGAGAAAAATGTACGAATAGAGGAGACTCATAATTTATTGCCGAATTGTTATTGCAAACTTCACAGGAAATATGCACAAATTAATTATAATAATAATATATTTGTGCAATAGAAAATAAATCCAATTAATTATATTGGTAAATTATGATTGCTATATTCACGCGGATTATTTTGATATTGTACTGCCAAGAAAACGTACACACCAGTCCTCGTCAGTTGCCGCTCACATGCATCGAACCTTGAAAACGAACAAGTTCATCTCATTTTTAATGAAATTTTCCTGTTCGTGTTCTCTGAAAATAGAAATCTGGATCACAAAACCAAAGGAATCTTCTTGCTACGTATAAACCAAATTATTTAAACGAATTAGAGCTAATTAAAGCATTGTCGAAAGGAGTAATTAAAAGCATGCGAACTAAATGCAAGTAAACATCACATGGTTGTTTAACAATTATCTTCTTGATTTAATAAAGCGGGACAAATAAAGACAACAACCCGTCATCGAGCGTAAGCGTATTGTTGTTGTCGTAATTTTTTTTCAATTGCCCATAAAACGGGCCAAGTACAAGCAGTTCGCTGTAACGTAACCGTGAAATGTGAATAATTGGACAAGTCAACGCTATTTAAAAATCCAAAAAGATACGCTCAAAATCGCTAGGAAATGAGACGTTACAGTTTCGACTTCGAAATAGTCTGCTGTGGGAGTGGATTTATACCGACCGGATCAGATGCGCTTATCAGACGATTATCGCGCCTTGTTTTGAGGAAAAAAAAGTTCTTTTCAGTAAAAATTCAACTGACTTGAGTACTCTATCCAGAAGATTGCCGCATATTGCTCGTAAAAAGGTACATACTGTATTCAACAAATTTTTTTATTTCAAATATAACTATACACGGCACACAGAAAAAAACAAAAGTTGGAACTGTTTGTTTCAACAGGATGGTGCACTCGCGCACAACACAATCTTGCGACATCCTTATAGTGCTCAATTGTTTTGTTAATTCCAACCTAAAATTCTCGCAGATCTCCTTTGATAGTATTACCAGCATGTTACGACGTTTATTATTCAGAAGGGTGATTCGAGTGAATAAGAGTCATTTGTGTTTTAAATTTGGCGTTATACGGTTAACATTTCCATTCTCTGCGATGGTGGCATGGATTGCGAAATCTGTAATTTTTTTAAAAAACACTATTGTATTATACTCTTAACATTAATGATTTTGCTGTTTTACTGTTTTCCTTCCAAATTTTCGAATTTTTTTTAAAGCGGCGCGGCGGCAGTTTTGATATCAGGCAAATGTCTTATTTTTTAATAGTTATTAAGGTATCAAGGGCGTTATGAACTAAATAACGCCCCAGGTCAACAGTGTAGAACCCGAGGGCCTCTGGCCCGAGGGTTATACGTTGACCGTGGGCGTTGTGTTCATAACGCCCGTGGTGCCTTCAACGTTTTATGTCATACTTGATGATTTTCCAAGAATTGGCGGTGCCAGATGATTAAAAATTAAAAATAATGAGAATTATCAAAATTAAGTTATCCATGGTCGTAACCGAGGCCGTAACTATGGAGATAGATATTATATTTGTCAAAGTCAAACATTCTAAAAACTGTCTGAAAAATGGCAGACGAAGCGTCTCATTTACCGGTACACGTTCTTGCGCGATCCGCAAAAGCGAATGAAGCCATAGTGCCACAAAAATCGAACTCCTCTTATGAAAAAGAGTACGCTATTTTTGCAAAATGGATGGCGAGTAATTCTATGGAGACAATAAACGAAACCGTTATATTGGGTTACTTCCAAGAGTCGGTATGTTTAAGTAATTTTATTAGTCATTAAACGGAAAGGTGATTTACACTCAGAGTCATTTTCTCCCAATTCGCTTTGGACGAAATTTTCAATGCTATACGCAAAGAGTTAATGGTAAAGAAGAAGATTAAGAGTTTCGAAAAATTTGTGCATCTACAAGGGTATTTAAAACAAGTTCAGGAAAGCTATCGTCCAAAAAAAATCAAAAATCCTTACTTGCGAACAGATAGTCGCCTTCCTTACAGAAGCACCTGATCCGCAGTATCTGATCTACAAAGAGGAAAGAAAATGTATGGGTCTGGGCCAAGCTGGTGCGGTGTTCTCTGGACAGTCCCAGAATTGTTCTTTTTACTTCAAAATAACAGTAGGATAATGCGACATCAACACAGTTCGGTTTATTTAATTGTTGAAAATAAAAAGTTCGTACAGATTCATTATTCCACATTTATAGGATTTACAGAAATAACGCCCGTTGCTACGCATAATTGGGGTTGTCATGGTGGAGTGCATTATTTGTCATTTAATGTATCTTGATTTAGGATTATTATAACTGAATAATAATCAAGTATGACATAAAATTTATAATGGCACTCCCCTAAATAAATTATAGCCGAAACTACAAAATTTGCCGTTTTCTACCACCGGAAGCACTTACTCTCGTTGATATGGTGCTACCGGTAGCAAATCTTTCCTTTGGAAATCGATCAGGGGGATGTTAACTTTTGATTTTTATTTTTTCTCTCGATAACTGTAGCAAATACGGTAAACAAATCAAAAAATCAAATTTTTATTTTTCAATCTTAACTAGTGGCGCACTGAAAAAAAGTTCAGAGGTAGAAAATGGAGCATGGCCCCTGAAAAAACAACATCATGTAGATTGTACCATTGACATGATCAATCAAGTAAGCCCTTCACTCATATTTCAAATGGGCGCAGTGTCTCAAAAACTGCCGGAGATATAATAGAAATTTCAATACCCTGTAGATCAGTAACAACCGTTTGCGGACCTATGTGTATATGAAGTGTTAATCATAAAGCCAAAGAATTTACATCATATTTAAGAACACCCTGTATAACCAGGTCAAATAGAATTATTTGGGTGTTTTAGTTGACTCAATATACTTCATTCATTCGCTGATTTTACTAGACCTGCAGGTCCAACTTTAATTCAAAAACGCCAAGCGACAATAATTTAGCAAGACGTTGGTTGTCAACCATAGATAAAACATGCGGTAACGAGTAAGCATCGCAAAATGGGATGCGATTGTTAAAAACTCCAAAACACGTCGTCGATCTACTAAGCACTTAGTAATAAATGTAGGTAGATAAATATATACCTAATGTACCACTTCCATCAAATATTTACAATTTCATGTTCAGCTGCCCTATGTAATGATGCACTTATGTGGAGTAATTTAGTGTCGATTACATTGTCGTAAAAAACGTTGCATGTGCGACTTATTTATAAGTTCCATCCCCATCTTTTTACGGCGTTTGGTTCAACAAAATCTTCATTTATTTCTGTCTTAGTTAATGAACAAATTTACAGAGCGTGTGCATTTTTGTAACGAAAGTAAATGTTTACGTAACTTAACAATACGAAAGCGATAAGACGCACATACTTCCTTTGTCATCATGCGAGTAGTTCCTTCCAAACTTCAGCGATATTCGAGATAATAATTTTTTACGAGAAGAAATGAACATAGCAACAATCATCCAAATCGTTCGTAAACGACTGAAAATGTAGGCTTTCTGCCCAATTAACATTGTAAGGGATTCGAGAAGGTAGCGCAAAAACGACCTGAATTTTCCGTCTTTGCACGCTTCAAGTATTCTTTACACGAGGTAATGGATTTACAATTTATTCTTACGTGATACTGGAGGAGAGATTTCCCATTGACTTTTGTTTTTACGTTTTTTGATACACAAATTTTCATTTTTTTGTTTACGTTTGGTTGCTCTGCCGCAACTTAATTAAAATCCATAAGTGGGTGGTGATAGTGATTATTAAATACTCCCTTATTGATTTGATTATTCTATATGGAAAAATGAGTCGGTGATTTCAAGTCCTGTATGTGTAGGTAAGTAATTTGTTGATCACCATGACAGCGAAGTTAACCCCCTCGACGGAAATGTGATGCGATCTATATGGCGCCGAACTTGAACTTAACGGTGCTTAATTATCATCTAATTATCGTACAGGAATAAGTTAATTATATACTTTTTAAGTTCAGGACCTTGAAGTGGATGAAATTTGTGCAATAACTATAAATAATGAGGCAAAGTTTAATATCGGCGCTGTACGAGCATAATTGGTACCTAATCATCGCACTAGAATAAATTAATTCCTTCGTACACTGCTGTCTAGTTTGCCTATAACAATGCCCAATTAATCCAAGTCATCTTTGTGGTAAATAAGAATACAATACGTGAACAGGCCATAATGTGCATTACTCGCACCTATTTTCCATATAACACGAAAATTAGACGGTTCTTTTTCTTTATAGCATAAAATTTAACGTTTGCGTGTAATTGTTGCAAAGGAAAAAAATGATTTGCACCGACAAGGTTACGGCTGCCAAATATCCACTCACAGAATTTTTGCGTTCATATATTTAGGTATAGTGTATCATTTTTTAATGTCATTCGGCGATCTCAGCTATTTTTCAAAAATTTTCCAACCATTTCAAATGAGTTTTTTAGCCATTTAACCTACACTGTATCTCACCGTTACAGAGATCCCTATTAGACCTCGTATTAGACTAAGAGATGCATGAATAACACGATAGTACAAATATAATGCCGAAAACCCGAAATTTCTACGATGTTCCATTAAAAAATAAGTGTTGGTATCTTAAGAATAGATTATGGGGAATATTAATATTGAAAAGATCCCAATACGACGAACTTCGTAAGGAAGTCTGCCCACATATGGCATGAAAATTAAAAAATATAATTAGAGGAATCAAAACTAAAATTTAATTGAAAGAAAAAAAAGTAAAACAAATGAATGGAATCGCACCAGCGGGCGAAAGTAGCAGTAGTTAGCGACAACTTGGATGCGATGTCGGAGGAACGGACAGACGGACTCGAGAACCACCTTGCTTCTTATGAAACCACTCACGACTGGTTTTGATGCGATTTACTGATTCAACTCATATTTTAATTAGCTATACTGTTAATTGCACTTACCTAAATGGCCAGATCAAAATTGACAAACTCGCTGGTCCAGTATCGACCATTGTCACCTGATTATTTACGTAAACCACACGCTACATCGTTCTGGGTTGCTTTCTATCCCGGTTTTTACTTAAAATTACGAATTAAAATTGGTTTAATAATTAATTAACGGAGCTGAAATTCCACAATATTAATCCGCCCTTGTTTTCTACATGACCGACAGGGCAGCGCTAGAAATGAAAGCAGTTACTTATCTTTTGTCTTTAACTCCTAAAAAACAAATACTTAGTTCCGAAAGAACACTTTTCGTACCGAAACGCCTCTAGATACCGGCTGGTAGCGTTACATTAACACTTTTTCCAAGAAAATGTATTTTTAACTTTTTAATTCAGATGCGGTGTTTTTTCCTATTTTTATTTTTCTGAGGGAATGTCCAGTACTTGAACATTCTAAGTGCTACTGTCACATTATTAAAAAAACAAGACGGCGACGGTTCCTGCACTTTATGTTTGCTTTCTTATCGGCCGTTTTTTGTGACATCTAAATTATGGGATTATTATCTCATAACGGATATGTGTCATGTGTTTTTTTCAATTGCTACTAGTTTTCTGCAGTGCAGATAAAACTGCATAGAAGAGGGTCTGCCAAAACTCGCGACTCTGTAATGGCATTCGCAAAAATCGAAAGAAACTGCATGCAATTAAGTACGGCACGGGTGGGGCTGTTGTAACCAATTACCGTAATTTACGAGGGGCACAAACGTCTTTACAACAATAAATAAATGAAACTAACGTTTCGCTAGGAGGTAATAAGTACTTACGACTACGTGCCAATTCCAGATTTAAAATTACACTCGCTTTGAAGATATTATTAACCCCAAGGTGTGTCAAATTCACCACCTACCGTGCGTTCTTGGCTACGCCCGTCCACTTGCACTTTTCATACCTAGAGCGGAAACTTGTCGAGACAAACTTACCGAGTCTATGGAGACGGTCGCCGAAAGGGTCATTGTTCTCGTGTTTGCATTTGCATGCCACATTCCTATGATTAGCGCCTCACGGGACGTAACGTTAAATGCGTGCTAAACACGTACCCGTTCACAATTAGGAAACAATTAGGAAGATAATTGTTGTCGGGGTGGAAAGTTTCATTTCCACGGCATTTTTGCCAGCACTCGTCTAGAATGCTAACAATATGCAAAGTTCGTGGTCACGTCACGTCCGTTCATAATTATTTGCCTTGAACTCGTGCGTATCTGGAAATCTATGAAAACGTTTTGTTTCATGAAAACAGTGGAATGGGGAAGAAATTCGCCACTAATCCATAAACAGTCTGGGGCCGATTTTTCTCGCAACCCTTTCTGTGTCTAATAATTTATTTAAGAACTACCTTGATTGACCCACTTGTTTCGGAATCGATAAGTTCATAGTGCCACCGTTCTAATATAGGTCGCTGCTATTATAAGTAAATGAACGAATTGTTTGCAATATTTGTACAAAATAAATGATTCACTGTGCTAAACTATTTTTCTTTGTTGCAGGTAATTACCAATCAATGGGGCGCTACCGGAAACTCAAGTATGCATTTCCTATTACTTCTGGTCGTGGGCCGAATTAATTCGGCATTGTTTTTACGCCCAACATTAGAGGTCGACCTTTTGGTTGTCATTGATCGCATAATTGGGTAGTATGTACTTTAAAAGTTGGCGAGTGGTATGGAGCATATGAATTAATTAGCTAAATGTCATTAACACACGAATACATTCGCAAAAGCTGATAAAATTTATTCCACCCTAAACAATAAATTGCGAGTTGCGACTAGGTCAGTCAAACAGAAGTTGATGATTGTTTTGTTTTCATCATGTGACATTTTGGATGCTAGACGGTCATTAGGCGAGTCGCTCAATGTTTTACGTCTGACGAAAATAGAACGATTTTTTTAAATAATTTATCAAAAATTAGAACCCAAATCAAAACACAAAAAGTGGCGGAGGGGATTTCCTCGGAAATGTAACTAAGAAGTGACCTGAGTGACCTTGTTTTATGGTGCAACTTTTTGTCCATCACAGCAACTCTAATGCATTTTCGACAATCTTGGTTTTTCGGCGGAGAATTGTTGCAAATTAAGAAAATATCTGTTTTCTCCTATCACCCCTTAGGTACATTTATGAAATACCATGAGGGTACACCCTGTATAGCTAGTTTCAATTTGCTATTGAAACTAGGCTGATATTGATCAATTATTGGTTAAAAATTTCGGATGACTCGCGTCGTCTACATAAATAAATTGTTGACGCGTGTTTACATAATTCCTAAAAAATATGTACGCGTTCTCACCGAGCTTGAAGTTTAATACAAAATGGAGCATTGATTATTCTAATATTACGAATTCGTTACCTACATAGGTGCGTAGGTACTTAATTCGAAAATTATTTTCCGACATCACAATGATGGAAAAGTTACTAAAAGGTCGTCAGATATTATAAAATAGAGAATTAATCGGCGTTCCAAATAGTAGTAGCCTTCAACTGGTTCCGACATACATTTGGAGAGGTTAAACTAAAAATAGATTCAAGCAATTACAATAATACAGACCGAGTTCCGGGGGCGATTGCATATCCCAAACAGGATTTCAGACGGTAAAACATAAACGAAACAAACCCGAACCATTTTGTGCTATTTCCAAAAAGTCGTTATATTTTTAATCTTAAATCAATTCTGTTCAATTACTCGCCTTCATCAAGCACGATGCCTTTCGAACGGATTAATTATATACATTTTTTATAGTCTGTTAATAGTCCCATCGATCAGCTGAAAGCCAGACGGATAATCCTTCATCGCTTTACGTTTTCCTTCAATGTCGTTTTAATTCCGAAAATGGTTTTATCTGTAAGACAATATCCACATTAGGAGACATAAATACGATTAACTCTAATTGTCTTTCGGCCATTAAAAGAACTTCCAAAGAATAAACGATGAGTGAAAAAACCCTTCGGTGCGATTTCGGATTCGTCCGTGTCATAATTATAAATGAGCGGTGTTGCCTTGGTCACAGACACTAAAATGCTAATTGTTAGCTTATTAACAAATTCAAGTGATAACATTTTTCATTGACGAATGCTGTAGTTGATAAATTTCTGAAATGGTCGCCGAGTGTAAATGCGGATTAACCTCGAGATTAACACTTATGTAATTAAGAAAACGGTTTCTCCATGGTATAAGCTTGTAAAAAAGTTGGACGATTCCCAATTTTCCATATAAATCGGGACTCTAAAATGATTCATTTGAAAGCTACATCCCCAAAAGTCTTTTCATTTCATCATTTTCTTTACTTGGATTATTGGGTACACACATTGTCAAGTTTTAACCCAATTGCATACGTTTTCTCAAAATTACGCATCTCAAAAAATTCAAAAACGGTACAAGTGATTCAAAAAATTAAAAAAGATTTTGTTAAGTTTTTTGAATATCTAATCTCTTCATTTTAAAATTTTTTTCGGTATGTTTTATTTAAAAAAAATTTAATATGGTATCATTTTAAATTATGTACATCACAATCATTTCAAAGAAATTTTTGTTTCTCTCTTTTATCAGAGAAAATATAAGTCCATTCTAATTTTTTTGCTTTATATCCGTATCTCTTAAGCAAGCCAAATTTTCAAATTTTGATTTTATTAAGAGTATGACTCAAAATCACATTACGCCTATATTTCATTTTTGATGGCACTAACAATTACGAAAATGGGACTGACTCTCTGTACAAAGTGGATCTCAATATTTTCCGACATATTTTCTTTATTTTTAGATTATGAATCATTTCTTGAGTTATAGGTGATGTAAAACACGACTTTGTTTTATGTATGTATATATCGATAATGCCATTACAGTGTGCACATTTTAAATCCGTTGAGGTTTTGTGAGCTAAGAGAGATTTCAAAATCACAGTGTGCATTTGAAACATTGGGAGTACTGTGAGTTAGCTTTTCCCTACTTAACTTCGCTTTGTAGTTCGTTGTATAATCACATTGGGCACAATTTAAATCCTGGGAGGCCTTGGTCTTAACATGTCGTATCACCGCATTGTGGCGATTTGTTGCAATCAAACTGTACACACTTTAAATATTAGGTATGTCGTTGTTGCACTGTTCACATTTTAAATCCTTTGAAGAGTACTGTGTCAACTGTCTAATTCGTAGGTAATGAATACGGTACCTAGCTAGCAATGAAGTGGTTCGTGATTACTCGGCTTGAAGCGAAATACATGTTAGTAAATGGGGATGAGGACCTTAAATGGAGAAATCAAAAACACATTCGTCGACTTTCTTATACCCCTACGGAAGCGAATGTTCCTTCCATAATCTGAAAGCACACGTTAAACTTGAAAATAGACTAAGTTAGCATTACTTGAATTCACATCTACACGACTCATAGAAAACGAACAAGTAACCAATTTTGGAACGTCTTAAAAGAAAACATGTACTTTGTAATATACTTATGGCAAAATTCGGCTACACTAATATTCCGTAGTATAATAAATTTCGGCTTTCGCTTTCAAAATAAATTAATTTAAACGACACCTACTACCATTGAATAAAATAGTGTTTTTATTCAATACGCAAAATTACTAACTACGCGGCGGAATACAAGGTACAGACTACTACGCAAACATTTATAGGAAAATGACTTTGTTCATACACCATCTTTAAAAGTAGTCACGCTAAAAGTGAAATTGTTATCGCTACTTCGATCACATGACTTCAATTTTTGGAAAATGCGTAAGTGTAATTCTTAACATGCACTTCTTATTCAGAATATTCATACGGTGAGCGGGTAAAATTCATTTAAAAATCAGGTGTTCGGTTTAAAAAAAAATGCTCGCACACGTCTACCATAATTTTTTCCTCGTCATATTTTGCACTAAAGACTAATAAAGAGAAAATATACAGGATGTGTCAAAGAGTAGATTTGGATACCAAAATTGATTTTTTTTAAACAGTATTTCATAAATCCATTTTCGAATTCTATGTCAAATTCTACGCATAATAAAAATAATTCAAAAATGGATTTAAAAAAATACCGTTTCATTAAAAAAAATCAACTTTGGTATCAAAATCTACTATCACGCACCCTGTACATTTTTTTCACTTTAGTGCAAAAAAATGTGCAAGAAAAAATTATGATAGGCTGTGCGAGCATTTTTTTTAAACCCAACACTGATTTTTAAGTGAATTTGTTCCATATTTTGTAATGTATAAGCGCATACCTTTTAATTTTATTGATTAAATTGAGACAATTGTGTGAATTCAGCTTGATTGGTGTGTGGGAGCTTGTATGTTTATCGAATTTTAATTAGTCTGGGGTTATTGTTGACTTTAAACCATAACATTCTTGTAGATGTATTGCACCGAACCGGATTTGGCGACAAAGCTTGCTCTTTATTACGTAGTTACCTTACAAACCGTAGGCAGCAGGTTGTCAAAAAGAAAAATGTTTCACATCAACTGGTCACTACATCTGGGGTACCGCAAGGCTCAGTTCTTGGTCCGGTCTTATTTTCACTGTTACACTTCCAAATTTCAATTCGCGCTCAAACATCTATCAGCATATCAATATGCAGATGACACACAATTGTTGTACAGTTTCCACGCATCTGATGTTGCTCAAGCAAATGATAATATGAGCTCTGATATTGGCTACCTTGTAGAAATATCAGAACTGCACGGTTTAAAAATTAACACTTCTAAGTGTTCTGTTATGTTGTTCGGTCCAAAAAAAGATAGAGAGTTAGTCAAGAACTGCATATCGATTAAAACTCAAAACTCAATAATAAAAATAAAAGAGTGTGCTAAAAACTTGGGATTGTACTTGGACACTGATTTGCGATTTGAAAGACACATCTCGGAAGCTTGCCGGAAAGCATACATTAACCTAAAACTAATATTTGGTCATCGACAGTTTCTTAATCGTAAAGTGAGGGCAATGCTGTGTGAAACATTAGTTCTTTTGCAGTTTAACTACTGTGACCAAATCTATGGTCCTTGTTTGAAAAACACAGAAATACATAAAATTCAGAAAATGCAGAACTCATGCCTTCGTCTGATTTTTGGAATAAGGAAGCATGAACACATCTCTCACAAGTTGAAAGAAATTGATTGGCTCAATATGTCGAAAAGGAGATTATTTATTACATTCTGCATCCTTATTTCATAAAATCATCTCTACTAAGATGCCTACCTACCTGTATGAAAACATTAAATTCAGTTCTAGTAGTCGACATTACAAATTAATTACCCTTCCACTACATAGAACGCAAATGTTTAAGCGATCTTTTTCATACAACATAGCAAGTGTATATAACAATATTCCCGCGTATATAAAAAGAAAAGAAAAAGGCGCATTTAAACAAAATTATTTTCATTTACTTCTACGCGAGCAAAACAAATGATTACTTTTCTTCCCCTTTTCTTTTTCTTTTTCTTCTTCTTTATTTAGAACCACGAAGGATTTATTTATCTCTCTCTCCCTTTCAATATACATATTTTTAAGTTCATTCCACTAATTGTTTTATTTTCTTAGTTTAGGATGGGGTTAAGTGGTAGAGCAGTTCTAGGGTGTCTCACCATAGAACTGAACTTCGCCCCGTTAGATTACGGAACATTGATTTCATTTTTCATTTAATTTTAATTATTTAGTTTATTATCTATTTGAATGTTTATTTTATGTTTATTTCCTTCTGTACTTCCAGTAATCTAATAAATGTCACTTATTATTATTATTATTGTATATGTAAATTGTTTACATACAGATTTGCCGTCGGATTAGAGTTGCGTGCACAGTGTTTTTGATAAAAAGAAACGACGACATTCGACACATTAAATTACGCATTTATTTGAATGAATCCCGTATTTCCCATACATTAGTGTTAGTCCACAGTGTAAATAACAAAAGCATTATCGACTTGGCCCGGTGAATGTAAATACAGAGATTTGACTTGGCATTTAATTGGGTATATTATTTAATTTGAGGGCTGTTTATTTCAAGTTTACGTAGAAATCGGATTTGGGAAACGTTTCTCTTTACCAATCAATGTCAATGTCCAAAGCCGGAAGAGCGTTCGTTACGTAAGGAATTAGGTTGAGACAGACTTGATTTTTGGAGTTCATCGAGTGAAAGTTGATTTATGCCCTGCTCCGCCTAAACGAAATTAGTCATCCGTGGAGCAAATTTTTACACGGTGCACAGATGCAGGCAGCTTGGCAACGTTATCCGGTCCGACAAGTTGCTGCATATGGAGGAACTCCTTTAGGCCTTTTTTTTCAGTTCTTCTTCCACGTTCACGACGCGTTAGAAACTATTTTTCTACGATTTTAAAAATGAACCTTGCTCGGAGGCCCACTAAATCAAATCCATTAGCCTACAAACCTTGACTTTATTTATTAGATGGATATGATACTACGATTGCCATTTCCGATGGCTTCCGTTGTGAAAGGCGATGAACCACGTGCTCTTTCTTGCCCATTTGCAAAAATCTCGTAGTACGAACAACTTGAGCAAAGGCTGCAAAAAATTACGCTGTTAGCCCGCGGAAAGGTCAACTTCTCAAATATGAGGTAATCAAGTGGGCCATTGCCGGGTTCTTATCTATTTATATACCTAGTTTTAAAAGGCATTGCCGATTATGACTCATGCCGTCTACTTTTCCTTTTCGAACAAGCGCAGGTTGGATAACAAATAATTAGATTTGATTTGTTCAAAAAACGGTTACATTCTTAGCCGCTTAGTAACTCGGTAGAATTTTGCACATGTGTTTTAATCCGCTTTTCCGGTATGTCTAAATTGATTTCGGCATACCTTTTCCATGAATAACGGACATAATGTTTGTTTACATCTTGCAGAAATAAGAAGTATATAATAAAAACAAAAATAAAGTAACGGGGTTACATTTCAGGGGTATAATATCGTTAAAGTTTGACCATTTTTGTGACGTTAAAGTTTCAAATTTACACAAATTCCTTAGTAAAATGAAATTATTTTATTTTTGGACTTGATGTTTAAATGGGCGAAGTTTTATTCGACTATTCCATGGGGGAACGGTGGGGTGTCCTTGCGATAAATCTGGAAAATTAAAACTGTTTTTAATTAATTACGTCCTTACTACTCAAAAGTACGGGACCGGTATCAAAATTCAAGTTTTTTAAGAGCGCACCTAACGGATGTAATCATTTAACTAATTACGATTAATTATACTTATCTAAATAGTTGGAATGATATCTCCAAATTCGGCGTCCAGCAATACCCGTTTGTTCCGTGGAATGTGAAGTCAAATGGCGGGGTCTCCTATACGTTGATATTTGTATACTTTGTTTCAAGGGTGCTGAACCTTTCGTCACACTATCTGACGTCATAGCAAAATTAAGGCAGGTCGTAAATTAGTAGTTGGTTTACATATTGTCACATTGACGTTTCAACTTATTTATTAAGGTGTCACTATCGTTCATTATTATCAGACCGTCCAAGTTGACAATCACTTGTAAGGCATCTGGTCCTGATAGGTTTTTTCCTGTCCCCAAGTTTTATAATGGCTAAATGGTCATGTATTTTATGTAGAGGAACTCCGTTGGTATGAATTAAACTCGAGATGAAACTTTTTCCACCGTTTGTAATCACCTCATGTAACCGATTCTTTGCACCGACAGTCGAAATGGATACTGCCAGAGCATCAGAAACTCTTTGAGATGAAGTGTATGATGGTTACAGAAAACGCATAGGAACATTTGTAACTTAAAGTTTGTCTTTAGGCAGTTCGTAAATTAATATTTTGTTTACATAATGTTGATGTGAAATTAAGTATGCTACCAATGTGAAGAATACGCGTTTTTTTATCGCCCTTAATATGAACATAAGTTCATTAGCCAGCAGCTCATGTGTTTATTTGGACCTAGTCTAAACCTGTACACTTATTGAGAAATGATTTGAGGAACCGAAAAGGAGTGGAATAGGATGTACTCTTCACACCAAGGGGTCTCTCAGAGTGGCTAACGGACAGAACAGGTTAAGTTGCGCGAATTTTAATGATCCTTAACTAGCCATTTGCAGAAGTCGTATAGGCCATGGTTTGTCGGTAGGCCTTTCGCATTTATATATCTTACAAATTTGAGATAAAGCGTAGGCATTATACTCGTACCACAGGCTCATTGAAATAACAAGCATACATACAGTTTCTGTTCTTTTGCCACACACTCGAGATATTCGCATAAAGGATCTTGAATATCTTCTGATCCGATTTATTTAAAAAAAACGCAATTGTGAGAGAAAACAGGTAGTGAAGATATTTATTCCTGAAAAAACTCAAATGTTCATATTCAAATCGTATGTACAAAAGAAAAAACGACACTACACCACAAGTATATATGTATAAACGGCCCAAAATAATATTCTTAAACACGCTCATTCTCTTCTGTCTCATGAATATAATCACCATAATAATCTTCGTCACTATCAGATTCGTCCAAGTTGATAATCACAGGTAAGATGTCTGATGTATCAATATGTTGTTCCCGTTCCCAGGCCTGGTTTATAATGCCTCTTGTATGATCAAAATATCTTTTCCATTTTTCCGGTGTAACCTAAACATTAAAGTTATTAAGTACTGTTTCACAAAACAGCATATAAAGAGGTTACTTTGTGCAGTGCCTCATTCCATAAAGACAAAACGGCACTGTGTGTGACAGGCTGAATTGAACCGATCCTTGCATCGTAATGCCGTTTGCATTCTGACCATACCATTTCGATTGGATTATACTCGCAGTGATATGGAGGAAGTCTCAAAACACTGGAAATCTAACGAAAATCGTTTGACGGATTGATATTATTGACAGATCAATAATTGGTTTATTTGTCACGACTTACGTTAATGACGTAATTTTTTTGTCTCAATCGATTTAAATGTAATGAAGAGAGAATCGCATTTATGACGTCAGGTTCAGCACCAGTGAAACAAAGTATACTGCACGACCTTGGTTCTAATGCTGGATTTCGTATATCATTAGAAAACTAAACTCGTTTCATGGGTAATTATCGGATCTAAAACTGAATAAGATTGATTCTCTCTCTTCTTCCCTGGCAAGAGAGCTTTCGGCGGCTGTAAAAACAATTTAAATATTCCTACAGGAACGGTTGCAAACGGCAAATTACATACGGCCCCCTATTTTCCTTCACGGGCGGCTCTACAAATGGACCTACTAAGTTCGGCCTTATATTTCCAACTCGTATACAGAAACAAATATTTTCGGAGCTACAATCTTTGTAACGAAGCGCCCAGCTTAAAACGCTGTTAGATACCTGGTGTTCTAAAACTGGTAATTTCAAGGCGGAAACAGGTGCTTGTTATAGCGTCCAAAGCTACCCCTTGAGTTGTCCAACTTTGGAATATTGGATCGCCCTCTATTTACGTCTCGTGGAGTGGAACTGAAACTTTTTTCTCTAAATCTTATTTACGATATCGTTTCCCATATAGCTACATTTATAACTAACTATAAATCGGAATTTAATAAAATGATTTTGAACTCTTTTCGATAAACGTTACTGACGCTTATCGGGAAGGACCCTGTGTATGGAAATAGTACATTACGTCATAAAGTTGTAATAATGCGTATTACAGATGAGTAGAAAAATTGCGCTCCACCATAAAATTCTGGTTATTTGGACCAACAAATGCAGTTAGAACTGTCTTTTCGAAATTTCAAAAATTGATTTTGGGTTCGCTATTATCATGTTAAAATTTGTTTCACATTTTCGTTTAGAGGTGCATCTAGACTTAGAAAGTTATGATATATTTTTGCAACAGCACAAAGAGCACCACAAACTTAAGTAAACTTGGGTAAACCAGTACCAGTAGAAATTATTTTTAGCGCATTTTTGAAAAAAATACGCTATTATATTCGTTATTGCTGGCAGGCCGGCTGTCCGCGTTAGATCTCCACAACTACAATAGCTAGAGACTTCAAATTTTCACTAAAAGCTCCCTGGTATAGTGTAGATGTGCAGGCACTAGTCTATTTTGAGTTACATTACTTGTGAGATAGATAATTGAAGAAAATAATTTCGATATGGGTTTCGGAGGTGCTATAATTTTACCGTTAGATAGCGCTACCAGTATAAAAACTTATTATTTACTTTGTGATTTGTTTTACAAAATGAAGACGTACCGTCAATTGAAATTAAATAAAATTAATTATTTAACGCAGCCAAAATTACTCGGGAGATCGATAATTTTAAACTTCGCTAATAAAATACTGACCTGCATTACCAAAAATGCGCTTTAATCATGCATATGCTGATTTACAACTTGTTTGATAAAGAAAGGTAAAGGATCAAGTATGCCAGTTTTTTTGTTTTTCTTAACTTTAGAGCCTGATAATAAGAAACTCATTCGAACCAACGGTATAAAATTGTTGTATGCTAGCAATTGACATTTTCATAATACGCAATAAAAAGGTTCAACTTGCAATTTTTTTAAATTAATACTTATAAATTATACAAATATACATACAATGTGGCTAGTAAAGCATTTCATAATATGTGATTGTTTTATTACTAGTTTTATTCTAAATTTGGTTTCATCAATTTGGAGCGAAATAAAAAATACGGTTTTTTTCTAAAACAGAAATTGCAAAATTGCTTATTTCTGAAAATATTCAAAAAAATTATTAAAAAATAAATTTCTTAAATTTTCAAAAATCCAATTTTTAGCTGATATGCATTTTTATTCTTTGTCCATTTGCATTATCTATTGCACCACTTAATGTAGAGTTTACTAATGGCGTTGTGCACTACTTTCTCTTAATTATAATGGTACCTTTTTGAATACAAACTATCTTTTCTAGATATTTTTATGATGCTTATACACTTGCCAAAACCAAGAAGTTTTGTGAAGGTTTCGTTTTTTACAACATTGGTGCAATTTATTAAAAAAATGCATGTAAAAAAACTCTTCGATATTTTCAGGAATTTCCAAGAATAACTCATATGACAATTTCTGAATGAACCATATTTTTATAGTTAAGAAAAATGTTTATTGCAAAAAGTTCATTATAATGATTGTTGAATAATTTGCCGTTTTCAAAATTAGTATACGAGGTCAAGTAAAAAAGTTATCGGACCTAAGTTACTGTTTCAATGAAACACCCTGTATATTTTAATGTAAAAGATGACATTAATCTCTCTTTTCAAAAATATAACACACCAGAGATATTAAAAAATTAAAAAAAGTTCAAATGATTCTAAATGTTTAAATTTGTTTAAAACCGTTTGAATCTTTTTAGCGCATTTCCACAAAAATAAAAAAAAAATGCGCTATTGTGGCCACTTTGTTCGTCCGTCCGTCCGCTAACTTTGCGACGCTACTAGTTCTTTATCTTAAGAGCTATTGTTCTACTTTTTTCGCTATTTGGTTCGTTATGGTGTCGAGTCTTGTACCAAAGAAGGAATTTTTTCTGTACCGCTTACAAAAAAAGTTATTGTAAAAAAAACAAAAAACCGTTTTTTACATGTTCCATAATTTTACACTTTTGCCGTTTATTAACGATCCTAGAGATCGTTTATAATTTTGCATTGCTATCTGTCGCCTGCCGGTTGGTCTCTCCGTCTGTTCCTTTGTCTGTCTGTCCATCTATCTGTCCGTGTGAACGATAACTTTGTTTAGAAATGTTCGATCGCTTTTACATCTCCGTTAGTTATGAACTGAATTGCATGAAATTCAATATGGGCATAGCTTTAGCCATATAATACGCAATGCCAAAAGTTGAGTCGAATCGATTCAAAATTCACAGTGCCCTTTTCGCATTTCGACCATTTATAAACCGAATTGCAAACTTTTTTACTTATAAAAGTATTTGAATGAAATTTGATACATAGGCACTTGGGAGAAAGGAAAATCAAACGCAATTTCAAAATTTGGTTTTGCGCATGCGCAGTGCCAACTTTTTGCCAACTTTTTTATTTATGGAAGAATTTAAACGAAATTTGATACATAGGCACTTGGGATAAAGGAAAATCAAACGCCAGTTTCAAAATTTGGCTTTGCGCATGCGCAGTGCCAACTTTTTTATCTATGGAACTATTTAAGTGAAATTTGATACTTAGGCGCTTGGAACAAAGGAAAATCTAAAATTAGTTTTAAAATTTAGGTTTGCGCATGCGCAGTTCCAACTTTCTTATTTAGAAAAGCATTGAAATGAAATTCTTCTCATAAACTGAAATTGAAGTAGCACGTCAACAATGGGGTTGCCCATGTGCAACGCTATCTTTCATATTTGCGGTCGGATTTTTACGATTTTAACAATGGGAAATGAATGCAAGTGGAAATGCGCTTTATGTAAATCGTTTACGATTACTTTTTAACTTGTTGAATAATTATTGCACCTACATGTAAAAAATGCGCAAAAAAAACATGCAGCAAGATCTTGAATTTGGTATATACTTTAAAGTATTTAACGAAAGGAGGGAGTGTATTTTGACGTTTTACACTCTAGATGCTCATTTTATTTTGTTGCTTAAACTTTTTCCTCAAACGCATTGAGTGTCTATTTCAAACCAAGGCATAGAATCGAATAAACCGATACAATGTAGTATTGAAGGATCCGACAGATTACTTTTACTTTGATCCCTGTCAGGTTGGTGACATTTAAGACCCTTTGTTCGAGAGTCATCTTTCGCATAAAAGGGCAACCACTCTTTTTAGCGCATTTCCACAAACATAAAAAAAATGCGCGATTGTGGCCACTTTGTCGGTCCGTCCGGTCGCTACTATTTCGTTATAGTGTAGAGGCTTGCACCAAGGAAGGAATTTTGTCTGTGCCGCTTAAGAAAAAAGTTATGGTAAAAAATCTGTTTTTCATGTACCATAATTTTACACTTTTGCCGTTTATTAACTATCCTCGAGATCGTTTATAATGTTGTAGCCTGCCCGTCTGTCTGTCCGTGTGCAGTTGTGCGTTATGCACGAGTACTTTTGTATTTGCGCAGTCCAATTTTCCTCAAATAAACGTGAAACTGATGTCGAATCAAAAAATTTGTTTAGCGCATGCGCAATTCGATGCGACTACAAACACGCAAAACAATTGGTGCGCATGTCCAGACCCAGATTTGTTATTTGTGAATCAATTCTTCCTCAATTTTAGGGTAGGATTCTTCTGATAAACTGAAATAAATTGAAGTAGCAGGTCAAAAATGGATTGCACATATGCAACTCTAACTTTCTTATTTGTGGTCGGATTTTTACGAAATTTTAATAGAAGTTGCACCTTACAAATGGGAAATGAATGCAAGTAGAAATTCCCTTTTTACAAATCGTTTACGATTACTTTTTTAACTTATTTTTAATTGTCGCCACACGTTTTTTTTTCGTTAATAGTTTAAAATGTTTCATTTACTCTGAGCCACCCTGTCTAATAATTTAAAACGATATGTAGTTCATTTTGGATATTTGTGTACTTGTTGCATCAGTACAAATAGAACATTACTGTCTGTTGCAGCTGTGAAAAATTAAAAACGACTAGGAGGTCAAGTAGTTGAGGGTTTCCATATGTTTTACGGTGATCAGTACATGAAAATTAATCACCGAGATTACCGTCATTCGACAATTATTTATAAGCCCCATTAATTCTCGTAGCGCGATAAAGCCCGCAGACATCTGTTTGAAATGACCAATGGCTGTGTACATTAAATTCTAATCTAACTTAATACATTACATACCGCCATCCATCACGCGTATCGCTCGACGCACGCCACTGTCCAATGCACTCGTGTTTAGGTTTTTGAAGCTGTTATTAGTATTTAATTTATTGCTTAATATTCATTCTGTTGCATCGCTGTCGTTACGCACGTCCGCAACGAAATTTTTGGTAGGGCAGGATACAGTGCGGTATCGGTAACAACGTGACCATCAATCACGTGCTTAAGATGGGTGCAAGGCGTCGTATACGCTTGGCCTAATTTCGTAGTTAAACCATTAGAAAGTATGATAATTGAAAACATAACTTTTAATTAAACTGAATGGCTATGATCTTCACTCATGTAAAACTTAATTTTTCGTAAATGGTAACTTATGTATACATGATTTTATCAGAAAATGAACATACACTTGGCCATTAGTGGATGCTGGAGCGTTATTCAAGCCAAACGGCATACACATTTTTCCCCTGTTTGATTGATGAAGTTTAGATATGCATCAAGACCGACAATGTCGTAGTCATTGCAAAACTCTCACAAATTTTCCACAACAGCAAATTGCTTCGACGTAAACATCTGCAGGGCACGTAACAAAATATGCGTCTGAGCTGTTTACATATTTTCAATACAAAACATTCTATAAATAATTAACAACCTTTTAGAAGAAGTGAACACGTGTCCGATTGCGTCTTCGCCATTCTACGTTCCAATAATAAAAAAGACGATATCGTTTTGTTAAAATGGGCTAATAGTGTAGTAAACATACAAAATGCTTAATTGAATTGCCAAGCAATTGACGACTTTATCCTCTGGAGATGTTCCAACCTCTCTCGGTTTTAGAGCTAAATTTCGAATAAAAAATTAAACATTATCACGATTGGCCAAATTCGCGTTGCACGTCAAACTGTGTATTTCGGGATGCAGTTGTTTCTATGGGCGGAATACATTAGCGACCAAAAAAATTGGAAGATTTAATCCAGTCGATAGGAACAGAATTATTTTCGTAACAGTAATTTGGGGAATCGACTCTGTAAAGAACGAGGTAAAGGTCTGCGATTAAATTATGGCATTATGCGAGTAGCTATGAGTTCACTTGAGCCTGGGAAAGTTTTTTGGGTCGTGGGAGTTGGCAGTTGGGCCGCGGTGCAAGGTTAAATTGTGGCAGTTAGTCCGTGGTGCAAGAACAAATTTTGGCAGTTGGTCGGGGGTGCGAGATCATATTTTGGCAATCACGTTTGGGTTCGCGTTTAGACTAGAAAGTATTACATGCCCATTATTCAGGTAAACCGAAAGACGATATCACAAATATTTCTTGGTTTAAAGTCGTTTATTCCTGTTCCCCATGCCCTTCCTACCCGGAACGTCTTGATAGTTGGAAAAATTAACAAAATACATAGCCGAAAACAAAAACTACATCTCGATGTCTTGAAATCTGAATGAATGGTTTAAATAACGGACGATGAAGTCCGGTCCTTGAAAACTAATAAAGTAAATTTCTTTATATGCGCTAAAATATGTGTCAGAATAAAACAGTGCGGATCGCGAGAGCAAGTACATAAACACTTTAAATGGAACGGTAGGTTGCCCTGATACTAATAATTTTAGGGTTAGCGTGATGAATGGACCAAATTATGTATTGTGGGTCGATGAAGAGAAGAAAATTTCTTTTGGATGGAATACGATTTTATTAGAGTTTAATGAGATTCCATATGACCCGCCCCGAAAAGAGAAGCGTGTAACTTTTAACTTCTTCTTGATCTCACACCTCACGATCATCATCACTTTGATGGAATTTTTGGATTTTGAACGGCGACCAACTTTTGGACTTTGAACGGGGACCAACCTTTAGACTTTGAACAGTAAGAAATGGACTAACGGACTGTGAATGGCCGACAACCTTTGAACTTTGAACGGGGACCAACCTTTGGACTTTGAACGGTGGTTGTAGTGTTAGTATTGTTATTGCTCTAACCTCGACATTGTAATTGTGCGCATAATTGACCCGCACTACCTAAACCTCTGTACGATGAAAAAAAATAGATTTTTCATCCCCTTGAAAAAGAGGTGCTTTTTTCAGAAATCGTGAGATCTTGGAAACGGTTCAACTTTACGGACCCAAAAAATTATCTTCTTTTTTATCATAAAACAAGCTATTTCCTCCAAATTTCAAAACCTACGACTTTTTTTGCAAAAATAAGAATAAAAAACGAAAAAAACAGTCCGGTTTTTCTAGGAAAATTGGAGGTTATGTGAAAATAGTGTAGATACAAAAGTTGCTCATTTTTTTAATCTCTAACTTTTACATTGAACATTTTCATCTAAAATTAATAGTTTTGCCACAGTTTGCAAAACACCACTTTCCAACCCCCGTGATTTAACCAGCGGAAAAATTCAGCTGTTTTAATTATTTTTTCCCAATTTCTATTCATTTCAAAAACCCGGTTTCGCCCGGTTTTTTGTAAAAAAATTTATATAGTCTGGACTAAATGTGTTTGCAACACAAAATAAATATTATTTTTGTATTGTTTACTTTTACAATGTCACTCGATTAATGACTTGCTTAACGTGCATTTGATTCTCATTTTGATTGTTTATTTACAATTTAAAATACGTGATTTCTTTAATTCAACATTTTTATATATGTTGTACAGGGTGGTTCACCTAAAAACTGAAAATGTCAAAATTTTCCCTAACTTAAACGGTCGGAAATGGATTGTTCAGTCTTATTAGCAGCTTCTATAGACACATTTTTTCGGGCTCCACACTGTATTTGACATGTTCAGTTTCTTAGTTATTTTGAAAGACCCAAAAAGGGTCAACTTTACCCCTAATTTAACTTACACTGTATCTCTCACCGTTACGGAGATCGCGTTGGTGAGGCACGAATTTGGACCACCCTGTACAATCGAATTATTCTTGCATCATTTGTACAAGTTACACAGAATTGTTTAGCTTTAGTAGGTACTACTTCTCGGTGATAAAAGACGAAAATTCGTATATAGTGCAAAGTCGATGAACTCCACATTTTTTTTGAAAGTATCTCTTATCCATGTGGCAGATGTTTGATCTCAAATTAAACTAAAACTAAAACATTTTAATAACAATTCTTTTCTACAGTGCCATTGAATAATTTTATTCAATGACAGTACTATTGATTTACTCCCTTAAAAGGAAAAGAACAAACATGAATTATACGACTTCGAGTACGGATTTAGAAAAAGAATGCCCAGTATATTGTATGGTGTTTTTGTGCCTTATCCAATTCACCGTTTATTGTTGTATAAAATTGACGTGAGACGTGAAATCCATTTCGTTGGGATTTATAACAACCGTGACGTATTGGATTGGCGGATTAATTTCGGAAGTTGTACAATTAGCAGATTGTTTCGGCGAAGGCGTGGTTTAAATATTCCGTACACTTTATCATTGACAGATTGATCATAGAAATTCAACCCACTCTACTCCGAAAAGTACAAACGGACGTAGAAAGGTCAACAGTTGGATACATAATTGAGAGCCATATGCAAAATGTTCGGAGGCCCGTGCAAAAAAAAGGCTGTTTAAATGTTAAATAATCATTAATCAATATATCCGAATGGACTGTAAATTTAAATTCTCAGGCTAATAATAGCGAACGTATAAAAAACACACTCGATATACAAATTACATCAGTCCCAATGTAAATGATTTAATTCTATTCATGATTTAAATAGTCCACGTTGCCTTCAACTGACACTATTGATCTTCGTCTTTGTAATGGAATTTCCCTAGGAAATTTCGTAATTTATATTCGCCGCCTCCGCGGGATCCTACTGATTTCGATCCTTAGAAACTGAACGGTTTTTTTTATTGGACGGACGCACGGAAGAAAATAATTTCTTATATTGAAAATTCGGGCCCGAGCTTGATAAAAATTATGTGGAAAATTTTCCCCAATTTAATTAATTAGAGGTCAGGAAACGATATGTTGTTCACACCTTTTAATTTGCCTTAATTGACTAGAATGTATTGTCGGGTTTATTTTAGGAGTACCGTTGGGGGCGTCCACGCCAATTCTATTGTGAGCATAATAATAGTTCATTCATGTTGTCGTTTTATTTTTTTAAGAGCGAAAACGTTCTCTTCATCGGAGTCGTGCCATGTATAAAGTAGACTATAGTAGATGGGTGTAAGTAAGTGATACGATATTTTGCAACAGTCACCTTTTTCATTACAGATTACAAATTTCGAATGTTTATGAAATATATCGTATAGAAGAAATTTGGCAGATGACGAAATTCCATTTTCTACACCAAAAAATAGACGGAAATGGCGTGTCGTTATTTTAAATGGCCGATGATGGGTTTGTCTTTTGAATGGGACATGAAAATATGTTCCCTTCCATTAAAGTTATTATAAAATGTCGTCACGAGTAGATGGTATAAATTTTAAAAAATTTAAAAAAATGTAAAACAAGTATAAATTGTACACAACTCTTGTGCAAATAAAGCGCATTTTTTATAAGAAAAATAGCTTAGTAAATGGTTGTGTTATAGTGTAGTAACATGCGATGTTTTCTTTTACGTCTAGACAATTAATTTTACCTTTGTGGGTACTCCTCCGACAAAGCGTTTTCGAGACTCGCTCGTAAACTGTTGACATTACCAATAGATATTTCTTCCCGACGTCCCAATCGCCCTTTGTGAGTACCATCATCCGACAATCTGTTCTTGAGATATAAAGAATTATTTATATCCGATCACGAGAAGGAGTGGAGGAGGACGCTATGGTTGGTAGAAATTAATTCCTTTCGAGCATCATCAAGGATAAAAGTCCCTCCCCCCCCCCTCCCTTTTTTTATATGGAGTCAGAAAATAGGGCGGTAGTAGTAAAACAGTTCCTTTTGTTGAGACCTTTAATTGGAATACCATGAAAGATAAAATTAAGTTCTACCCCCTTTCTCCTCCCCTCGACCACCTTCTCATCTCGGAAAGGAGTCGCACAGGAAAGTTATAGTTTATACAAACCAATTCATTTCGGTGAGACCTTTCGTTTTATTTTACTTGGCTTGGCAGCACACTAAAGGGATGCGTATGCAAATTCTGAAACCAGTTGGTTGTGGCATGTAAAAGTTATACACGCTTTACATTCAAAAGCAGCCTCAGGAAATAATTCAAAAATTTCAAATGCGTTTTTTTCGAGGTCACCGTTATGGAGATCCCAAAGGTCAGCCACGAATTTGAACCACCCTGTACATATTTCCGATGTTATAAGCATTATCAATAATAATAATAGTCCCACTTTTTGAACATCTGCGATACTAGTCTAGTCTAAGCCGTACCTGAAATGAATTCCAAGGAGGTTGTGTGGCATGCACTATACACAGAGCCGCCTACCCGGAGTTAAACTTCAGGTACTGAAGTTGTCTGAACTCCACGGATGAGAAAGTGTCAAAGATGATCTGGCGGTACCGGGAATAGAACCCGAGTCCTCTCGGTTCGTAGTCTACTGTACTACTAGTACGCCACGACGTCCGTGGCATTGTTTTCATATTACCAAAATTTCTATTCACAAAGATTTTGAAATAAAATAAATGAGGAATGCAACACTCTGTATGTTACTTTTTTAAATAGTAATTTGATACCAAGAGAATTTCACCTTCACGCCTAAACCACCTTTTTTGAATTTTCATTTAAAACGCAAATGCAAATGGAATTTCCGCGAAACTAGACAAATGTGTACCTACCTACATTGTTTCGGCTGAAATTTGATTTTGCAATATATCGGCAATTTTTGGGTTTTCTATTGGAAAAAGGGCAAATCTGTGACGAACTGTGGTAGCCGGGAAGCAAAATACGCAAAGGGAACATCGGAATTTCCATTCGACCGGCGTACTCTGGTGATAACGTCAAAAAATTACAACTTCTTTCTCGCTAACGTCCTAAAGATTTGGCACTAATCTTGAAATTCATGATAATTAAACCTGCTTCATTTGGTACTAAACACAATCTGATTAATTATACTCGCTTAATTGGCCGGATTAAAATACGAAAATTCGGTAATCCATTGTTATCTGGAATTTCTGGTCAATCACACAAGGTCTGCGAAAATGAAACTTGCAGTTTTAATGTTTGTTTTCGCGTAACATTGGGAAACTGGAATAGATAAATAATTAATTAACGGAGCTGACATCACACAAAATTAATATTTTCCCTCCTCTTCCAATCGAAGGGAGCTTTCGGATGCTGCAAAGATAATTTAAATATCCTCACGGGAACGGTTACAAACGGCAAATTAGTTACAGGTACATCTAGATTACCTTCTGGCTAAAATCCGACGCTAGAAATGAAAGCAATTACTTTCATCTTCTCCTAAGCAAAGAACTACATAGTCCAGAAGCTACAGATTCTCGTAACGTAAAACAGATGGAGCTACTGCGAAACTGCAGACTTGTGTTTCAAAATTTAGAATCTGTATTTCAAACCTCTCACTTTCGGATAAGAGGTCTTTTTGATTATACACTGTGTCATGATACGAATGTCTATTATAGGGGTTTCGGAAACCATAGAAGATACGAAGATGATCAAGTTAGGAAAAATATGCGCAATTAAAGAGTTATTATCATGCTTTAAAGTATAAAGAAAACTAGAAAATCCCGAGTACTTCCAAAGATATGCCAAAAAAACCGAATTTTTCCCATAATAACTGTTTAATTGCGCAACTAATGTTATACAATTTTATATATGTGTAATCATGAATACAGAGCTACTCAAAATTATAAAAATATACAGGATGTCCCATTCAAGATATTGAAAACGTATTTTGTTGGGCACTTTTTTCTGTATTCTCAAAATGAATGAAAATAAGTGTAGGTCAAAATATACATATATATTTGATTATAAAAGTGGTTTTGTATTATTTTGCTCATGTCAATAGCATTTCTTATTAATTCTAGAAGCTCGGAGCACATGAAAAAATAATGGGTATGTTCTACACGTAAATGAGAAAAGTGATTTTCCAGTTCGCCAAAACTAATTTTCACCAACAAAACTGCCACTGCCACTCTATTTGTACATAGAACAACTACTATTCCATCTGCCTGGCTTGCGCCTAAAACCGAATTTCTTATTTATAGGGAGTTTTAATGAAATTTTTCGGAAAAGTATTTTTAATTGTAAATGCGTTTTTTGTAAACTATTACTCTAAAATATAATTTTACGGTTGTGGGTTATACTTAGACGTGAAAGTGCAGGATTTATTTTTACACCAATGAAAGTTAATGCAAGGATCATCTGTTCAAATTAGGTAAAATACCAAGTTTAGTATAACGCTAAGGTTAAATGTGGAATACCAATATTGTACTGGGTGTGCCTCCTAGGTAATTCGTCCTCGTACATAGTGTAATTTTTGGCAAGAATCTCATTGTAGTTCAACAGTGGGAAATTATCATCTCCAAGAAAAATAACGTCCTTCCACACGAGCACAAGTAATAGCCCTACGTAGTTGGATGGCATCTACATCGTAATTATATACATAGAATGTTTTTGCGAATCGATAAAAATTTATTATTTATTATTAGATACCTTTTTTTATTGTCGGTGCACATGTGTCGGTTATAAGTCATGTTTGCTTTGCTTATGAGTGTAATGGTCGCATTGTTTTGATGCATTGCGTTGTTTGTTAAACAATATCCTGAGTTTTCAAAACGCTATTTAATTTTATACCGCGTCGCGATCCGTCACGACATGTCCTGAAATCCATTCATGCTATACGCTTTTCCACCATAAACGCAAATACTACGTCAATTTGCTATCGTATTACGAATGTTTGTGCGTAGGATTCAATTCAAGTGGGCTTCTGCAAATAAATTACAAGATTTGAATGAATCAATTATTTTTTTTTTGATTTTTTAACCAGAACGGATTCCAGATGTATCCCTGAAGCGGTTATGAACTTTCAATTATTGACTGTAATTGAGACTTCAAAGAGTTTCTTCATACATTTACTTGTAATTAACGATCGTCTGCGGGGAATTGAACCTCTGGGGACTGAGAAATAAAGCTGTCTGCTACACCACCCCCCACTTAACGTTACCTCTTCTCGTTAGAAATGAAACTCTTTGATTCGAATAAGCTTGAAAATGAATAATTTTTTTGCGAAATTCGTATTATTTTACAAAAAATTGGTAGATGACTAGTCAAGTGTGGAAAATATAAACGAAATATGTAGGTGCAAACTTTAGGAACACCGGATCTTCATGAATTAATTACCTACAAAACACGATTAAGCATATTTTTGTCTATTTCTGGGTATTTAAAGGTCTCATTTCTTCCAACTGCCGCCCTTCTCTTTTACCCCGTACCAAATTGCAACTTTGTAGAATGTAGTTCAATGGTAGAGCGTTGGGCTATAAAGCCGGTGGTCCGGTGTTCGAACCTGGCTGATGTAAGAATTTTTCATCTCTGACAGAGACGGGAATTTTCATAGACCAGTTTCGAGGATTCTGCCGGCTACTCCGAATTAGGTTTTCCTGCAGTTTTCCTAGTTCGTATGGTAAATACCGGAGTAATATAGAACAACTTAAGACCTTCTGCAGAGGCACCTCTAAAAAAGCATTATGCGGGTCACTCTACAATTGGGCGCAAGCCTCTTGAGGGCCTAGAAGAAGGAGAGGGATAATAAATAAAGTATCTATCTATTAGTGAAGTCGAAGCGAATACCTTGAAAACTAAGTATCGGTACTCACAAAGGGCAAATGGAACGTCTGGACGAGATACATCTACTGGCGATGTCCAAACTTTTGATACTTGATATTTGACGTATGCCTAGTGCAAATATCTGCAGAACGGAGCCGAGTGTGGGTGGAGGATACTCGTACAGGGCGGAAAGATCGTCTAAACGAGCCATGCGGTGTGAAAACTTACCTGATGAATCTTCCGTGGATTTTCGTCACTCCAAATCCAATTTTGTTTGTTAACAAAGCCGCTTAACCAGAAATGAGCCTCATCAGTGAAGATGATTTTTTTTCCAAAAGCAGGAGAAGACGCCAAGCTCTAATAAGTAATATAAGTTATCAGCAATAACAAATCATAAAATTGTTTGACATCTGAAATTTTAA
Organism: Photinus pyralis; assembly: GCF_008802855.1. Classification (NCBI taxonomy): domain Eukaryota; kingdom Metazoa; phylum Arthropoda; class Insecta; order Coleoptera; family Lampyridae; genus Photinus; species Photinus pyralis. The sequence continues at coordinate 3,076,420 of NW_022170738.1, forward strand.
CAAGTTTTTGTAAGCAAAGCCCGAGTAATACAATTTTCTCTTGCTGACTATACAAACAAACCTTGTAAATAAAAATAGACTACATCCAGAAAAGGCGTTTATTTTTAAAAATTGTTCATTGACTTATTTTTAAGTGCCTTTTTTTCTTAGGCGGTTTAGTGGAAAGCTTGGCATGAAAAGTGATTTATTGATCTACAATTAACTTTCGTCAGTTCAATTTGACAAGGCAAGAAGGTTGAAAGATAAATGAATGTATATGTATGTTATTTCGTATTTGAAAAAGGAGGCAATTTTTAAACAATTCTTTGATCCTCGTCCAATTCATTCGTTATCATAATTAGTAAAACTACATTAATTCGATCCTTGAGACATTCAAGTCACTGTCCTTTTTATTAATTTTTCACAAATTCCGTCGCTAAGACCACACGGAATGGCGCTGAAATTAATTAAAGGCGGTGGTTGATGACGATGACATAACAAAGCTAATTTTAAAGACAAACACGTGTAGGTGTAAAAGGCGCCAGTTACAGATAATTGCAAAAATTTGCGACTGTGACGATTACGAATACGTAACATAGTGAAAATACTCAAAGTGATAATCGGGATTGGAAAACGGCCAATGGTCTAATATTGGATTGGATGCACTTGTCTAGCCTTTTTCTGGGACGACACAACTACGAGTAAATATAACTTAAACTGCGTTCAATAACATAAAAGTACAAAAGTCAACAAACAGACGTAATTTTTGAGGAATTTGCTGTTCAGTGCATTTCACTCGAAGCATATTTCGAATATTTACGAAAGTCGTCTGACGTCTTCAGTCTATCGTGACACTTGCCACTGTCATTTGCAATTTCGTGCCTATTTATAAAGAAATTTGTATAAAACAATAGTTTGGTACCATCCACTTAGAACGAATAAATCTTTTTTTAGCATCTTTCGATCGTAAAAGTAATACGCAGCTAGATTGGCAAAAAAGATAAACGTCTCGTGCAGTTTCAACGAGTTTATTGTCGAAAGATGCTAATCAAATACCGAAATAATAATCGAGAAGAGCTATTTTCATTTTGGGAGCTTAGAGCAGCCTTACTCATTATCTGGGTTATAAAGTATAATGGAACAGATTAACGTTAATAAACCCAAAATCTTGTCATAACGGGCAAAGGCAAATAGTTTGTTCTACCTATCAAAAAGTCTATGGCCGGGCCCAGTTAACGAGAATTAAAGATTCCGGATTTGGATAAATGGACTAAGGTTTCCAGTTTTATAGACTAATTAAGAACTCGTTTGAAAATCGGGAAACTGAAAAGTGTCGAATAAAATTATCTTTGATTCACTGTGAAAAAAAGTTTAATATGAAAGTTTCTCATTTGGACGTGACAAATTCAAAAATGATAATAAAATGTAATTCATTGTGGCGGTTGACTTTGAGTTTTTACATGAAAGTTTTAAATTTCTTTTCAACTTATTATCAACTACTACTACTACTATTAAAATCTATTGTTTTTACATTTTAATCGAGTAAGTTTAATTAATTTTTTAGCATTATTTTTATAATTAATTATTCTTTGGTCGTTTAATTTTTAGCAATTTATTTGTAATTAATTAAAAAAGTTGACGCATTATTGATTTTTAAATCCTCAAAAAATGTTTTTCATTCGTTTTTTTTTCGATGAACGTTAATCGACTAAAAGATAATTAATAAATGGATTTTAAAAAAAACTGGGATTACTTGATTAAAATGTCAAAAATATTCCTTGTTGAATCGTGGGTTATCTTATACCGGAGAACACTCTTTAATCATGTAAAATCTAATATGGAACCTATTGTTGAATCAGTTTCTTTAAAATATTTTTAATCGAGCCCAAATTTTTAAATTATCTAAAGTAAATTTTAAAAAAAGCACACAGAAATGCAATACTGTACCCCTTTAACGTAATCTCTATCCATCCAAATATCAGTCCTGCCCAAGTGATCGAAATTTTATTAAACGAACTAATTTCGTTGGCACTATAAAGTATAGAATAGTAAATGTAAAAAAATTTGACGTCCACTACACAAAGATAAACAGCGAAATTGATAAACAAATGTTATTTTAATCCTGGAAAAAATCAAAATCAGACCGAATATCGGAAATCTGAAAAAATCCTGTACGTAACGAGCTGTAGCATGCGATCAACTACACAACCCCCAAAACACCTATCCAATAACTAGCTCAAACATATCAAAATTCGGAGGTCCTTACGATAGACATCCTTATCTTGGACACAATTTCCATTTAAAAAATCATCACACATTCTAGTACCACAATTTTGTTTAACAAATTTTTCTTTATTCTCAACCATTTGGACGCTATCGGCCACCTCCAGAAGGTTGACACACCTTATCTTCTTCTATTTGGTTTTGCTATGTCTACTATTTGTATTGATGCTGAATATTGTATTTCTTAGAATCTTCTTATCTTTATTGCATCTATTGTTTTCGTTGAGTTTGAGTTTGTTTATTTTTTATAGCTTATAATCCGTTAACACATTGTCATGACTCATGACTTATGAGCAATGACAATAGACAGTGTCGACAGAAATAGCATCATTGGTATACTTATAGTATACAAGTGATACTATCTACTAGAGAGTAAGCCCGGTAAATATAAATAAAATATAAAGTCAAAATAGCAATGGGCCCAAAATGGATTCTTGCGGAACACCACTAGTTATGCGTAGTTGTTCTCATTGTTGCACTTTTCACTACATTTATAAGTCACTTTCATCAGAGTAGCTTTTTCGTTTTGAGAAACTAAAAGCGGTCTGCCTCTCCGTGCCCTTCGTATCACTTTTCTTGAATATTGGAGGAGTATATTTCAGTATACTTGAATAAGTACATATTATCATTGTTTAAGAGTATTTAAACAATTATATTACTATTTATAATCATATTCTCAGTTCCAGGTGAAGTTGAATTCACTTACAATAACAGAAGGATTCGCTCTGGTTCAAATATGGTCCAAGGGTCGAATTAGTAATCCATCATTATAATAGTTTGGCACATTACCATAAAGATAAAGTTTGCTACGCTAATATAATTGTCCTAAAACTTATCAAATCTGTGCTAGCATATCAGCAGCAGTGGCGGACAATCTTCCCATGCGTCCGATTAACATATAACATTACACCAATACGTTGTAAAATACTATTTCGTTGTTTCTTTCAATGGTCAATTTACCACGTTTTGAGATAGAGAACATGTGTCAAATAATAATATCGCCTTTACTAGTACTTTACCTAACAAAATTCAACGTCTGAATTAATTACGTGGTGGCCAATGTCATGTTTTCAGGCAAACGGCGATATAGTCCTTTTTTTAAAATACATTCTTGACTACTAAAAAATGACCCTGGGAATGCTGTAGTGCAAAGGGCGAGTTATCCCGTAGTTAGTATCTAACCGCTTATTTGACAGGTACAAGTTAAAACGGAAATCGGGGCGACATTTTCTTGCAGATTTTGCGAGGACCCTTGGACTCCAAACCAAATGTCGGATGTACAAAATCCAGAATCAATCAAGTGGACGTCGCAATGGACACGATCACGTGTGCACGGCATGTATCTTAGCAAAGAAGAGTTCTAAAAATACTACACGATTGTATTTATTATTGGTCAAAGATTAGCTGACTATTTTTAGATGTTGATAAAAGAAGAAACTTTGGTACGCCTATTATCTAGAAGAGTAAATAAAGCCGGATTTATCACCCAATTCACCCTTTGGTTGCGAAAAACGCGTAGTTTCGTGTCCTAAAAAGTTGATTTAAGTACCTAGTACTATACTACTACAAATGATGATAAGATAATAAGCCGAGGGTCACTTTGCATTATATTTCCACTGACCTTTTCATTAAGTGTAAATTTCTTTAATCCGGTTGATAATAGCAAAAATGGCCTTGGCGAATTGCGCTCTGATATAAATACCACTTTGTTGTGGTCTGCATTTGCACGCTTCAATGAGGGTACTCGTCCCCGAAATTGAAGATAACAAGCCCGGATAAATTGGATTAATTCATGTAGAGGTCAAAATCATTTCCGACGGCTCCATCGCCGAAAATGGATTGCCTACGCGTATTGTATTACCCCACATTGTAAAATAATACAATTGTTGTTGCAAGTACTTTATTTCTTTCATGGAAGACTTCATCTAACCTTTTAAACTCCTTCATAAGATAAATGTATTAAATAACGTAGAGCTTATTAATAATTTTCTCCTTTCGAATATCACAGGCATAATGGATCATATTGTTTTATTATCTCATTACTTTAACATGAAATGAAGCATAAATCGCTCGACGACGGCCCCATTTTGCAAAAGTTGAACGGTCGCACTTTCTTCACTTTACAGATCTTTAATATTCGTTGGGCAAATAAGTATTTATTGCAATGTTGAAAGTTATAACCAAACCATATAATTATTATAGGATCGTTTAGCATTTTTTTACTATAAAGAAGCCATTCATAGATGCTTTATACTTGACACTTCCTATATGAAAAAGGATTCCAGAATCCAGGCAGGTTGGGTTTTGAATTTGTGCGCAGGATTCGTTGCATAATCTTTTCAGGTATATACATGGTGTTACATTTGAGTTGTGCCAGAAAAAAATGGTGTGGACTAAAGCAAAACTACATTGGTGTAAGAAGTTTGCAATTTCTTTCCAAGACCAGACCAGAAGAGGATACTAAATACCCTGTTCACCCTGTTCTCGACAAAAAAATCATTTTGAAAACTTTTGTTGTGGATAGCTTCCAAACGGAATATTTGCGACAATTGGTTTATTTAAAAAAATAAAAAAACGTGCATCCTTTTTCAACCGTCGTGAACCAGCTAGCCCACTTTTCGTTGTCTGCAGTATGTAACGAAATACCACCTATAGGCATAGCTATACCAAACAAAACACTCCTTCCAGTAGTTAGAAATAATTACTTACTTACTATAAGCGTTGAATGAAGGACCCATATTTAATTACTCAATGCTATAAGCCTTGAGCTTCGAAGGAACGCGCACCCACTTACTCCCAAAGTAATGCGTACAACGTTGTCCACCTGCATCTCTTCTTATCACCACCTAAACAACCAGATAAAAACCTTTTATAATTCACGCAAACTTGACCAGATGCTTCCTACATTTTAACACGCAATTTCACATTTTAGAATTAAATACAACAAATCCAAGTAAACAATACATAATTACAGATAATTCCATAATGGAAAACCATGGTACCAGGAAGGGAGCCCCTAGGACTACTCTCCAACTTTGTAACCGTGTTGCGAGGGGACTCGTGTACTTTTGACGTTTAAAGGATCCGGGCACCGTAGGCGATGTAGTGGGAGTTTAAAGATCGAAATGGTGCAGAATAGACGCGGTTATCAGTTTTAGGTTTTTTAACCGTGCCGCTTCTCGACAATCAGAAAAACATTTGGTGATTTCTGCCCCTGTTTTGTTTTTTTTTTTGTTTTGTGTGCACCGTCAGAATTGGACCCTTTCCAAGACGCTGTATGCCATTTTTCCTCTTTCAATTAGTCATTGTCCGGTATAGTAAAAAGGACACGAGTGTGGGCGAGCAATTATTTTTATTAGTTTGATAGTTAAAGTTAGGTCAAACAGAGGATTTCTTCTAGTTTAGGGTCTGAAGTTGATTTTTTTTGGGTTGCACGTTTTTCAGTTTGGGTCATGCGAGTTAATTAAAGAGATGTTTAATTATTTGACAGGATTTTTAAATGTTTGTTGTTGCGTTATGTGGGCGAGTGGTCCTTGAATTCGGTTCTGACTTTGTAAATGCGTTTGAAAGCTTGGGACACCAGTGAGTTGTGGGGCGTGACGTGATTATTTCGGATTACAGGAGGATTTTTTTTATTTTTCAATCGCTACGGAGCGTACGTTTTGCTGATTCAACGGGAAATTATTCCACGTTGAGTGGATTTATGGATGTCTAATTGGATGGAAACATTAATGTTTAATTGGTAGAAAATTGGGTCCTTGAATGAGTGCCACTTAAAAAAGGATAAGTATTAAGTAGTAAATTGGCTGTTTGGAGAGAAGTGTGAGACGGATAGCGCAATAACGAAGTCGGTCACCTGTAATCCACCGTGGGGTTCTTAATATTTTTGTGCGAAATTCGCGTTGAGCCGCGAGCAAAGTGCACTCAACTACCTGTAATTTCTCGCAAGGTGAATTTATTCTATGTTATTCGAATTCGCATCGAGCCACTATCGTAGTTAAGTTGACCACTTGTAATTTATCGTAGGGCGTTTTGTATATTGGTGGAACTACTCCCAATAATCGTGAGCGGAAAAAATTGCCGAAGTCGAGTACGTGGAAAAAACAAAAATACGTACTAAGAGTTAAATTAGTAACTCTCATTCGCTAGGGGCATTTTACTGTTTAGAAACTATTGCGATAAATACGAAAATATCAGTTTTAAAACCCACACAGAATTAAAATTGTGTTACCTTAAGTTGAATTGCGAAATAGCGGATATTGTTGCAAATACGAGAAACTGCGTAAAACTCGAAGGTGAATAGACTTATGATAAAACTACATGGTCGCCGGTCTGAATCTGTTGATTGTTGTAAGTTTTTATATGACACTAGCAGACCCCGCGAACTTCGTACCGCCTTTGGGAAGTATCGTTTTCTTGGATGGGACATACATACTGTTGTCTAAACTACATGGGGGTGTCGCTTCTCTGGGTTGAAACAATGCCGAAGATGAGAGCGAGCCACCTTGTAGTGAAAAAATACGTGTCCTTAACGTAATTTCGGTCTGTCTATCGATAAAGTTATTTCATAAGCCCCGGAATTGGAAAATTTTGTTGATTCATCATTTTAAGGTTAGTTTCTTATTGTAAATTTAGTCGGCAATTGCTTTTTTTTTGTATTTCGTTTGTATCATACTGTTGTGAGACCTAACCTTCACTTCTGGGAATCCCACGATTTACCTCTAGCTAGCTCAGTTGTAATTAAAAAAAAACCAAATTTTTACACGCATCTCAAGGTCCAGCTGGATTCTGCCACCCTACAGCATTCCAACAATGACATGAATAGGTGGCTTAACCAAATCCTTAAATTCCAATACGAAACTTTACCCCCAGATTTAATAAACTTGAAACAAAGTAAGAGACGCCGACAATTACCTCTCTTTGACTCTAATAAACAAAACCTGGATGCAATGACTGGTTTAATTTCAGACAAAAAATTGCGTAAATTTCTGTTTTACAAATTGTTACAAATTTTAAACAGATAAATGACACACAAAAAAAAAACAAATTACTCAAACATTACAAAAAAAACATGACAAAACAAACCACTAACTACTACTTACTTTTAAATTTGTCCGAGTAACGTACTCTGATACAAAGAGGTATCCGTACACGATCACAACAAAAAAAATTTTCACACAAACCAAACACTCAAACACCGACGTCTTCTCTCTTCAGGTACCCACAATTATTTTCAAAACTTCCGTGTTTCCGCAAAATAAAAAAAAAAACAGGACGGCGACAAACTTCTTAAACTTTTCAAAAAAATTCTTCTTAAACGGCAAACAAAAATTCTAATTAAACCTGGATCCACTACGCAAGAAACTTCCACAAAATTCAAAAATAACGTAACCGAAGAAGCGCCGGTTGGCTTTGTAAACACTAAAAAGCCCCGCTCTCTTCAAATATTTTCTATTTAAGCAAAAAGCCCTTCTCCTCTCTTCAACATTCCGCCCGCCAATCACGCGAAGCGTCGATTTTTCAACTTCTTGCTAAACGGCACGTACGCCCGGCAATTCTGCGAAGACAACCTTATCTCTACTTCGCGCTATACCTCGTTAACGGCAAATAAAAATTTAAAAAGAAATTTACATCGAAAAAAATTCTAGGAATAAAATAAAAACAGAACACTTCTAAGAAATTGAACCAAAACTATAACATGAAATTTACGCAATCCTGTGTCTCAAATTATTAATAACCCCCCGGTTAATTAATTGAACTAAACAAAATTGTCACATCCAGACGCTCTATAATTTCTTTCAAGTTACAACTAAAACAAAATAACACAACAATACATTTAAAACCGGAAAATTAAGGAAAGTTTAATGGAAATTTTCCCGTGAGTTTAAAGTTTTATCTGGTCAGGTGTTGATAAAAAGTTGTGATCGGACATGAATTGGTTTTCGACAAACAATGTTACGTGCGAGATAAGCGATGCAGGTAGTTATCAATTCTGACGGCGTAGATGGAATTTCGAGTGTCGTCGGGGATAACGATGTTGATGGTGGTTTTTGCTTAAGTAGCAAGAATTAAGAGTAGACGGGGCTGTCTCGGGCTATTTTGAAATAGCGTATTTGCCTGTGACGCTAAATTTTGGTACCGCTAGTGCACTTTTAAAAATGTGTCTTCTTCAAAAGGCATTGTTAGCCTTAAATTTTTGTTACAGGATTTTCTTGTATTTCATTTTAATTTTGTGATGTGCGTTAGAACGAATTCTTGTAATGAAAAATCATTATGTGCCAGTTTAAATCCCAATTTGAATTTATATCCGAATATTTCGGAGTCGATTCAAAATTTGAATAGTGATTTCATTGTAATTTTCGAAATTTAGTTCACGCTATCGGCTCTTATCAAGTTTACCATAGTTTTAAAAAAGTCAATGTTAGGATTTCATTGTTGGAATTCAGTTGTGGACTAGAGGAATTTTTAAACAGGAAAAAAATGTGTAATTTGAGCTAACTAGATAAGTGTCTGTTGGATGGTCTAGTGACCGCATACCATTAAAACGTGGGGCTACAGCATTACTTATTTGGCGCCCAACATGGGGCCACAGCATTATTTATTTGGCGCTCAACGTGGGCTACAGCATTATTTATTTGGCGCCCAACGTGGGGTTACAGCTATACATACAAACATTCATTTTTATTTATATAGATTCACGCTTATCGTTGGATTTCCTTTTTTTTGAGTGATCGTGTTTCAAACTTCAAATCATATAAACTATTCATTGTACGAGACCTAGGACTGACCTTTTCAATCATTTAGATGAACCTAGTGGATCAATCAATGCTTCGAGGCTGGACGGGCAAGGACCACTACCATTAGCTTCCTCCGAGGCTTCCTCTATAAATAAGGTGATCATATTTTTGCATTCAAAACGTCATGAAACCTTCATTTTCATGCTTTAGTTTCCACGAGAGTTGTAGTATAACACTTTTCTTGCGGTCTATCATTTTATCATACTCCTTTACTATGTCATCACGCATCACTGACACAACTAACATTATTTTAAATTCAGCACGATCGGGCAATTTTAATATAGTGATGTAGTCGACCATGTTTTATGCTGTTGGTTGGGTGTTTGCTTATTACCAAGAACTAAATGTCAAAGTTGTTCATTTTTTTAACATTGAGGTCTTAAAATATAACATGCACTGATTGTATGGTTTGTTACAGTGGTAAACGTAGAAGAAGCCTTTTACGATCACTCAAGCCATCGCCAATAACAAAGAGAAAACAGAATTAGTAGCGCACTGAGAGAATGGACAATAAATCCTTTTAAAGAAGTATACAGTGATTGAGAAATTGGCAAACATCTGTCGGCTGCTAATTAAATTAACAATTAGCGTGTACAGATGGCACTTACAACAATAAGCCAGAAAAATTGAAATTTCATACCGCACTTTAACACTGTGCACTAATTGCTAGGTTTCATTGTTCGGTAATTAATCGCTCAGCATTACGCGGCTGTAATGGGACATGTTTGCAAAGCGACTAGAATTCACTATAAATCGTTTTATTTATAGGAGAGAGCAATTAAATTACAAATCCTTCCCAATAAATTATAAAGATTTGCCGCTAATGTTAAGATATATTGCTACTCGTACGTTTCTGACATTAACTGGCGTTAAGTTATTGTTTAAAGGAAATGCCTTGACGAGGTGTTGAAGCTAACGATCCTTACCAAGGTTTTATAAATCCGACGTCACTTTGATTGTCCAATGGCGATTAAATCATATCGACCGCCCGTTACGTTTTGTGGGGCTCCATTGTTGCATGGTTGATTTTCATTTTGCATTGAATTGTGTACACATCAATTTTGGAATTTTGGCGGTGTTGGGACGGAATAATTTAATAATCAAGAGCCACAAAGATACGGATTTAATGAGTAAACCAGAATTTAGTTTAATTTCTGCTTCTTTGGGAGATTTTGGTCAATTGCTTTAGTAAAGTGAATTAGATCAAATAATAAGAATTCTTTTTTTGAAGTAGCAAGTGTCCACTTATGTACTTATTGAAAGGGCGAATTCTCCAAAACAATTGGCCAATGTGTAGAAATTTGAACCTTATTACTATGACGAGGACCTTATTTTAGTCGTGTTCTCCCTTAGCATTATCGCATTCTTGAAATAATCCAGACCAGCAGAAATCAATGGAGTAGGATACACATCACTCGCCTGAAATAGCAAATGTTGGAAAGAGATCTAACCGATTCTATTTGCTCAACTTTTATTGTTCAAATTAGAGAACCTGTTAACAAATTCATACATTTTTTTAATAACCGATTTTTATAACTATAACAAGACATTCTTTCAAATACGCCTTTCTCCAACATCCTCCCACCATCCTCCAGTACGTAAGATCTTTGAGATTCAGAATCTAATAATGCTCGAACTTCTTTTGTGTTCCTCTCGCCATGAACTTTTATCCGTATCACCTGAAGTAAGCCATCAGGATTGTTGAATTGTAATTGTAAAAGGAAGTGATCTTCGTCTGTTGTGATTGATGAAAATCTTGACGAGACCGATTCTCTGGACATACGAGAACTCAATGACGACGTCCACGAACGGCACATTTTATTGTAGCTTTACATCTTCTACATTTATGTCCAGTTTGGAAATACACGAAACAACAACGATTTTCCAAAAGTTTCTTTTTTGTCTCTTTCAGTGATATGGATAAAGCTTTACAACACAGTTCTCTGAGATATGTGCCTTCAAAAAAACAACATTTTTGAACTATTGGAGGTGACTTATCCATACAAGGAAGCCAGCTCTTGTAGGGATATTAATATCGTCTCCAAATCATCGAACTCTGCGTCCCGATTCTTAAGTTCATTTTGTAATTCTTCAAATGCCACATCAATCGCCAACACAATTCTTTAAAATACGTCTTTCTCCAACATCTAATATTTCTAACGTATATGTGGTGTGAAATGTCAGCACCGAAAGATCTTGCACAAAAACAAATCAAAATAAATAAGATAAAAGAAATGAGGAACCTTAACACAAAAACAACACAAAATAAATAAGATAAAAGAAATGAGGACGATGAAATATTGTATGTCTTATAACTTGGACGAGACTATCTTGTAAAACCAACAGATAATGCCTGGTGCAATTAGATTCTGATGTTAGCAATGTAATACAAACAGTGTACTTGGCCCTCAAGGCAAAATCCTCTCGGTAATTTCACCATAAAGATTACTATTTCTAAATCTGGTAGCGGAAACTTATTCCAATAGGAGAACGTAATAAATTTGCAGCTAGCAATTGATTGAAGTACATGAATAAGTAAATATACGATTTTCCTTTCTCTCTACAGCTACACCGTTAAAACGTTTATTTAAGACTTTCAATTATCCACCCAGAATTTCTTCGCACATTTCACTTGTTTATTTAGGAGAAACATTTCGGCACTTACACGCGAACACGAAAGAATGGAATTTGCACTTAGAAAAGAAAACAAAAATCATAAGTAGAGCATGATCGAAATATTATAAAATAAAAATAAATAATTGCAATTGTTGCAACCTAGTTCTACTTTAAAGTCATCCTGCGCATAAGTGCACTTGATAATTATCGAGGCAACAAGCCCCAAAATTTTGACGAAAAATATTGGCGACATCTCAAACATTTTTCTAATATTTTTCCGAAGCGTGACAAACGTCGCAGTGCATATAGAAGTAAATTAGGTAATTAGTCGAAATAAAAATACAAAAGCGCACGCTTCCAATGCCAAGGATACGACCTTTATGAAAATATTTATTACAGTTGGCACAGAAAGATATACCCCTCGAGCGAAATGGCATTTTTTTCGGAATCGATACGAAAAATTATGTACAAGTCGCTCGTAACCGAATTGGCTCCGGTCCAATTTTCCGGGATCGCATCAGTACCAGCTGGTGTAACCTTGATCATGGTACAGTGAATAAAAATAATATGACAATATTAAACAGTTGATCTAAGATTATTTATTTCGTTAAACTTCTAAAATTAGGGAAGGTTCGCTAGACAGTCGTAGAAAAACCTACTTTCTCCTTTCCATATGCATATTTTGTAAACGATTACATGTATAATTTAAACTCATTAGCTTAAAATAGAACCTCTCGGGGCGGTCTACTCATCATCTTCAATTGCAGTATAATATAAGACAAGTGGACTCTTTACGTACGTACCTACGTTCAAAATGTCACAAGTGGCAATGGCAACTTTAGCGCTTGAAATGTCATGGTAAAAGTTGCATTTTACGAGACGAGGCATATTTACGTTTTATATGCCGTTAAATTCTATCAACCTCAAGTTTGAATTCTGTATTTGTTTTCTGATTTGGTTCCCATTTTTCGCGTTTCACCATGAGGATCTTATAGTTACCTGTTACCTCAAATCGTATGAAATGAAATTGAAATTGTTTGTTTGAATAAAAATAAAACGAGTATTTAGGTGGCAGAATGGTGTACTTGTAACTTATTTTTGTTGTGGCCGTGGTATTGTATTTTGGGATTCTTATTAATAATAATATCTACATACTTTACACCACAATGTACTGTACAAAATAAGATACGAAGAATCGCATATGATTTTCAGTAGGGGAATTTTTTGATAGAGTATTAAAGTATTAGAGTATTCGGAAACCAGACTTTTAATCCGGATTATATTCAATGGCACTGATCCTTGAACTCGTAGAAACCGATTAGGGGAATTTTGTTAAAAAGTAATCTCCAAAGGGAATTCAGTCTTGTCAAATTTAGACGACTGTTCTATCTATTAATCCCATAATGCCAATTAAGAAATATGGCGTGCACGCAATTTTTTCCTAATTAAAAGTATATAAACACATTCTGATTTCCTACTCTTATTTTTATCGCATTTTTGAAAAAAAATACGCTATTCGTTATAGCTGGCTGGCCGGCTGTCCGGGTTAGATCCCAGCAACTACAATAGCTAAAGACTTCAAATTTTCACTAAAAGCTTTCTGTTATAGTGAAGATGTGCAGGCTCTAGTCTATTTTGAGTTAGATTACTTGTGAGATCGATAATTTAAGAAAATAATTTCGATATGGTTTTCGGAGGTGCTATAATTTTACAGTTAGATAGCGGTACCCGTATAAAAACTTAATTATTTACTTTGTGATTTATTTTACAAAATAAAGACGTACCTACCCTCAATTGAAATTAAATAAAATTAATTATTTAACGCACTCAAAATTACTCGTGGGATCGATAATTTTAAACTTCTCTAATAAAATACTGACCTGTTACCTGTCTTACCAAAAATGCGCTTTAATCATGTATGCTGATTTACAACTTGTTTATTTTCGAGAGTGTGCCTTGGAAGCAAAAGACAGATGTTAATTGCGTATAACCTATGAAACTGTTTCCTACATAGGAATTATTATTTAAAACAAATAAACCTTAAGCATATGTTTTTTGTTTAAATCAAATATGCAAATGACTACATTTGGTAAGGTTTTTGTTTTACACGATTCCTGTTTCCCCTCTCTCCCCTCCAACTGATTTCTTTATGATATTCCGACGGAAGTTTGGACCGTGGACGATATCTTGAGTAAAACCGAATGTTGAATGCTCGAAATAGTATTTTTCCGTTACTTCCGGTTAGTAACCTTAAATTTTACATAGTACACTTTATACATTTTTGGATTTTACAGACAATTTTTCACCTGATCATTGCTTTCAGTAATTTATACGAGGTTGGTGAAAAAATTAATTAAACGTTTGAGTCTAGATGGCCATGGTTGGAAAAAAATTGTAACTTTTGTTTAACTAACATGAGGACGATTGTGTCTTTTTTTAATTTTTAAAACTGCATAGCCGGTTGGACTGACGGTACCGGTTAGCGTGACAGACAATTATGCTCTCTTTCAAAATAACCAGAAACAGTCTTGCTCTTCATTCTTCCACACCATTTAATTAAATCAAAATCGTTATTCCCGACTACACTCGAAATTTCTCTACAGCCACAGAACTGGTAAAATACCTGCATCGCTTATCTCGCACGTGACATTGTTTGCGGAAAAAACAATTAATTCTTGTCCGATAATAACTTTTTATTAAGACTTGAACAGATCAAACTTTCAACTCACGTTCGATTAACAAATTCTTCGGTATCCAGAACGTATAGAAATTTATTGGTTAACCAAACCTCTCCATCGATCACCAATAAAAAAGTGCTTACCAAATACTTAGAAAAATATTTTAAAAAAATGACGAGCTTTAAGGCCGACACAGACGTGCGGACTTACCTCCGGACTTGCCTGAACAGGCAAGTGCGCGAGTAAGTCTGAATGAAGCCAGAGGACACACAGCGTTCAAGTAAATCCGAAGACATTTGGCATTTCAGTTCTGACCTGACCGTGGTGAAGATGAGTGTATTAACAACGGAGGACTATTGCTTAATTGCAGCAGCCGTTGCGTGCTAAGTGAAACACGTAACTGTTGCAAGCAGTTATAGGAAACGAGTGCGGCGGTCTGCTTGGACGAAAATGTGGCTATAAAGACGTGGAAAACACTGATTTTCCATAAACAACTGTTGGCCCGGTATGAATCTATAAAGTCTGTCGTTACTTGTTTAGACCACAAGCGACCGTCACTCATCTTGGACAGGAAAACACTGAAACAAATCAATGAAAGCTTGAACTGAAGCTGTTCCTAGCCTACACACGAGCGAAATGCCTTCGCACTTACTCGAAATTATCAAGCACTGGCAGATTTCCTTCGAGCCGCACTTTTGGTGTGAACGCGCATCGCACTTGATGCACTAACACGCAAACTTACCTGAACGCTCTTACCCGTTCAGGCAAGTCTGGAGGTAAGTCCGCACGTCTGTGTCGGCCTTTAGATGTGGAAGAGAGAGGGAAGAAGAGATGTAGACAAGAAGAACAAACATGTGGAAAAGAAGAAGAGGACATAAACAACATGCTATGGAATTGCTGGGATGTGGACAGGACAAAGAGAAGCAGGAGCGATGTGTTGAAACAGGGGTGAAGAGGTGAGAAGTGGATGAGATGGATAAAAGAAAAGAACAAAAAACTCACTTTTAGGTTATTTTTATTGATTGATTAACTAGGAAGTATGTAACTTTTTATGGGTGGAGTTATCGAGCAATAAATTATTTTTTTAAAAAATAGACCACCATTTTCATGCTAATTAGATGCACAAGATCCGAATCCGCTATCTCTTACCGTTTTTGAATTCGGAAGAATGTAGCCCATTTTTTAACAAAATTTCTTTTTCGTTCCATAGGAAATTGTAGGCTCTGTCTCAGAGGTAGTGATCCGGTTTTGCTTATTCCTGTAATTATACCTACTGTAGCGTTTATATCAAGGTAGTGACAAAGAAACGCCGAAGCAAAGACGACGAAGACATGATGCGATTTAATGGAGAATGAAGTAATAATTTTTGCTGACATTACACATATAAAACAACGGCACATTTCCAATGAATTTAATCAATTCCATAAATACAAATATGGAAAAGATAAATGTGACGAAAATAGGTTACGAAACTATTTTCTCCTACACTAATTACGTTAATTGGTAAGAATCACACAAAATATGAATTTAAGATTTGCGGTAATAGTGATGCAATCACCGCGACACTTAACAATTAACGTCTTAATTTTTGCAAATGTACGTCTGACGCCAATATTAATCTGCATTGTCTTCCCGGAAATAACCGCAAAATAGATCGCAACAAGAATTAGATTCAAACGTTCGTTCAACGAAGAACTGTAATTCTGGAGCTGGATTCAGTTCGTAGAACTCATTTATTTCAAAGACCGTACAAAAGAACGCACTTGAGACCTTTATATGGTATGCACTTGGATGCCATCAAAAGGAAGTTAATATTGCCATTTTTGGCACATACAAATGGTGACACATGTTTCAAATGGATTTAGTCAGACAGTGGCGCCAAAGATAAAAATATCGATCCACACCACATAGTAATCAATACTATAAATAATAAACATTATCGCACATGTGATTTACCCAGTGTAGTGATAAAACACAATATTAATTAATTAAAAAATTTCATTCAACTTACCAACACAGATAACTGATTATAATTTAAGTATTACACATGAACGGACGTCTAGAAAAACCAAAAATTAATTAATTTACATAATCGCTAACGATATCAGCTCGCACACAGCAGAATATCGTAAAAATAGTACATTATATATCAAGGTAGAGAAGTCCAGTATTATTGCCTGAGCACCAAGATTACATCTCGAGGCGCTTGCGCCGAGGGGTGTAAGGTGCGAAGGCAATAAGAGACTTCTCTACCGTGGTATATATACTATTTTTTTCACTACTAGCACTTGAAATCCTCTAAATTAACATATTATATTGATAAGAGAGTTAACGGTTGGACAGAATTTTTGTTTATTAATTTAACATGTCAATCAAGTACGTGGAAGTACAAGTCAAATAGGCCGTATTTTGTTCTGTCATTGAGATTTTTCAAAGAGTAATTTCGTTCGAATTTTTTCAAAATGTGATAATTTTAGGTATGTAATTTCTCTGGAAATTGCGAATGGTGGCAATTATTCGTTTTAGAGAACTTGTCTAAACGTTCATTGAGCGAAATTTCGGGTTGTGTTTTCTAAAAGTGACAGCATGACAGTTTTCATTATTGACTACTAGTTAATAATAAAAAATTATTAACCACTTTGAACAAATGCCGAGAAAGCCTACTTTACAAGTGGAAAAAAGGTTAATAATCATGTCATCAGACGCTAGTAGTGAAAAAAATCCTTTATAAACACGGCGAGTTGATTTATAACAGGGCGCGAACCCTTAAATGCAACTGTTCTCATTACGCTTAATAGCAAAACAATTTGCGTTGTTTGTGAAATTACGTCTGGTAAGAGATTTACAGAAATAATGAAGCCCAGTTTTAGGCGTCGCGTTCATTATGAAATGCAAAGTAAATAGGAGAGCTACCAAATTACGTTCCATTTGCATGGATCGGTTGGTTTACGTTTAAATGGCTACGATTTGGAACGAAATTCAAAGATATTATCTCGGATATTATTAAATAATTATAAATATCTAAGGTGAGGCAATCTTCCTTAGGGCCGGAGCAACGTGAGGTTGCCAAGTAATCGGGACGCCGAAATTATTTATTAAATAGTCAAAATACGTTGGGACTAATGGACCTGGATATCTGATTGGGATCAACGTCCTATGTGCCCCATTACTCCCAACGTATTTCTATCTTGATAGAAAACAATCTCGGCGTCCTACTCAGCTCGCATTCTGAAACACGACTTTTAATCCGGCTCATATTTAATAGCGCCGATCCTTGGAACGCGGGTGCTTGCGTTCACACTTTTTGGAGTAACGGGTGAAAATTTCCTAATGAAACGATTGCTTCCAAAGCCTACTACACCTAATGAAAAATAAGAACATTTTTTCAAAAAATGCCAATATCTCAATAACTACCGGATGCATACAGAATATTAGTAAAAGTGCATCACAAATAATAGTCTCCTGTCTGAAACTGTATGTAATTAACGTGTATAAAATTTTAAAAAAATGTTACTTTTGTACGAATATTCGCTCCGAATAAACCAAGAGTCTAATATGGATCCCTTGTAAGTCACACAAAGTTCCAAATTTGTGTTTTTTTTTTACATGAACCTATAACGAGCTCCACTTTATTTTTCTCTTTGGCGCCACCCGTTTTTTTTATGTACACACTATAAGCAGCTTTTAAGAACTACTAAAAAATGAAATGGAGACAAAGAACAGGTATCCGCATATCCGATGGATCAGGATTAGTGGATATCCCAAAATGTTGGCTTGTGGTAAAAAATTGAGAACCTTTGACACAAGGGAACAATATCTCATATTGTTCAATACGGAAAATCCCAAAAGACATGCATTTACTCCTTATTTTTGAAACCGCAACCGCCACATTCAGCTTAAATTGTTTTATAACTGACAAACCAAAACCAAGATCCTGTTGAGTATTTTCGTTTCATTGACTTTTGCTGACGGGAAGTGGGATTTCGCGTAAATACACAATCTATTTAAAATGTAAGGATGGAGATATGTTCGAGTAGGTACCAAACACGTTGTCATAAACGATTCCAATAGTCAATTTGGAAGTATGCAGGAATGCTACTTTCAAGCACCATTAATTAGTTCACGGAAAAATTCGATTGTTCTTTAAGAAAATCTAATTCAGTTTGACCATGAATATATAAATCTAGATCATTAATTATGGACAATTTTCTGGAAATGTACACTGAACAATTATACAAAAAACTGTTTGAATATTTCACTCGCACTAACGATTTCCTTTTTGTCTGAACAGGTCGAACAAAGGGATGTACCAGGTATTGACTCAGCTTATTTGGCCATGGATACCGAAGAAGGCGTCGAAGTGGTTTGGAACGAAGTACAGTTTTCTGAAAGGAAGAATTTCAAAGCGCAAGAAGAAAAAATTCAACTTGTGTTTGAGAATCTCACGCAACTCGAACATCCAAATATTGTGAAGTTTCATCGTTATTGGACTGATACACACAACGATAAACCTAGAGTAAGTTTTTCAAATTCATATGCAACAATTTTCAGTCGAGAAACAATTCCATTGTTGTAATAGGTTTTGTCGCTTGATAACAATAAAATTGAGGGATTCGGAAGAGAACAGATCCATGTAGATGTTTGTGTTGCAGCAGTTTCCAATTCAAATTTGGCAAAAAGTTAGGGCGGCAAGTAGAAAATAGCAGTCTAATGTAAATAACGGGTGGGAAGTAAGAATGGCACACATAATTTTTATGTATAATTGTGGACAAGAAAAAAATGCTGGAAATTATTCTTCATACTGACAGAAACATCTTACCCAAAAAAAATTTTTTTTTAATCAAGAAATTTTGAATTTTAATTTGTGTATTTGTAAGTCGGCCCGTGTGGCGCAGTTGAGTTGAAGGTTGACTGCGGTACTAAGGGTCCCTGGTTTGAATCCGGGCATGGATATTTGTAAATGTATAGTGGGTTGGGTTGGTAGAGCAGCGTTAGCCCCGCCCACTCAAAACAAAGGACAGAGGGGAAGACTGGAGATGGTAATTTAAAAAAATGGATGACTTTTGTTTTGTAGGCTAAAAGACAATTTACTTTTTATGAGCTTGATGAAAAAAACCTACAAACCTAAGCGAGTTATGGAGTTATTTTCCCCATTTTTTTGATTTGAATCAGCAGGGGTTGGTTTTTAAGGCCTGATAAAATAAATGCATTTAAAAAAATAAAAGATTGTATGGTATTATATTTTGGAAAAAAAAATGTTAATCATGTTCATGTGCGCATTTCCCTTGTAACGGGGGAATATTATGCGGTCCTAGACAGGAGAGGGGTAAAAGTAAAAATGGGTGGGGGGGGGGGGATTTACAAAATTGCACAGATCTTCATTCCAATTGAATATTGCTCGAGGGGTAGACCACCTTGGTAAATGAGTGTACACGTAATGGTAAATGATTGGTAAATGAGTAAATTAGTGGTAAATGACTGGTAAATGAGTAAATTAGTGGTAAATAAGTAGTAAATAAGTAAATGACGAGGGAAATGAGAAGTAAATAAGTGGTAATTGGTAAATAAAGGGTAAATTATTTATAAATGAAAAAATGATCGGTTAATGGATGATAAACAGTAAGTGGAAAGTATGTTTGATAGAGAGTCCAATGAAACTATTCGCCATATCCTCGCAAACTACAATATGAGAATACGCGTATTTTCTTTCTTTATTCTTTCCTAATTAAACGAAACTATTAAACAACCACTATTTAATATTTGAAACATTAGGTAATAAAAACTTGTGAATTGGTAAGTGCTGATATAGGTGAACCTGAGAACTGCTAGTGTAGATAATTTTTCGCGGGAAAACAACCCGTGCCTCCACATGTGCTCAGTCCAATGTCCATCTTCCTACTCCTATATAGCATTGAATAACAACACTATAAGAAGCCTAACCCCGTGGAAATAAAGCGCGACAGAGCTTGAACTGAGAATATAATGGGAACACTGTCAATAGAGTCGATTCTTGAACTGAGAAGAATGAGAATTTGCT
Source organism: Photinus pyralis (assembly GCF_008802855.1). Classification (NCBI taxonomy): domain Eukaryota; kingdom Metazoa; phylum Arthropoda; class Insecta; order Coleoptera; family Lampyridae; genus Photinus; species Photinus pyralis. Next base: position 3,096,810 of record NW_022170738.1, read on the forward strand.
TTCCTCCTATTTACCGCAAAGAGAGTTCGGCGGTCACAACCAATGCGGGTGCAAGGGGATTTGTCGCGCTTTCTTCCATAAGCGTTAGGCTTCTTATAGTGTTTTTATTCAATGTATATAGTCAATTGAAAGGGTCTCGAAACGTACATTATAGTCTGTCCATTTTCCAATGTTACATAAGCCATTAAAGGCCGCTTTTACAATTACACCTATTCGCACAAAAGATGTTCTTGGAATAACCTAGGAGTAACAAGTATCCCATTGGTTGACACACTGGTAGCCAACGCAACCGTCGACGTTTATTTTAGCTATAGCCTATACACGGTGTCCATTTTTCGAGTGCCACTATGGCGATCTCGTTTACCTGAAGAGATAGAGTTGGTTAAATGGGGGCGAAGTTGCGAATTTTCGTGCTGAATAATAATCTGAAAAGAAATTATATCTTTAGTAGTTTTGAAAATATCGCAAAAAACATTATACAGACACTTTTTAATTTTTCGGGAAGAGTGCTTTGGAAAAATAAAATGTTCTTTTATCGTGAAAAAATTTAAAAAGTTTGACAGTTTCATCCATCTGTCTGGTTGGACCGTTGGCAAAGAACTAGTTGTGTTGAGATTTTCATCTGAATAGAATTAAACCTTCGTTTTGCAAGAAAATTATAATTCAAATTAGAACAAAATAATTGAGAATAAATAATATTTTCGCAATAAATCTAGCACAAACGTAAATTACACTACTTGAAATAAGTCGACCTTTTGTTCACAACAAAAGAACGTTTTGTTTTTCCAAAGCACCCTTCGTAGAAAATGAAAATTGCAATTTTAGGAAAAATGTGTTACTGAACCATACCATGTGTGATATATCGTTGTAAAGAGAAAAAAAGACGTAATCTCAAAATGTGAAAATTCAAAACGGCGCCCATAAGAAAAATGAATGTTGTCACGTGTTTCCCCGTCATCTTAAAAGGTATTGAAAACGGGATGCCGTATTCGAAATCTCCATTAAAAAGTGTCTGAATAATGTGTTAATTAGAAATGTCTAGAACGATTAGTTTACTATGAAAAAATTAAAAACGAAAATCAGACATTTTCTTTTTTTTGCAATATTTTCAAAACTATTGAAGATATTTTAAATTTCTTTTCAGATTATGATTCAACACGAAAATTCGCAACTTTGCCCTCATTTAACCAAATATCTATCTCTTAAAATATGCGAGATCCCCATAGTGGCACTCGAAAAATGAACACCGTGTATATACTATATGTAATAGTAATTTATGTATTAAGGGCATAATAGTGATGTTTATATTCTCGAGGGCGAGAGTCGCCCGAGAGTATAAACATCAGTTTATGAACGTGGTACATTCAAAATGTTATGTCTTACAAATAGTTTTCTTCGTCAAAGTAAATATTATTTACAAAATAATTCATTATGTTTGATCAAGTATGCGTGGTTAGAATTTGTTAATGTGATTGAAACCATCCAAACGTCAAAGGTAATTTTAAATAATTCAATTCATCGAGAATGAGGAAGAAACTCCAGAAACTATTCCAAGTAAAGGCAATCTTGTGATTTAGTAGGTATTGACAATTAATAATTGGCGTTTCTAATTTTCAATGACCTGCAAATATTTGTTTGTTTTGTCATTAAGTATATATGAGTTACTATGGTGATACTTAATGCTCTAGCTAGGGCATACAGTGGTACTTTATGCCCGCATATCACAGATATAAAATGTGCTATGATATGTTAGTAAGACATAAATAAAAATAAGTAGCCACAATAGCGCATTTATTTTTTATTTTTGTGGAAATGCGCTAAAAACGGAGAAAAAAATGTTCCAAAATTAAGATTGTTCTTTACGCAAAACGGTTATTGGGTTATTTTGAATTCGCCAAAAATGTTGTGCCATAATTTCAAACACGAGGTCAAACACGTTTTTTTATTATCTGAGTTTTTAGCGCCGTGATGTCATAAAACTAGTAATCCACATTTCTTCTTTGTTTAAACTACAAACTTTTACAATCTTTTTGGTTTAAGCTAGGAAGCTGTTCTATCAAGAATTTGGCCCCTGATTTTCCATGTTATGTATACCTACTTTTTAGCGATAAAAGTGATTGCTGAATTCGATCATTACTCATTATTAATGTGCAAACAAGTAAATTTCTAGTCAGTCGTCAGTACTGAGGTTGTAAAAATGTAAAGATTCAAAATTGAATGAAAAAAACCGTGTCTCCCGATATCTTTATAATTAAAGGAGTAATTTGAATTCGAGCGTATACAGAAATCTCTTAAGAATAAGGTCATTCTGGTTTGTTAACGGCGACGCGGAATTCCGACGAAGAATTTAACTTATCCTTACATTTTCGAACAGACCACGACCAAAGCTTTATTTAATATCGATGTTTGTTGATCAAAATCAAGAGACTTTGGAATCAAAGGCCTTTGCTACCGAAATTACAGAAAATATCGAAAGCGATCCGTACCTACGAATTCAGTTACATGAAGACGCACGTGCCATCGTTGAAAAGTCATCATGTTTTTGGCTGTTGGAGGCTTCCAATGGAAGGGCGAGCACCGATCGACTACGACCGTTTATAGTAAAGTCAGGATATATATCGTGTTTGAAGTTGTGAGTCCAGCATCAGTAAGATCTTGTCGGGGGCTAGCACATTCCTTTTGTCGGTACCCACTTCCGAACGACCGTTCATTTCGCTAAAAACCCGCCACAAAATAGGGAGACCGCGATTAGAGCTCTAAGAAACTTTTGGGCGCACTAAGTCGACTACCACTCGAAGACGCGCGCCTTGCAAAAGGTAGTTAATTTCGCCCCTAGGAAAAAAACACAAAACGCAGAAGTTGTACGCGTTTTTAAGATCTATCCGACACCAATTTGAAAGCAATCAGATCAAATCTATGAAAGAAGATAGGAAAAAACTCAACAATCTTCAGGTTAGTATAGCAGGGTAGGGGATGGTACCCAGATGTCGGCGACCTTTCACATGTAGCCCCGTCCCTAAAGTTGTTAATTACACGGCCCTGGTAGGTGCATGTACACTCCTCATCTTTCTACAAGCGTTCTTCTATGGGCCCTCATTTGCTGCCAGCCCGCCAGCCAGCAGCTACCTTTTTACACATCATTTTGCAAAAATGCCCTTAAAAACTGTGATGGACTTTTTTGTAGAGCTTGTACTTTAGTACGATTGCAACAGATTTCGGTATGGTAAAATTTCTAGGGAATATTTCTGAACTTCTCTCTATCATCAATGGCTATTCCCGGCTTTCCAATGCACCTAGGTGTGTAATTAAAGGTCCTAGAGCAAATTTGAAGACGTCGGCGGATTTCCAAAAACATATCAGATGTCTTAGTATATCCATGGAGATCCAAGGATGTCCATGGAGATCTGTTGATATCCATGGATTTCCAGATGATTTCCGAGGATCTCCAAAGATGCCCGGTGGATATCCATGGATGTCCACACCAAATGGATGTATGGTGTACAAAATTCCATTTGCGATTTCCCCCTCGTGGATGGGTATCATGGTACATTCGAAACTGAGTATGTAGCTATGTAGGATAAATGGATAAATGAAATGATAGATGAGTAAATGAAATGACAAATGAGTAAATATGAGGTAAATGAGTAAATCAAATGGTAAATGAGTAAATGAAATGGTAAATGAGTAAATGAAATGGTAAATGAGTAAATGAAATGGTAAATGAGTAAATAAGTAAATTAAATAGTAAATTAGTAAATGTTTCGTAAATGTGGTAAATAGTAAATTGGTGTACACTAAAATACTAGGTGGTCTACCCCTCGATATTGCTACTATAAATTTAGCTGTTTTTAATTAATCTCACTTGCTCAATACTATTTGTCGGATTGTTTGGGGGAGTGGGGGGGGGCGGGGCTAAACTCTTCTCTTCGGACACCTTCTTTAATAAATTAATATTGCAATTAGTAAAATAAATTAGTATTGAAATGAATTTGTTTACAGGTTATATTCATCACCGAATACATGTCGTCTGGATCACTGAAACAGTTCCTAAAGCGTACAAAGCGCAACGTAAAGCGACTCCCCCTTCAAGCATGGCGACGATGGTGTAAGCAGATCCTCTCCGCTTTAAGGTAATAATAACTAACGAGCCAAGCTCTCTATCTTTTACATATTTTTGCGGAATTTATATGTCCTAATATTTTAGTTTGTAAGTTTAATTATAGGTGTAGGTTTTGTAAGTTGACGATATATCTATATATTTACTCGATAATTTTATTATTCTATTGTATTTGTATTGTATTTGTTAACTCTGTGTTCACAGTACCAACCTAAAGGTAAGTGAGCACTAAAGTTTTAATTTACGGAACTTCATAACTATGCTTTACAACAGTGCAGATTGTGAAGTTTAATGTTTTGTTAAGTTCATGTCTGTGTAAATGTACAAGTAAGTAGTACATAGAATTATTGAACAAATGCGAAACATTAAAGTTCCATGTTTGTGGCAGAACATTCCAGCGAGAACGGACTACGGACTACATCAGTACTTTGATCTGCAGTGTGTTTTCTTTCCAGTTACTTGCATTCCTGTTCCCCGCCAATCATCCACGGCAATCTCACCTGTGATACCATATTTATACAGCACAATGGCCTCGTCAAAATTGGATCAGGTAATCACCTCGTCTGACAATCAATCAATGATGAAATTCATGATATTAATCGCTTTTATTGGCTCTCTTTTGATAGTTTGCTGATGATGAGGATTTTTTGGTAAACAACTGTTACGCATCGCTCAGATTTTTGCCTTTCCCCAGTTGTTGCATGGCGATTTACTATTTGAATTCGTCATCAGCTGACTACCGTTATGCATATTCTGTGCGGAAATGTGGAATTTCTGAACAATGCAATAAGGTACAAAATGGACATAATTCCGTTAATCTCTTCTCGCTCATTTATGAATGTACAACGCCTTCCAAGCTTTCGGGAGCTAGTTAGTCAATTTTGGACCGTCACACCTCAGAAAAAAATTTTAGTAAAGGAAACTAGAGTTCTGGAAGCGTGGAGAGGTTACTGTTTGGGTTTCAGTTTTACATTCATTCGGAATGCACGAGGAAAGATACTCTGTAAAACGGTTTTTTGCTTGCTTGGATCTTAATCGTTTTTGAAGCTTAACATAATGCGTCCATTGCTGACCCACTCATCATAATATGGTGTGGGGTGTTCATCTTTCAATTAAAAACTACATTGCATCTAATTGGCGTTAAAAGCGATTCGATAGTTGTTTTACCATCAATTGCTAATCATTAGCTTGTAAAAGGCAGCTCCAAATTCATTACTAATTGTTATTATCATTTTCTTTAGTTGCACCTGATTCGATAAACCATCATGTCAAAACATGCCCAGAGAATATTAAAAATATGCATTTCTTTGCTCCAGAATATGGTGGTAAGTTTTTTTCCTACTAAAAATTTGCATTTGTTAATCAATACGAAGTTCTGCAATCTTTCTCTCTTAATCTTTATGCAATCTGGAACAAGCAATTAATTTAGACTCATTTGTACTCAATATATTTATTATCATGTTTAAATACAACATAAATAAGAGACCGTCACATTTATAGACCATTAAAACTTTAATTTATGTTAGCTGTTTAGGAGAAAAATGAATGCTTTTTGCACCAAATTTGTCAAGCGGCAAAATAAATCATTGAATGCCAGTAACAAACCACTCATTCTCATCAAATGAAAAAGTTCACAATTTAAAAACTGTACACGTCACCAACATGTTCAGACATTCAAATTAGGTGCTGTAAAATCATTTGTTTTCCCAGTACGTTCATACTTTGTTCAAATGGAAAGGTTTTTATTCCATGCCACAAGGCTGTGTTATCTGGATTTATATAAGTTTCCGGTTTGGGGTTGTTGCAATATTTTTTATTGTAAACAATATTTTAATTACAAAAAGCTATGTGAATGAAAAAATGTCTGTCACCTCATGAAAATGCGTCTAAAATACAAGGGAGAACGTTCAAGATAATTTCTTTAAACTTGACGCATAAAATGTATGGCTATTTTCCGATAAAACCAAACAAAATATTTTCAAGATGGGCGGCACTGTCGCTTAGACCGGAAGTCGATACTTGGTATGATGGTTTTTTATTTAGTTTTCCCATTATGCATTTTAATCAAATATATATTTTTGACTGGAAATAAATGAGTTCATACTGTTCGATTGGAAAACCTTCGCGCATTGATATTTTTTCATAAATATTTAAGTTCCATCTTTTGTTTTTGTGTATCTGAACCGATGTTCGAATGTTAGAAAATACGTCAACGCTATACAGTGGCGTTCGTCCAATTACAAAAACAATGTAAACATTTCTTTTATGCTTTTGTTACACCACAGTCACATTTTGTTAGTATAAAAAATAAATAAGTGGTTTTGACGTCTGTCTCCCAACATTTGCTTGTCAGTAATAATTCGGTTCAATTAATAAATAATAGTCTAGCTTTTGTTGACTCTTTTGTTTATGCATAAATGTGTGCTTATTTTAATGTTGCAGATTAATGTGTCAAGCATTCAGCAACGAGTTCCAGTTTGTTGCAAAGAATGGAAATTTGTTTGGAACAGCAGGGAAGAGCTTTACAGCACCTTTTTAAAACTAAAATAAAATAGTATGTTAACTTAGTTAAACGAACCGTTAATTGTTTCAGTTATGTGTAGTTAAAGACGCAATGGATAATAGCTTGAACTGCCTTGTTATTTGGTATTGTTAATTTACTACAGTAATGTTTAAATTTGGTCACAAATATTAAAATGTGTATGAACTAAATTAAAACCTGTACAGGATGCTGAAAGTCGTAATCTGCAAAAATTGCCATAAAATAAACAAAAGAGTGTCATGGCAAAAGTTGAACTATTATTATTTATTAAGTGGTCCAAATTATTTTTGACAAGCTTGGGAGACAAAGCCCACCATTTATTTTTTTTTTGAAGGTGGTATAAAAACGTAAATAAATCATAATCTGTAAGAGATAGGTGTAGTGTAATAAAAAATATGCATCCTATTAAAAAAATTAAGTGTGTTGTTTTTGTAATTGACAAACGTCACTGAATAGCTAGCGTTGCTCCTCAACCCATTTTCTAATATTCGAACCGTACACAAAAGATGACACTTAATTATGGAAAAATATCGAGTTCAAGCAATTATTTCCAGTAAAAAAACTGAAATTTTTATTTTCCTCAACAACTATCCAATGTGTTTTATTAACATTTTTAGAATTAAATGCAGAATACGAAAAGTGAATAAAATTCAAAATAACATAGTATCGGCTTTTGATCGAAACTTACAAAAGTGTTAAATATGTTTGTTTCATCGGAAAATTAGTCATATTTTTATGTGTAAAGTTTAATAAAATTATCTTTAGTTGCCACAAAACGTCTAACTGGCGCTCTCTTATACTATCCAAAAAAAAGTTCTAACTTGTCTTCAATGCCCACTATTTAAAAAATATTTGGAATATACAGGGTAGTTTAATTCCTAACATACAAAAATGTAGTGTAAATTTGCCTCATTTCATTTTAGTCATGTGTCAGTTTGGCATCATTGCGGTGAGCAACAAGGATAGCGTTATCGAAGAATGACGCAAATTAGTAAGAGAGCCATTTAGTCCATAAGATCCCATACTGCATCTGGAGGTGCGAACGTAGTACAGTAACAGATTTAAAAATCACTTAATTAACTATTACAAACACTTTGTGTTCTATCCATAATTTTACTGTAACCTGAAGCTATTTATTACCGTGAAATATTATTGAAGTGGATTCGTTAAAAAGTAATACCAAATTTAAGAAGTTAAATTTGAAATTATATCCCAAATTTCTTATACATTCCAAAAGAGCAAATGAAATCTCCATTCAAATTATCGAGGAGAGGGTCATTCCCATCGTATGGGAGGGTGGATAGGCTCCACGCGTAGTTTCTAGAATCAGACCCCAGCCAGTGCCTCAATATTCGCAAACTCATGCCAGTTCAAGATCGCCCCGGGTGAGTTGCTAACACTGGAGCAAGCACTGACCTGGCATCTTTAGAGAGGAAAACTCAGCCCCCCCCCCCTCCTCCGGCGATTAGGTTACATTAGGAGACTGTCATTTAAAAAATGATTCTGATTTTATTGTTAATTTGATTTTATTTATAGTCCCCAGATGCAGCTTTAAGACAGCATTACTTACAGTGACTCTATAGAGACAGTGTGGTCATCACAGAGTTGTATATAGTAAATAGAGGAGCAGTGCATAGAACCTGTGCGTGGAAAAATAACTCCAACTACAGTGGCCACATACTTATGTAGTTGACACGAATCAGCTGATTTGCTTTGCTCGCAGCTATGTTGTACTGGTTAGTGAGCACACTCGCCTACTGCCTGCGCAAGATTCAATTGGGGTCAATTATCCACAACAACACTGTTTCTCTATTTACTATATACAACTTTGTGGTGGTTAGACAGTGGTCTTATTTTCTATTGGTAGTTGGGGAAATCCGCCATGTTTTGGTCAAATACACAGGATTGGTTGAAAATAAGCTTCAAACCAAGGTGATGAATTTGTTTTGTTGGTCACAATGGTGACAGCATTATTGTAACCATATACTAATTTGGTTAAACCAATCAGCTCGATGATATGTTGGAAAAAACATGGCCGATATGGAGCATTATGGCCATACTATCTTTTTGTACAGTTACTGTAGCATTATTTAACTCCCTATATTGACAGATTATCGCAATAGATTGCCCACATTATGGCAGCGGGATAGCTTTGTTTATTGTTCTCAGATTTTTAACACTAAAATTTGCAATATTTTTTAATTTTATTGCTTATTTCAAAATTTGCGTACTTTTGTCTTCCTAATAAGCAACTATTCCGTCTTCTATCGATTTAGGAACATTACTTTCGCTGGTTCCTTTCACTAAGCTTATAAGTTTTAAATGTTTAAAGCAAGGTTTACAGTTTCTACTTGTGTTTTTAAAAGCCCCAAAATCCCAAAATTTTTCGCCATATTTAAATGCAACTTTTTATTGTTGGAATTTTTGAAATTTGGAATGAAAACAATCATTTTTCCTTCGTTTGCGTGCACGTCATCCGTTTATTACATCTGAATTAGGTATGTTTACATAGTATCTGCAATTGATAGAACAGAATAAATATGTAGTTGGCAGGATTGAATAATTTGTAAGTGGCTATAATTTTTTGGGTGTAAAATTAGTTGCTGTTTACATTCATTAATATTTAGCGAGTGTGGTTTAGGATTCATGGGAGGAGTTTCTGAGATACAAGGTGAATACGAAAAGTTTGTATGGTAGAAAAAGGGCAAAAACTGCCTATTTTAGATTTTTGTATGTAGTGGCGTAGTAAAAAAAAATTTTTGAACCCCCGTTTCTGAAATTTGACCCAAAGTTGGTATTTTTTAAATGCCACCTATACTTTTTCATACGGTTATATTTTAATATTATATCATATATTTCAAAATTTTGAAATGACAGGATTCTACCGTCAACGAGTTTTATTGTTTGGTCTTTGTTACCATAGATAAATAAAATCTCCATGAATCCATGGCCTACTATTTAAACATTTGGGTGAAATCTCAGAAAGAGTCTTCTAAAATTCCATTCTAAATTAAGTTCAAACAATTTCAATAAGCGTTACTGCCCAGTGGGTGCTTGCTGGTTTTTACTAAAACTGTTTTTTTTGTAAATTATTGCTGATTAATGAGGGATGTGTACATGTGTTGCTGTAATCACTGTGTTATTATTTTGATGATGGTCACTGTAGGCCAAAATATGTCAACATGGGTTGACGTTTCATTTTCAAATGCTCCTGAACTAAATTAATAATGTTATCACATTTTTATCATTTTCCGTTGTTGTATGTTATTGATATTCTATATCCTGTTCTGTTGGTACATGTCAATATCGTACTGAGGAAATTCTGCACGCTACATTATCACTTTTCCATCAATTATGTTTGGTTGTACACCATATAATGGTAAGTGGGTATGGCAAATGCCTCTAAATATTTTTAGTTGCTTTCTTGGTATAATGTTTTTTTGTAGTTTTTCTTTGGAAATATCCATAGAATAGAATTTTTGCATTAGACCGGAAACAAAAGATATGATTGTGTAAAGTATTTTGTTACTAAGGCATTCAGATTATGATTTGACTTTGCGACCATATTTTCTAATTAATGATCGCTTTTTGGTGTTAGTAAATGCTTTTAATTGTGGTTGCACCAGAACATCATATTGATTAATCTAGTTCGATACAAATTTGTTGCCATTTATCACTAATTATTTCAAATTTTAGCATCGGCATCATTAACTCCCGCACTGGATATATATTCTTTTGGTATGTGTGCGTTGGAAATGGCTGCTTTGGAAATACAAGGTAACGGAGATTCCGGTAATATTGTTACGGAAGAGAATATTTCGAAGACAATTGACTCGCTGGAAGACGAACAACAGAAAGATTTCATTAAGCGATGCCTCCATTCGGAACCCCAAGAGAGGCCGACCGCCAGAGAGCTACTCTTTCATCCCCTATTATTCGAAGTTCATAGTCTTAAATTACTCGCCGCGCACTGTTTAGCTAAGAATACTGGTAATTGTGCGTAGCACTAATTTTTTAAGCCTGAGATTACTCACCATTTTTCTCTTCGCAGCAAACATATCGGAAACAATTACAGATGAGCTCATGCAAAGGATATACAGTCCGGATGTTATAGTAGCCGTTATAAATCATTTGGACAAACCGGCAACGCAAATAAAAATGTCGGATGTACAGGGTGCTGAAAAACTAGAAAAATTTGTAGAGGATGTTAAGTAAGCTTGTTAACAATAATAAAGCACTTTTTTAAAACTCTCTGTGTAGAAATGGCATTTATCCGTTAACGGCCTTCGGTGCCAAACAACCTCCTCCGGCCAGATCGAGGGCCATTTCACCCGAAATGGCAGAGTCTGTCAAGTCGGTCACACCCGAACCTCTCGACACGGAAACACGAAAAATTGTAAATATGTTATGTGATGTAAAGTCTATCGAAGACAGCTGTGAATTAGCAGTACGTCCTTATACCTCAGTTGTCCGTTAGTAATTTCGTGTTTTTATAGATGACAATTTTACTGCGAATGGATGACAAAATGAATCGACAGTTGACGTGTATTATTTCAGAAGCTGAAACGCCCACCCCCACTGCGCTAGCCCAAGAACTGGTGCATTACGGTTTTATAAACGAGGTAAATATTTTAAGCGCAAAACACATTTTTGTTCATATTTGGTTTCTTGGCCATATTTTATTTTCTAGCGCTGGGCGAACAAATCAGCTTAAGGATGATAGTCCTTATTAATCAATAATTTGGTATTAATTTTGTCAGCCAATCTGATTATCGATTATTTTTGTAATAAAGTTTAACCATTGGTTTAACCAATTAAGTCTGGATTCAAGGTTGGGATTAATAGCAGCCTTTGACTGACACCCCGCCTAAATAAAGCCGTTATTATTATTATTATTCAAGTTTTTAAATAATCAATTATTAACGCATACTGGCTGATCGTTTATTTGATTGCCATTTAAATGATTAATTGATGGTTTGGTGTACAGGCGTCCTTGTTCAATTGATTATTCGATGAAGTGTATATTTTAGTAAAGTCCGCCTTTCTATTTTAAATGTGTTTCCATAGATTTTCAAGTTTGTTTTGTTAGTAACAACTGGACATTTATTAATTGTTTTGAGGTTTCACAATGATGAAATCCACCTACATCTTCCAAGCTTTAAAACCATTGCCAATTTTCCTTCCCTCTAAATCAATTCTTCAATTGAACAGTAAAAAGCTACAACTTTGGCACAAATCAGACAGGAGCCTATTGTGTCTGGTGAGTAAACAGCAAATGGTCAACAAGAGGCTTGTATTCTTGGAAAAAGAGTTTGCAATGCTCGCAAAATTCATTTGACATTTGACCTGGCCTTATGGGAATATTTTTTTCACGTGACATCCAATAAGTGCAGCCATGCGAGTATGAAGTTCTGCCTATTGACTAGAAGGAAATACTATAAACACCATATGCCCAAAATATTTACTTATCATTTTTCTCAATATTATACATAACACCCTGTATCTAACTAGATGTTGGTCTAATCACAAACTATTAAATGGCGGTTTACGCATTTTTAAGATTTGACAAATCATTGAGTAGGTTTACATGGTGACCTAACGCAGGAGTTATAACTCTTAATTTTAGTAAAACCAGCGGGGTTTTATAAATCCTATTTGCTATAAATAAATAAATAAAATTACTTTCTATTCCTTATTTACGAAATTGGTTAATAATGTGCTCTAATAAACATAAGGGCGATGCATGAGAAGTAGAACAAATATTTTAGATTTAGATAAACAAACACAGAAGTTTATAACCTCAAATTCAACCACGTGAAGTTGACAGCAGTAAAATGAACTTTAGTTAAAATATGGTTACTAGATTTCTTAATATGCTAATTTCAAACGGGTTATGACTCCAGCCGAATTTATAATTTATAAATAGGAGTCTGCTAGGGGCCCAAGACCACTTATTCTCATGGAGTGTTTATAATTTGTGTGTTACCACTATATTTCTTTTCTTACTTTCGTTACTCACTGAACAGACCAAATAACATAAGCCATCTCGCTCTACAACTATATAAGTACTTTCACATACTACTGATAGTGGTTGGTGTTTAGTGGACCACACTTAAATTTCTTCATAGAGAGAAATTGTAGATTCTTATAGAGTGATAATTCTGTTCCCAATAGAGGGCGCTGTGGTTTTTTAGGCGCCGGCCCGTGTGGCGTAGTTCAGTTAAAGCTGAACTGTGGTGCTAAGGGTCCCTGGTTCGGGCATGGATATTTGTAAATGTATAGTGGGTTGAGTTGGTAGAGCAGCCTTGGCTGGAACCCTGCCCACTCAAAAATAAAGGCTAAATAAAATAAAAATATCACAAAAAACAATGAAATGAACCACAGGGCATAGTCTCCGTCAGGCGTGATCCTCGCATTGTTACTTTGGACCATGATAAGTGTAAGAACGTAAGGTGGTAGACGATGGATTTACAAATCCAGCTTTTGAAATGTTCAAATTATACGCAACACATTATACAATGGCTGCTCTAATTTCATTCACTGACACTCTCGGACCATTTTTACCACTCGCACGGTAGTAATAGAGGTATTGCATTGGGGTAAAAATGACCCCCACTTTTTTAACTGAAATACACGTTTTGAAGCACCATGAATCCGAATCATACAAAATCTCTATGATGTCGGTCTGTGGGTCCGTCTGTACTCTCATTTCCAGCTAAATGGCTGACCCGATTGGAACCAAATTTGGTACACATATTCTTCAACATAAATAGGCAGAATCGCACATGCGCAGTTGTGCGGGGTGGTATCTGTGCCTGTCACAGCAAATTTTCTTATACTGGTATGGAAAAAAATTACTGCCAACAGAAACTATCAGCTTAATAATGTGTATTTTGGTAGTTTAGCACTAACTGACACATTTCAGAAACACGATTGGTCAACTTGTGAAATATTAGCCAATCAAATCCTTTAACCCACAATTTAACTATAAACTGAAGTTTAAACTGACATTGTATAACTGGGCCTAAGATGTCTAGAAACTACTGATTAAATTAATCCCTAAGATAACCTTGCCAGGTCGTTGACTCTGAGGTCACATGCCATAGAGGTCATTCACCTTGTTCTAGAGGTTGCTCACTTAAAAGTCGTAATACCGTTCGATCACATACAGGGTGATTCCTATAGTACCTGCCACCGTTTGGGAGCGTATAGGGGGTGCCTAGGGGAAGTCTTTTCATATAGGACACTTGGGGTCGGAAATCCAAAATAAGGGCGCCAGAACCAAATTTATCTTCTGGAATTTCACGCCTGTATGTAGGCAACCCAACCGACCGACGTTTCGCGCGGAGCGATGCAGAGCGAGTTAGCGCGAGGAAGCGACATGGGAGGGAAGGAGGGAAAACGACAGTCAAAAGCAATAACGTTTACAAGTGTTCAACGTGGCCACCGTTGTTCTCAATGCACTTCCTACATCTAGCCAACCACTCCCCTCGAACTCGCGTGAAGACTCCTATGTCCTGGCGAACAGCCTCTCCGGCCATGACGACGCGCGCAATTAAGTCCTCTTCGGATTCGACGGGAGTCTCGTAGACGTGCGCTTCCATCACACCCCACAAGTAAAAATCTAATGGGGTGATGTCGGGCGAGCGGGCAGGCCACTCCACCGCACCTCCACGGCCGATCCATCTGTCCGGATAGGTTTGGTCCAAGTGTTCCCTCACCTGCCGCCCGTAGTGAGCAGGGCACCCATCGTGCTGGAACCAGTGGTCCCAGTACAAGTTCACTGGAACATCCATTAAAAGTTCTGGTAGCACCTCGCGCAGGAAAATCAGGTAATTATGGGCATTTAGACGCGGAGGGAGGATGTAAGGCCCCAGTAGGTTGTCCCCCAGGATGCCAGCCCAAACGTTTAAAGAAAACTTGTCCTGGTATCCTCGCGTAAACGTTTCATGAGGATTGTGCTCCGCCCAGTAGTGGCTGTTACGAGGATTGAAGGTCCCCTCTCTTGAGAATCCTTTCTCGTCAGTAACTAGCACGCTCCTCAGAAAGTTCGGATTAGCTTCTTCCTCCTGGACGACTAAGTTGCAGAATTCCAGCCTCCTTTCATGGTCACCCGGCCGTAACTCTTGCACTTTCTTAAACTTATAGGGGTGTAAGTTGTTGTTGTTGGCGATGTTCCACACTGTGTGTTGACTACAACCCACCTGATCTGCTACAAGTCGAGTGCTAGTACGCGGGTTTGCCTCGAAACGTTCCAACACATCCTCCTCTAAGGCATTTACCAACGGGCGATCGCGATCACGGGCGCTAGTGGGCTGCGAAATAGGAGGAGGTCGGTGTAAACAAACAAACTTTTCGAAATGGGTGCTTAAATGACCCAAGTATCGATGTGCATCACGAATCTGTGTGTAAAGTTAAGCCTCCGTCAGCTTACCTGCAATTGCCCTGTCTCGCACAGTCGGAAGTGAACTTCTTGAAAGACCTGTCTGCAGGGTAACTGACGGTTTGGATACCGCTCAGCGTACGCTCGTCGTGCAGCTCGTGCGTTACCATTTGCCAATCCGTACATGAAGTGCATGTCCGCGTATTCCGTGTTAGTAAAACGTGCCATAGTGTTTATTCACTTGATACGCGTCGTTGCAGACGGGATTTCGTGGGTTTAAACAAAATTCTGATCAAGTGTCAGCCACACATCGCCGCCTGAGATCGCTCCGTGTGCACCGCCGGCCGGTTGGGTTGCCTACCTACAGGCGCGAAATTCCAGAAGGTAAATTTGGCTTTGGCACCCTTATTTTAGATTTCCGACCCCAAGTGTCCTATATCAAAATACTCCCCTACGCACCACCTACACGCTCCCAAACGGTGGCAGGTACTATAGGAATCACCCTGTATATTGTATTTATCTATTGACGTTAAGTTAAGGATTTCAAACCTTTCTCAACTTCCATGTTAGGTTAGCAGAATGTACCGGGTGTTCCAAATTGCTTGATTTCAATGTTCTTTGGAGATATTTCAAGAACTAAAAGAGATACAGTGGTGCGATTTGCACTTCTTGAGTTAGTTTTCAAAGCTGCCTAGATTGACGGTGTCAATTTTGACGTATGACATGCGCGAACGTGGCAACAGCGCAAAAATCAAAACATGGAATAAAACGTTTTTGCTTTATAACTTTGTTATTTGTGAGAATATCAGAAAAGTAGAAAGAATAAAAGTTATGTAAAAAAAAATGGTCTATTAGTAAGGGGGTATTTTTATATTTTCCATAGTCTGCTTCTAGGCCTGCTTAATTTTTAAGATGGGTACAGCATCAAAGTTTATTCTTTTAAATGGAATGTATAATATTTTTTTGCACCAATACATTCCTTATTTTTTTCTAATTAGAAAATGAAGTGAAGCGACCTTTATGACAAGGCGAATGATCTCTACGCTGGCATGAAGGACGTCTACAACAAAGTGAACAATAATTCTACGACTTGGTGAATGACACAAAGTGAATGATCTCTTAAGGCGAGAGTGCACGACCTCTACGCCAAGGTGAATGATTCTACAGAAAATGATCTCTATAACTAGGTGAATAATATCTACGACACGTGACCTTGGAGTGAACGACCATGGCAGTCTTTGATCCTGTCTGACTGAAGTGCAGTCATACTTACTTTGATGCAATGTAAGACAGAATTATCTTGTTTTCGTACGAAAATCACGATCACGCGTATTTGATTCCAATCGATTCAACCGTTTAGCAGAAGATGAGAATTTTACACTTTGTGCGTTCGCGATTCTCCCCAAAAGCTTTTCAGCTCTTCCTTTTAGGTGTAAGAATATCTGTACTAAATTTGGTTTAAATCGGTTCAGCCGTTTAGCCAGAAATGAGAGTACAGACAGACAAACAGATCGACAGACTCATCAGATTTCTGGAGCTTTAAAACGTGTATATCCGTAGAAAGAGTTGGGGGTAATTTTTTACTCCAATGCAATTTATTGTGGGGAAATTTAGTCCTCTATCTCCCTCTATCTATATCGTTTTGCGTTTTCGTAAGAAAACTCCACTAGAGGAAATATGGTACACTGAGTGGAAATTGTTTGTCTTGCATACATTGCCTCGACTATACACTGGATTTATTTTGTGCTTAGACCAAAAGTGATGGGACGTCTTGGGGAGGGTGGAAGGACAGCTACTGTTGATACGAATACATGCTGATTTCTGCTTCGATCGATTAGGGAACTTGAAAAACTGTGTCAAAATCGTTAGTCATGCACCAAGATTGATGGAAAAAAGACCAAGAGCATTATCTAAATGTCTAAGAGATGAATTTGATGCATTTTTAGCCACCATATATGTATTTTGATCAATGCCAAAATCGTTATTCATGCATCGCGATCATTGGGAAAAAGACCGAAAGCATTATCTCAATACCCAAGACATGAATTCGATATGGATCACAGTTGCAAGGTTAAAATAAATGGTTGTTAAAACAGTGATGGTAATACTAAGGAACCTTTGATATTCTGTTTATTTTATGTGACCCTCTTTTAAATTGATTTCCCCATCCCTGCACTAACCTCTGCTAATATTTTGGTAAATATTCCACAAGTCGGAAAAATACCCATAAACCTAGGTAGAGTCGTTATTTCCATCCGAGTATGTGTTATGAGTATGTTACAGAAGAAATTCAAATTTTGGGGTCTTTAAAGAAGCGGAGATCTTCTGAGTATTTCACTTGTTTGGTCTACCATTCAATTTTTTTGACATTTAGTTGACATTAGTGGCACAAATAATAATAATCTCACTCAAAGCTGTAAGGAAGTGGCTTGACCATGCATTTTATGTCCGCCTGCCTCAAGGAGTTATTAGGTCTGTGTGGCGGCTTGGGATACAGCTGCCACACCCATTTTGGCCAGCAACTCGTAGCCAATGAGCATGATATGGGTTGACACGTTATTATGGATCAACATCCAATTGTTTCTTCTCGAACCGGTCCAGCTCTATTTCCTATTTTTTTACCCAAAGAAGAATCACAGAGGATTATTCGGGCCGCTTTATGTATGTAATTGCTATTCGTTATCTGCAATCATCTCAAAAAAAGAATGGAGAAAGAAATTTAATTTTGAGCGCATTTTCCAACGAAATTGGGTGCGCTATTGCAGCCGCTTTCTCTGTCTGCCCGTCCGTCCGTCCGAGGCCTTAACTACTTCTACAGTTTTCAATATCGTTCTTTTTGAATTCGGTAGCTTGTAGATCTGGCACCGAGTCAAGGAAAATTGACGATTGATTTTTTAATACATTTTGTTGAAATTTTAACCACAGATACTTCTAGTAAAAGCAAGCATATAGCATAATACTAAAAATCAGTGGTGCGCATGCGCAGACTGCGCAATGCAACCTTTTTATTTATGGAGATATTTCTTTGATATTTTAACCAAAGATGCTTTTAGTAAAGACAAACGTATCGCATATTGTAAACATCAGATTAATGTCATTATCAACTGTCTTGTTTATCGAGATATCTTTTTGAAATTTTAATCACAGATGCTTCTGTTAAAGGCAAACATATCACATATTGCAAAAAAGATGCGCGAATGCATAGTTGGCGCAATGGCAACTTTCCTAATTATTGAGATATTTCTTTGAACTTTTAACCATAGATGCTTTTAGTAAAGAAAAACAGTCATAGCCTTTTAGGAAGTACTGATAAATTAATGGAAAATGCGCTAAAGTTACGCGCCGTAGGACGAACACCTTTTTACTTGTTTTGCATCCCTAACCTTAACCTTTTGTCATGTACCTAGTTTATGAACGCCTATTTTTTTTACTACTTTTTTCTAAGGGGATTTTCAGTGTAGGGAGGATCAAGCCGTTATGGAGATTCATCGCCTGGTGTTATAACACTTCATCCTCCCCTGGTAAATAGTTGATTGTCGAATGAGGGCTCGTAATGAATATTATACTAGAAGCAACCAAAAAACGTTAATAATTCCTAAAACGAGTACTTCTCATGGCCATCATCATGCATTATACTTGGGTGTTAAGCTTTATAATAAAATGCCTATCTATTTAAAAAATTGCGAGACCCTACATGCGTTTAAGAAAAGGTTTAAGGATTGGCTATTAGGAGTAGAATTGGATTTTTACTCCAAGCTAACGTGAATCTCTTTCTAGCCCTTATGTGGTTCTATATTTTTGTTTTGTTCTTTTTTTTTGTATTAGTGTACATGTATATATCTCGATGACCCATCACGCACGAGCCTTGGCTTATGTGATTGTTGCCAATTTTTAGCGCATTTTTGAAAAAAATACGCTATTATATTCGTTATTGCTGGCAGGCCGGCTGTCCGCGTGAGTTCTCCACAACTACAATAGCTAGAGAATTCAAATTTTCACTAAAAGCTTTCTGCTATAGTGTAGATGTGCAGGCACTAGTCTATTTTGAGTTAGATTACTTGTGAGATCGATAATTGATGAAAATAAATTCGATATGGGTTTCGGAGGTGCTATAATTTTACCGTTAGATAGCGCTACCAGTATAAAAACTTCATAGATATATAAATACATAGATACAGCCATACCCCAACATAGTTCAAAAGGACGTACCATCTATTACCATCACTTTCGGCACATTAATTACGTATAGCGCTATCCTTTATAGAGGTACCCTGAGCATGGAAGACAAGATTCGCATTATTTATTATAACTGTCAATCAAATTGTTAGCACAAATCACACAGAAAATTATCAGATTTGAGACTTTACAACATAAATAAACCGCCTTTTTATTTATTTAAATCGCATAGCAGCAAGAAATGTTGCATTTAAAATGGAAGATGTTACTTAGAAAGCTGGCAAATGAAGAATTTGAAAAAATTACAGCTGACAACTGGAAGAAAGTGTGTGAACATGTGGAAAGTGATTAATTTAAAAGAGAAGTTATATTTGGTTGATGTGGCTGAACTTTATAATAAGTGTTAATAATGACAGTGATGATTCGAATTTGTCAATTTCATCTGACGATGATTCGGATTGTGAGCTTTTACAAACGTAATGAATGTTCACTAAATGAGTATTATCACCAATTGGATATCATTGTTAAGGTGTTGTATTTATTTTAAATAAATGTACACGTGTAGCTTACTTACTACAATTAGCACTATAATTTCAAAAAGAAACCCCACCGAATGGACATATGCCGAAAGGTAGGCAAGACGCGTAGCGACCAAAATTTGATATTGCACGCACACACAGTCTAAAAACTCGTTTTCCTAAGAATATTGCACGGATCCTTCTTTGTGATCATGATACAAACGCACTGCATCAACATCATATAGGCCAAAATGATAATTGGAAACGAATTCACTTCCTGTCGCAACTTAATTTCCTTTACCATTACGCCTAAAACCATGCAATTAAAATTAAAATGTTGAACATAAACTTTACTTACTTACGGTTTTTTTGATATTCTGCAAGCCAGCAATGAATTCACTGCAGCACATCATGCCAAACAAGGTAAACATAATCCCAAATTTGAATGGCGTAGCTCTATGTAATAAAACTATTTCAGGAATAACAATTATGGACGCGTCTATCATTGTAGCAAGCACTAATGTTATTCGTATTCAATTGATAACGCAATAATTACATAATATTTAGTGAAAAAACCGCCCATCATGTTTAGGGCGAATATTTTTAGTTAGATTTGATTTCGCGCGATCGTGAAATGTGTCAACTGTCACATGACTTATGGGACGCGATAAGTTTGTTTTAAGCGTCCGATCCGCGTACGACATAGTGGTTAAGGCAATAAAAAGAGATAGAACATGTTTCATCTTGGTTAGAAAGTAATGGAGAGATGTACAAATTTCTTTGATATGTTTTTTAAAAACCGAGGTACGTTTGTTAAGGATGGCTGTATCTAGGTATTTATATATCTATGAAAAACTTATTATTTACTTTGTGATTTGTTTTACAAAATGAAGACGTACCGTCAATTGAAATGAACTAAAATTAATTATCTAACGCAGCCAAAATTACTCGTGAGATCGATAATTTTAAACTTCGCTAATAAAATACTGACCTGCATTACCAAAAATGCGCTTTAATCATGCATATGCTGATTTACAACTTGTTTTCATTATATCAATAACCATAGATTTTGCTAAATAAATACAAATACAAAATACAATACAAAATACAAAAATGGGGTATTATTAACTTTAGACAAACTTCCCAAAGGTAAAAGTTGTAGATAATTGTGAGATTAAAAGCGCAGGTAACCGCATATTTTTCGAATCTATACTTTTTGACTAAAAACAAACATTTTTTTATGGAAAACTTTATTTTTTGCCCTACGACGAGTAATTTTAGCGCTGTTTCCATGTATTATCAGTACTTTCCAAAAGGCTATTTTCTTTACTAAAAATGTCTCCATAAATAAGAAAGTTGGCGTTGCGCAATTTTGCGTACACTTCAATTCACTTTTCTGATTGTTTTAAAACCGAAGTAGTCTCACGCGGAATAATGTATGCAGGGTGGTTTTTTGTTTGCTCTTAAAAGAGTGAACGCAGCTGCTGATCACCATTTTCACATTTTAGCAGTTTGGTTTGGATAGTTAGGATACTTAATTTATCAGACGACTGAGAACCACTCAATGTGCCGTAATTCACCCCTTACATTGAAGCATTGTATTATTAATGGATGATTAGACACTGCTTCCCTTCTTAACTCGCTATAGAAATACAAGCAGCTATTGTCTTATCTGGTATTGGAACTTATGGCTCATAAGAGCCATAAGGTCGAATATCAACCTTATTGGTAGAAATATACACATCATTAAAACATAGAAAGGAGCAAAGTAAATAAAATAATTTTTTGTTTACAGATCGACCGTGATAAAATAGCAAGTTTAATAGAAGTGGCTATGCAGAATATATCGGGGCCAGTAAGTCCTAGTCAAGCCCTTCCGACGTTACACTTTCCTCCTCTTCCGCAGCCGGTCATCAACCCAGGTTCAATATTAGGGCCTATAAATCCAACTCCCACGCAAGTGCCCATGCACTCCACTAGTTAGTACTCTCGCAAGTAATAATGTATTTCTAATTTTAACGTAGACATTGTCTCAACAGCGGGTATGTACGAAGAGATTGTAAATGTTCACGTTTTGTTACATTCCCTTCTTTTGAGTATTCGGAAAAGTATTTTTATTATAATTCGGAAACGTGTTGAGATTACGCGCAGTCGGAATTTGTTTTTCGCCTATTTGTTTCTGAACTTTAAAATCTCTTTTTATATATTTGCAATCTCCATACTTGTCTCCCGAGAGACGTGTCTCTGATAGGCTTAGGATCGAAGACTGTTATATCGGACATTGGTACATTGGTAAGTTAGGCGTGCTAGTCATGAGACCACGTGTTTATCTGTGATCAGGAGCTCCAATGACATCTACAGTGGACTGTTTATCATAGGTACATATGTATGTGATCTGTTTAAACTGTAATAATGATTTTATATTTATGAACGTTTCATTAACCCCACTTCAGTTTTTTTTACAGTAAAATCTATGTGAAAAACGCGTCGGATGATTTTATATTGTGTAAATAATTTACGTTAAGAAATAATTCATCGGATTTTACTGTTTGATTTTCTGAAAATCGCTTTAGTTAAGCTTCCTTTCTTATGATTAATACTCGTGTCGCGAATTGTATTATTTTTTTATATTTTGCCCCCTTGAGACTGAGTAATTTTTAATAAGCATAGGAGTAGTTGAAAAATCAGGACAGGACCAATTAAGTGTGAATTAAATTATTTTTTCCTTTTCTTTTTAACGAAAGGGATGCTCTAACACCAAGCATTGTTTGCATTGTATCGTTTAGGACAAAAATTGTTAATGTTACCAAATTGAGTAGGCCTACTTTAGTTTAGAAACTCAAAAATTCCAACCTTTTTTAGTCACTTTTGTAAGTTCGGTATGAAATGTTGTTAGAACTAAATTCGTAAAGCAGTTTCAATTTTGTCGACTGAATTTCTCCAAATATGCCATAATAAATTATTTGTGATTTAGGATACACCAAATATTTTTAAACGCTTTATATTTAGATAAAACAAATTAGTAGAAAATAAATTATTTATCGCACACATTCTTTATAATTGTGTCGATTGAAACGAGAGGGTTATAATTTATTTTGTTTTGTACAGTTTTTTTTAATTATATTTTCTCATTTTGTACATTGGTGTCTTTGTTCTTTTCGTTAATTTGTTAACCCAATCCCACATCTGGTAGTTAGTTAGAGCTCCCATGTGATAATTCGCTCAATATCTTGAGAGTCTAGGCTGGTTTCCTAAATGATGTATATTAGTCAATTGGCTTACCACTTTAGGCTAAATGTTCTGCGCTTAGATAAAGTAAGCAGGCAGACCTTGTTGGTTTAGAGTGGTCTTTCATACGCCCACACAAGCTTCAGTCACTTTTATCCCTACGTTCACATAAATACAATGTATTGTTCTTCCTTAGTCCCCGAGCGGCATGTAGAGCGTATAATTTTGAACTTATCGGATGTAAATATTGTGTTGTTTTGTACATCGGTTTTATAAATTGTGATTGATTTAATATTAGAGCGCTCTACAGCGCTGCTCCTTCTGCTTGCTCATATTGAGCAGATTAAATAGAGAATTCTGTAATGGAATGCAAACAGAGTAAGACTTGCATTTAAGCTTTTTGCCAATCACTTTTACAACTGTCCTGTATTGCAAATGGCTGGAATATTCCACTTAAAGCCATTATTTATGTTTCGGTATTAAAACGTTCGCACATCAAGCAACCATCCTTAGTATTGTATTGTTATCATATTATTTAATAACCATATTGTTTCGCAATATCATGTATTCGTTCGCTGTATACTGCATAAAATAGCTTCTATTATGGGCGTAAGACGTGATGGTTTTTTGATGTGCGAAAGATTAATTTATTTTTTATTTAAGTGGTATATTTTAGATAAAATATATTTTAATATGATTTGATAAATACATTTAATATATTGTATTATCTTATGATATCATATACAACAGGCTGTTCATGTATATCTTATTTAAATAAATACGCAATATGGTCATGTTTTGTAATTACTGAATATTTTTTCATATTTTGGAACCATTTGCACTTAACCAAGTTGAGATGCCATCAAAAATGTTCAATAAATAATATTCAAACTTTTGTTTATTTCTTTTTGTTTGATGTGGTTTTATTTTAGTTTAAGCGTCTGCATCAATGGAATGTTTTTTTTAAACATCTACTCATTCTACAATTGTCTTTCT
This sequence comes from Photinus pyralis, assembly GCF_008802855.1. Taxonomy (NCBI): domain Eukaryota; kingdom Metazoa; phylum Arthropoda; class Insecta; order Coleoptera; family Lampyridae; genus Photinus; species Photinus pyralis. The sequence goes on from NW_022170738.1 coordinate 3,120,770, forward strand.
TAGCTCATTTCATGTGGTTATTTCGAACCAGAGACAAAGTTGTAATTGTAAAGGAAGTAAATTTGTGAGGAATAGCCCTCTATAGAAAGCACTCACAGAGTGCACATACGCGAGCCTGTCGTATCATGTGACTGGCATAGATGTGCCTTGTAAGTCATTTACACAGACAGAGCTCAAGAGTTTAGTAGCTAGGAGGTATTTCCTCAATTTAATCGATTTCGCTGTAGACAAAACTTGGTCTAGATAGATTTACCTTAGGGCCAGTTTCATGGAAAGCGAATATATTGTGAGGACGTCTTATCTGGGATGAGTTTTGTTTTTATGTTGGGCGCGAACAGTCCTGGGAGATTTTTGGGAGAATACAAACACCAGGTACAACTTTCTGGAGGCTCCAGGTAAATTTTCCTTGGAGCGAGTTTCTTGGGAGGTATATTTCGGCAGTTGGTCCAGGGGTAATTTTGGTAGTTGGTGCAGGGGTGTTTTGGCAGCTGGCCCAGGGTATTTCGGTAGTTGGATCACGTGTACATGTCATCTTGGATGCTGGACCCATCATCTTAGATCCTAGCAATGATGTTAGACCTTACACTTTGACGTCATCGGTGATTGCTGGGGAATTTTGTTGTTGGTGTGGGGATTCGAACCTGCAATATCTGAAATAGAAGGCTAGCGGTTTAATTTTCCTCACTTTGTAAAATAGAGGTGTGTGAACTGCTTCAATTGTGAATCGATTTCGTGGTTGTCTAACGTAAGCAAGAAATGGTAAACGTAGATCCGCTAGTGGAATTTTCTTACGAAAATCACGATCGCGCGCGTTTATTTCAAAATGAAGAGCAAACCAAAAAAGAGACTAAATGTAAATTTCCTACAAAAAAGTACGCTAGGGCCAATGTCTTCTTCATTCGTTTATAACTAATAACCTTTCAAATGAGTGGGTTCCTTTACATCTGCAATACCTTTGAATGCTTGTAACACATAAACTGGGTAAGTTTTTTTTTCGGCAAAATTACATGATGTATCGTGCAAAAAATTGTCTTGTCTTGTGAGACGTGACAAGTCAAAACCTTCTCTAAATAAGCATAACTGTCTTTAAGAAATAAGGTTTCGCCAAAGGGTTACTCTTTGGTTTCGCTTAGAGTAGTTTCATTGGGAGGTTAATTTTCCGACATGAGTTTTGTTTTCCTTTTGAAAGCAAATTAATTCCAGGGAGGTTTTTTGAATATTCTTCGGCATGAATATTCTAGCTGAGAATATATACGAGTCCATTTGCAATATTCCGAACGCCTTAGCAACATTTTTCTTGGAGCCAGTTTCCACTTTCCCTAGTGCAAATACCTTAAGAGGGAGAGCATTCTTGAATGAATTCTTGTCGACGAGGTTTTTTGTTGGAGACAAAGCAAGGCGAGCATTGTGAGATAATATTTTGAGGAATATTGTGAGTGGAATTTCATGTGATAAATATATATAATGGCCCGGAGGCGAATATTTTTTGCTACCTATAGGCATATCATTCCACAGGGTTGCCGGAGGCGAGCGTGCTTGTGGGGGGATATTCCGGTATGGGTTGTACTCTAAGATGAGAATATTACAAAATTAACTTCACACTATATATAGGTAATATAATCATTCCTTGGTTATGTATAGAGGTAGGCCCTATATGAAGGGAGTTTCAGAACACAATGTGCCAGATGTTCCGGTCCGAAATAGTACCACAGATTTAAACACTGTGATAGTACTACTTAGGGGGGTACTCTAATAGTGAGTATATTATGGGAAAATTTATCCTGGAGGCGAGCTTACCTTCAGAGGCGGAGAGCTGATCCTGTAGAGCAAGGGTGCTCAAAGTTGAACTGCTGACGATTTACCTCAATGTTGTTAGACTCGATCAACTCTCAGAGGCTGTATGTGTTATGCAGGATAGTTGTCTTCATAAATATAGGACGTATCATCGCGCAAATATTAGTTTATAGGGACGTTGCAGAATTGTATGCAAATACTGTACATAGAATTAGTGGAAACGACAGAATTTAGTTTTCTGCAAAATCTATTTTTTTTAAGTCAAGGTAGGCGTAGGTCTGCTCTGAGAATCGCAAATATTTCTCCAGATCGACTTAAAAAGTACTCGCGATCGACCCGGCCCGGTTATTACAACTCTCAATAACTTTTATTCTCAAGATAAAGTCTGTGGATACCATTGTTGATACAATCGTGTAATTTAATCGACAGATCAAAAAAGCAACCTTGAAAGAGTATACTTACATTATAGGAGGTGGACGAATATTCCTTGCTGAAGTGCAGGTTATACCGCAGGAGAGGGAGAGGGAGCTAGTATGTGTGCTGTTGTTTGTAATATTTACTTACATATTTCAAATGGTCTATAGCTATACCATGGTCGCAATACCTGTTTTGCATGCGTGCTTCAATTCTCTCAATCTCTAAAAATTCTTTTTGAAAACATTTATTTTGCACTTTCTAAAGGCTATATCCGTTTTATTTGTAAACGAGAGCGCCAAATTAAATACATTTGCTACTATAGTTTGCAGACTCGCTACTAAATTGAAAGCTTTGTATTGAGCAACAGTTTTGTTATATTTTAATACAAGTACACGTTGTGGCAAATTCATTTGAGAACTTAAAAATCTAGCACATTTCAAGTTAAAATACTTTTACAATTAATAAACAATCCACATTATAGGTACAACATCTTAATTAATAACTAGAAGTTTTCGATAATGATGGCAATTTGTTGATTATTTCGTTTACAAAAGTTTTCTCTATAACATTTATAGTTTATAACTTTTTGAAAAACGTTCGCCAATGCTTTACGGAATTCCCTACTACACAGGAAATATGCAAAGAAATTTAATGCAAAATTTGCCATCTCTAGCAGATTTGCTGCTGTTCGAAACCTTTCAAAACCTAAACTATTATCGTCTCGAAATGTATACCAAATTGATAAAAAGGATGCTGGTGTAATTGTTATTAGAAAAAGAAGGGATATCATTTGAAGTAACGTGATCAGTTGCTGTTCGTCCTTGTACTTTTTGTTTTTGTTCGTGTAGTTCGCGAGTCCATCGTCTTTGTTGTACTTTAAAGATGGACTGTACTTGTGACGCAGTTTTTTGAGAGCCTTTAATTTCTTTATAATTAAAATGTTTAAAATGGCGACAACGAATGCAGGTCCCATTCGCATCATTAGTTCTGAGACGATAATGTAAGTGCGCCAATATGTTGTGTCAGTAACAGTGACATTATCCATGAAACTCAACTGGCATATTTCCGTCCAGCATGTAGTTTTCAGTAGGTACAATGGAGAAGCGAACAAAACTGCTATGCCCATACAAACCAAAATTGCACCCTTAGCCATTTTGCACGTGTGAAAAGAGTTGAAAGTTGTTGGAGAACAGACCGATATATATCTATCAATTGTAAGGCAAGTGATGATGTAGACACTAAACGCAATGAACGTAGTTAGTAACGGCATTTCGATGTAGGCAAAGAACACGGCCGTATAGAAAGAGTGCCCTATTGAATCACTCAAACGCAATACCATACTTATATCAAAAAGTAGAATACTAACATCAGCAATTGCCAACGCTCTCAGATATATCCTCGTACAGTTATTAAAGAACGGTTTACTTAAAACTAAGAGATTTAACACGTTTCCAAATATACCAACTACGATTAGTCCTGGCGCTATTATTGTGTATGCTATGCGGCGAAGATCCTTTGTAGACACTTCAAATTCATCCAAAGAGGAAAGTTGATTATTACATTTGGGAACGCTGAAATAGGAAAAAATCAAATCAGTGTACGAAATATTCTAATATGAAAGACATGTAAATGCCAAGAAGGGTGATTATTGCAGTTATATACAGGTTATATAACATAATAGACTGAATGATAATATAACTTTATATAAGTATGTAGGTACTATATCTTTACATAAAAGTTGCATAACATTGCGTTTATATTATTTAAAGGGGTGGTAAAATAGTCTATTACGTCAGAAGGTTGTAATAGTACGTATGACAGATGAGCAGAAAAATTGCGCATGATGTTCGCGGCAGAGTGTGGCAAGTCTACGAACCTGTACTATACGTAAATTACAACCGAATTACGTACTATACTTTTTCTGCGGCCTCCGTGAATTTCGAAATGAAAATAAAGCCAAACCCAAAACGACGCCTGACACTGTTGACATTTGTAGATAATATTTATCACCTCCAAACGTACATGATCTATTCTAATTTTTTTCATTTCTCACGGGTGTGGGCAATATGTACTATATCATGCCTCTACATATGAAGCTTTGATCGTTTGGTACTGAGTAGAGTATTATTATTGAATAATTATTCAATGTTCAGATTCTTTATTCAATGGTATTATAAAAACTCATTTTGTTTCAGAGTTGTGCTAATTGGACAGCACTTTGACTTGTGTTCATTGACAATAATACTCTTATTAATGTAATATTTAAATACTTTATTATTTAAACAATGGTAATACTAATATACAGGGTGATTCCTATAGTACCTGCCACCGTTTGGGAGCGTATAGGGGGTGCCTAGGGGAGTATTTTGATATAGGACACTTGGGGTCGGAAATCTAAAATAAGGGCGCCAGAACCAAATTTATCTTCTGGAATTTCACGCCTGTATGTAGGCAACCCAACCGACCGACGTTTCGCGCGGAGCGATGCAGAGCGAGTTAGCGCGAGGAAGCGACATGGGAGGGAAGGAGGGAAAACGACAGTCAAAAGCAATAACGTTTACAAGTGTTCAACGTGGCCACCGTTGTTCTCAATGCACTTCCTACATCTAGCCAACTATTATTATACTATTGCCATAGTGTTTATTCACTTGATACGCGTCGTTGCAGACGGGATTTCGTGGGTTTAAACAAAATTCTGATCAAGTGTCAGCCACACATCGCCGCCTGAGATCGCTCCGTGTGCACCGCCGGCCGGTTGGGTTGCCTACCTACAGGCGCGAAATTCCAGAAGGTAAATTTGGCTCTGGCACCCTTATTTTAGATTTCCGACCCCAAGTGTCCTATATCAAAATACTCCCCTACGCACCACCTACACGCTCCCAAACGGTGGCAGGTACTATAGGAATCACCCTGTATACTATTGTAAACATCTTTCTGCAAATAATATATTACTATTATTATCATAGACGGTTGTGTATAGCAGTTTGCTGTTAAACAATCTTTACTGCTTTTGCCGAAACTATAGTCGTAATATTGGTTTATAAACAAAGTTTCATGGGGAAGGTTTCGTGTCAACTTTAAACAAACTTTATTCATCCCACCCCATTTTGAGAAGAAAATTACACCGATGGATATTCTAGAAGATAATCTTTACCGCGGTGATTGGAAAAATGGATTGGACAATGATTGTAGCAGGGAACAATGAAAAAAAATTATTACTTACCCCATGTTCGTAACATAAATACGGCAGAGTGGTATATTCGTTCAAATTGTATGTAGGTATAGTGACTAATAAGGCATAAATAAATACATCCGGTGTACGTACAGTATATTGCGTTAAAACTATAACTTTGTGCGACGTGCAATGAAATAATGTAATAAGTACAACACGTATATAATAACCGGCGCACTCATCACTCATAGTTTGTATTGATAATTGGATTTGCCGTATCACTTTTTTATGGAAGAAAATGGATTAATTGATACGAAATGGAAAACATTAATATTGCGAATTGATTTGGTTTCAGATGGTAGGTACTAAATATTTTCGCTTCTAATGTTTACCTATACAGTTATTATATGACACATTTATGCGCTTACGATTGTTATAATTAAATTAATAATAAACGTAGTTGGTTCGATTAGGGATATTTATTTCGGAAAGGGAAACTTTATCTCTTAGTGATACTGAATCGGCGTGATAAAGCATCGTGCTGTACGAAAGAACATTAATATTCAGTTCATTAGCATTGTGTTCTAAATTGCAACTTTAATCAATTTAGATAGGTACGCCCAATATACTGTCATCAGATTGAGATAATGAGTCATATTGTTTGAAACCTCGATATTGATTTTCCCTTTGGGCAAGACGTTCCGGTTCCCGCCTGACTTTCAACATTTTTGTCTACTATCGTAAGCCTACATTGCTATCGTAATATTCGCCAATAACGACCCTGACTTGGACACCCTGAGCATCTCGTGCGACTCCAACGACTGACAAACTGTGCCTACACCAATAAATAAACATACTCTGTATATGTTTAAAGTGATGTACACATTTTTGAGAGCTGGTAACTGCGCGACTTTTTAGAAGAAGGGAAAAACCCCCCTGCTAACCACGGTCCGATACGGACCGTGCCTGCTAACAACATATTTATTATTACTCATTGGAGAAAAATAACTAATATGAAGACTTATTGAATAGGTATTCATTACTTATACTACTCCACCATTATAGTGTTTTATTTTGCGTTCCTTCCCTACTGTACCTACTTTAGAATTAGAGGGTCATAGTGTTGTCAATAACTAACGTAAGAGGGAGGTACTGCCTAAGATTTTGTAAAGTCACTAAATATAGAAAGTACCGCAATCCATTGGGCTCGTGTGTTAGAGAGAGAACGCATGATTTTTGCCCAAAAATGGCGGAAGTTACCAGATTCTAGTAACTTTAATGTTAGTGATTGTTCCACCTGTTTGGAGATATCTGTATATATTTTTATAAAACATGACAGTACTATGAAGTTAGGTTATAAAAAATTACAGCTAGTCAGATTTTATTTGTCAATTTTTTTAAGTTGGCAGCAAATTTGCCCAAAAATGGCGGATGATTGCGGTACTTTCTATATCTAGTGACTTTAAGATTTTGGAGGGAATGGTCATGTTTAAACGTTCTCCATGATGCCGTAGTGTGAACTTAGCGTAACCTGGGGGTTAAGTACACTACAGTGTTAATTTAAGTTTAATTTTCTTCGTAGAGCAGAGCATTGCCAGACCAGTTCAGTACGGAATGTCCTTCTTCCATTACTAGGTGTACATACTTGTTACAATCGGTGTTTGTGTGTAACACTCTGTACATCATGCATTTTATGTTTAATAGTTATGAACACGGATACTCAATGTCAATGGCAGCACAGTCGTGATATTTAAAAGTTTTGTCCGTTATAATTTTTCTGTGCAATATATTATTTTCATCCTAAAAAAGTTTACATAAAATGTCCGAGTTTAGTACACCAGTGAGAACAAGGGTGAAAAGAGCAAGATCACCCGTCTCAATACCGCCTTCGCCCTTTTTAAAAAAATTGGGTTATGGAACTGGTAAGTTACTTTCCATAACTTTGTTCCAATTTATGACCTTCACGAACTTACAGGTGTCGGAGTTTACAAGCTTGAGCGATCCCCTCAGGCAAATAAAGTTCGTTCGCCGTGGGCTATCAAGAAATTACTTAAGCAGAGCGCAAATAATGCCGAACTAAAGAAACGTTTGTACGACGAAGCCGAAGTCTTGGGAAAGTTGAATCACCCGAATATTGTGGGATTTCGTGGATTTATTAAGAGTCACAAAAATGAAAGTTGCCTGGCGATGGAGAAATGCAACGTATCTTTAGGAGATATGATAGAAGAGAGACGCGAACACGGTTTGTCTGCATTTCCGGCTATGAACCTCATGAGAGTGGCTAAAGACATCGCCGAGGCTTTGCACTATTTACATACAGAAGTTTTGTTATTGCACTGTGATGTTAAGTCGTTTAATGTATTAATTAACGGCAATTTCGATGTATGTAAATTATGCGATTTTGGTGTAACTTTACCTCTCACACCCAGCGGTGAAGTTGATTATTTGAGAACAGGAGAAGATGTTGATTATTTGGGAACACGCTTATGGTCACCTCCTGAAGTCTTTAAATATCCTTGTATTATTACAACTAAAGCCGATTTGTATTCGTATGGACTTACACTTTGGGAAATGTTGGCCTTGCAACCTCCTTGCCTGGACATTTTAGATGAAAGTGATACCTCTTTGGAAGAAATTGACGAAGAATCTCTAGTTGGAAAAAGACCTGATTTACCTGATATTGACTTTGACGCGTCGTATAAGTATGCATTAGAAATTTTTCATTGTTGTACAGAATTTGACTATCATGAGCGTCCATCAGCATTAGATTTGACAATTAGCATTCCAGAAATGATCAAAGAGATGGACTCTATCGTTAACTAGTTATTTTATTGCACAACGTTTTCGTAATTCATGTTATTTTTTACCTATATATACTGTATTGCTAACTATAAAATTTTCAATATATATAAGCTTTAGAATTTTAGCCTATTCATTCTTATGAGATGCCAAGGGCACAAATTTTATATGAGAGGACTAAAATTTCAGGACTAATTGAACACTGACTAATTCTTTACTGCCGGGCTACTCAAAAAATATGGTTCACATTAAAATTTATGTCATGGCGCAAGCATAAGAAATTAAATTTTATATTAAAAAAGTCGCTCATGTAGTTGATCTTTCCACTTCTCTCAACAAAACAAATTCTTAGATGCAAGTCTTGAGTTGCAGCATATTTACATACAATTAATGGTACTAAAATTCTAGGTGGGCCAATATGCTATTATAACAAAAATTAAGTTCTGGAAAACTTGCTTGATATCAAATATCTTGGAATGTTTTCCTCTTTTACATGTTTTTACCGCCCCCAATAATTTATCTGTGGATTCGCAAATACGAGGGTAGGGTCAAAATTCCCCGTCTATTAGAACAAACAGAACACATACGAAACAGAAGAAAAGTTAATTAGAGGACCCCTTTTTCGTATTGCTTACGCACCGTCCGGAAGCGGGTATGATAGAAGAAAATAACAGATGCAGCGAAGAATTGGACTGTATGGAGTACTCCACGAAGTAAACAGTTATAGTCGACACAGAGGGCAATATCACACTGATAATATACTTCCACATGAATACATAAATAAATAATCAAGAAAACATTTTATTGTTTTGTTGGGTAATTATTTGGATCCCACTTCTGATGTAAAATGCGCTAGATATAGGGTGGGGTGAGGTGGTGTTGTAGGGTGGTTACACTTTACACCCTTGAATTACGCTTACATATAGTAGGTACAGTGCGTTCGAGATAAGGGACGGTCACCTCAATATCTCTTTTATTTGGCGAGATACAAAAATTTGTCAAATATAATTTTATATGTGATCTGGTCGCATATTGAGACATCCGGCATCATTTCAGGTTTATCCGGAAATGGATGAACTTTTGTTTTTTAAATGCAGTGCCTTTATTTTTGCTAGGTGTCCAGATGCATAGTTTATTGGCGCCACCTTCGTGGCGTGTGAAGACTGGTTAAATCAATTAATTAGGTATATTCTTTATTCATTGGGTTAAATTATCTGGCGGCACTAAACTGTCGCCACTAATCCATGCGTCAATAAAGTAGAAGACAGGGCTACTTTTTGGCGCCAGTCACGTGCCATTTGTACCTTAAAGAAGTTGTTATATTCAGTGCAACACGGACCGCGGAAAAAAAATGTCAAAAAGTGGGCCACAGGCCACATAATAAAGTTTTTGGAGTCCTACGAGCAATACCCATGTATGTGGAATCACAAAGGAGAGCTTTTTTCTACGTGAAATTCACTTGCGAGCCCAGATCCTGTGTTTACGTTTTTTTTTTAATGTTTTCTGCAACTCTGCACAAAATTTCCACTACAACATTTATACATGCGCGAATTTCAGTTGACACTACACCAGTCGAAACTGTTTACTTGACGTATAGAAACAAACATTGGCGCTAGTAATTATAGCGCCACTGAACTGGCGGATTGTTGGCGCCAACAAAGTATGCAAGTATTTTGATGATGCAGTTTTGAAACTGAAAATATTCCGACTACTGTCAGAGATATCCGGAAAAACCGAAATTTGGCAAAATCGTTTTTATTTTTTACTGAAGATATTTCGAAATAAATAACACATTATTATGACCACTTTTTTCCCCTACAAAATTTTAAATCCGACGTTTCGTCTCCGGTTGACTATCATCAACTTTGTTTTTTCTTATGGAAGTAACTTTTTCTGTCATTTGATACAGAATTTTTTCTGAGTTCAAAAATCATTACTATTAATTCGTAAAAACGCAAGAGACTATACGTATACGTACACTACCGAAGACAAAGTTTTCTAGGCAAAAAAGAAGATATTTTAACAATATTTAAAAAATTGTGATGTTTACATTTTTGAAATCAGAAAAAAATTCAGTAAAAAATAAAAACGATTTTGCAAAATTTCGGATCTTTCCGGATATCTCCGGAAGTTGTCGGAATTTTTTCAGCTTCAAAACTGCATTTTTTTTTTTTTGAACCTATTGTGCGATTGCTTTGTTGGATGTCTAGGAAATAATAAATATCAATATTTTAACTACACAAATGATTTAATTAATTTCAAAATAAAGAAACATTACACACTATTACTACTCGAACACGACATTGACTTGGAATTCTAATGACATATATAATACTAAAAAACTTCAGTGTTGTCACTACCAACTTACATAACAAAAAAACTATTATTAATACAATTTCATTGACATAACTACAGAACCAATTTTACGACCTTAATTTTGAAAGTCCCCCATGCCAATAATTACGCGATTTTTACTTCATAAGTTACGTTACAAGCGTTTCATTATTCTCCTCAAGTTATGTGCAGTAGAGAGCTAATTATAATTTTGTTAACCTAGCAGTCTGTAAGGAGCCGTGAACGACCTTGCGTTTGTGTTTTGTATCTTCTTGTCGTGTGGTTATGCAAATCAAATTGCATTTTTTTTAAAGCACCCTCTGTGTTGTTTGGGGCCCACTTAAAGAGAGTATAATTATTTAAATATTTGTATAGAAAACTGCTGTAGTTACGCTATTCATTATTAGGTACCAGCACATTCTAACGAAAAAAACTTTGTCCTTTACTATGGGTACTTCTCTTTTCAGGCAATCCCAGCCTTAAGCATCACTTTGCCATATGTGACTGATACGTGTGAGACTTTTTAATGCAGAGTTTACGATTTTCAAAAAGAACTCATTTTTCGATCAAGGAGAGCGGATGATAAAAAACAATTTCCACCGACAACTTTTCTTCCAAGGACTTATACCTACCATGAAAATGGTATATATTCAGTGAAGACTACTCCTACGTAGGTAGATAATGAATTTTTTTAAGTATATGTCCGAGTTTATGTGTGTACAGGTAATTTCAATAACTATACTTACTGGCAAGAGAAATTAAAAACAACCGATGAAAGTACAGGCTATTATAATATAACAAAGTAATTATTTCAATCGCCCTTGAGCTATTATTATCAAAAGTTGAATTTAGGTAAGCGGTTTTCTAGTTGTTATTGTTTGCTATATCAACGTTTTCAGTTAATAAAGTGGCAAACATCACCCATAATGAAATAAGCCACGCCGTAAAAAGATAGGTATCCTTTACTCATAAGCAGTTATCGATGATGCGACAGGATTACTCATTTGAGAATCCCCTATTTATATTGTGTTTACCTACTTTTATCAACAAAACGATTTTCACTTCCTCCAAGTGATATACCGACTACGGATCAAATTAAGTCATTTACAGATTTTATTAGCGTTCCAATGCGAACTGCTACTTATGTATAGTGCGGTCACCTATTATTGTGCTCGATAATGTGAAATCTTATCTTAAAATTACGAACAGTGTGTACCAAATGATAAGAATTAGTGAGCAAGGCTAATATAGTAGTGTATATTATTATGTCTCCAACTAAAGATAGGTTAAACGACTTAAAAAAGGTAAACTGCCCCAGTGTTTATAATTAATTTAAAAATAATAGTGTTTTAGATTCAAAATGGAGAGGTTTCCGTACTTCTTGGCGTGGGTGCGTCGGATAAACAAACGACAGATATCAATACCACGCTAACAAGAGTGGACAAGATTCGGGAAAATATTGAAATAATAAGGCATAATACACTGGTATCGGATAGCATATTTCAAAGCAATTCCTTCAAATTAACAGCAGGTATATCTAATTGCGTCAAGCAATCGTAGGTAACTAATACATTTACCAAAGAGTTGCAAGATCAAATAGACTCCCTTTTTCAAAGTACGACAACCGCATCATATAAAATTAACAAACAACTTAAGGAATTTGAAAATGAATTGGATAAAATAATAGAAAAGTCCTCGGCGAAATATAGAATTAATCAAACTCAATACAACACGCTAAAAGGGGACTTCCGTAAGGCTCTTGCAGAGAGCAGTTCATCACTCGAAATCCACAGAAATAACCGAAAAAACGTGTTGAAAAAATGCCTTAAGTTAGGTGAGAACAAAACTATTCTCGAATGTATGTTAGCTTAAATTTTGTTTAGTACACGAGGAGGCGGATGACGAACAATTGGAAGCTCTTTTAGATAGTAACAAACTGGATGTATTTACAGAAAATGTAAGTATTGCTTCTTACATGTAAGCCACCGAAACTAGTAGACTCGTACCATTGAATAAATATTCAATGCTCGTACTAATTTTCAGCATTTAGTTACAACAGAAGAGGCAAGACGGCAGTTACACGATATAGAAGAACGCCACGAAGAACTGCTCAAAATTGAGAAGAATCTAGAAGAGGTGATGGGTTTATTTGTAACAATCGCCACGTTGGTAGACCAGCAGGTAAAGTCAAGCTTATCGTCGCAACATGTCGGTAACGTTTTTTTCTTGTAGCAAGAACTAGTTGATAGGGTGGAATTTCACGCGTCTAGTGCGACGGACTACGTTGAGCAAGGTACACATCAACTGAAAAAAACCATTCGATCAAAAAAGAAATGGAACAAGGTAGTTAGTACACAGATAGTGTGAATTTTGTTTCTCTAAAGTATCCCTTTTTTTCACAGAGAAAGTTTTACTTCATAATTGCAATAATTATTTTATTGCTTATAATCATAATAATACTTTGTTTATAGTAGGTAGGTAGGTACTGCAAACTTGGCGGTTCTTATATTGTGACCAATTAAAAAGCTTAATTCTTCTTTTGTTTATTTTAATGTGACCGTAATAGTCTTCGGTAACACCATATTGTTTATTAAATGAATAAACAAAGGCAACAATTTACCGTGATTGGTTGCAATCGCTTGTGTGTGGGATTGGCTGCCGTGTGGATAGGCCCTTGGAAGCAGGAACCGACGAAACAAACTGCCAAAAAATATAGCATCTACTAAACAACCGCAAGTCAGCCACAACTAATGCAGTTATGAAACTATTACGGTAAATACGAACAAGGAAGTTTAAAATAAAATTCCGTTTCAAAAGAATGTATTTATTGAATTTCATCGCACGTATGAAGCGATCGATTGTGGCAAATAATCATTTTTAATTTGAGCCCCACATTTACTGTCGGCTCACCTCATTTTGAGCATAGAGTAAATAATATAATTTACTCTATGTTTTGAGTGACTGTCAATTGAACTGCCAATCAAAGGTGCCATTCATTATAGGAGACCTACGAATTTGTATCGACTTTCCTTTTCAAAAGTTGGATCAAATCGAGGTGAACTTTCGTGCCCCATACGATAGGGGAAGAATCGCTGATTGTCCGTTCATCTTACTGACTATGGGCGTGGAAAGCCTCTACTCTGACAGTAGCCCTTTGTATTATTTATCAAGGAAACGTTGGTAGTTGGAAAAGGGGTCAGTTTAATCATTTCGTACAATCTCCGGTACTTGAGTTTGACGTAAAATTAACATCCTTATTTGCCATTGTTACGAAGGTCTGTATGGATAAAATGCAAAATTTTATTATTTTAATGTAACAGTGCGGGTTAATAACGCGCGGAAGGATCCTTTGTCGATTTATTAACGTATATTTTTAAGGTTCGCCGTTTGAGCATAGTGGAGAACCCAAATCTAAAACATTTTCACTTCTATCCGAACCCATATATGTATACAGGGTGGTTCATATCAAAGTTACATTTTTTTAAGGGAACCCCTGTATAATATTGCCTATTTGAATTCTGGGGTAACTTTAGTGTGACTTGATGTGTCACACTTCTATCTATAACGAACGGTTTAGCCGCAAATTGGTATTTTTTAAAAAAGCGTATGACAGAAAAAAGTTGAATATCGCATAATTGTCAAACTTCGTACGCTGTGACTTTGTGGAATTACTTACCAAAAATGTACCAATATAGGCCGTGTGTGTGGGCAGGGTGGAATTCTTTTTACGTTTTCAGGAGCCGTTTTGCTAATTTAGAAAATTTTATTCATAGATAACTTTGATTTTTTCAACCCACATGAATCTTTCCACACATTATTAGGCCACCTTGTATATGGGAATATTTTGAATTTTAAATCATGGTCTTTTAAATGGACTTAATACCTGGCGACGAAGGGAGACTAGGTATTCAAATAGCTCATCAAAACTTAGACTTATTCAAAATTATACCTACCTACTATTTATTACGTTTATTTGTGTAACTTTAGTGTATAATTAGCATAGAACTCCATTTACATGGTGAAGCAATAAAAATTATCCTTGATTTTGGGACACTTTTTATTAACGTTTCTTATACTTTTTGAGCATGTGTAAGTATTACATTAACATATGCATTTTTAATACTATCAGTATTCAGTACATTAGCTTTTGTACCTAGTTATGTAAGTAAAAATAATCACTCTAAGTGCAGTTATTGTGACTACGGCTTTGGGACCCAGATTTACCATAGATATGCTTTTACAACGAAGGATGGATCTTCAGTGAGACGATTCAAAGCAAAATCGTTGCGCACCTAAAAACTCGATATTCCAACAAGTATAGAGTAAAATGGAGTAAATTTATGTTTCCCCGGCTTCTGGAGTGCAGGCGCTCTGGGTCAGGTTAGTTTTATGAATGCGAACTAACCACGTGAAGCACAAGAGTTCTACATTTCTGACCGAGAGACCATGTACTTGCTGGGGAAGATTCCAAGATATTTTTCGTGGTAATTACTTGGAAGGCACGAGAAGAGACACATCATTGCTATAATTGACCCATATGCAAATAAGAGCTAATTTCTTTGACTCGATGTCATTTATGTGAAGTTCTGTTGACGCAGTTTTTAAGGTAATCACTGACGATATTGTGCTTATGATCGGCCGCCAACTGACAAGGAGTTGTATTATCTTGATTTTTGAGAGTAGGATCCGCTCCGGCACTAATTAATTGCTTGCAAGTCGTTAAATGTCCAAATAAGGCAGCTGCATGAAGAGCACTTTCGCCATTCTGCAAAAACGAGCATTACACAGAGACTCTCACGCAAATGTATTTTACCGGCAGTAAACCGAGGGACGGCTTATATCTCAATAATTCACCTACGACAGCGGAATGTCCTTTGTGCGCCGCTTTAAATAACGCGGTCGCGCCGTCCTGAAACAAAAATTGTATGAATCTTTTTACGGGAATATTGAGATTTATTACGTGTCTGGCGGCATCCACACGAGCGCCCGATTTCAATAATTGCGAGACAATGTGATCGTGCCCCATTTGGGCGGCAATCCACAGTGGGGTTGCTCCATCCGTTCTTCGCGGATCGGGTTCGGCCCCTTGCGCCAAAAGGTAGACTAGAATTTTGTAATGCCCATTTTGAGCGGCGATGAATAGAGGTGTGGCTTTGTCCTAAAACGGAAGAATTTGGGTATTAACTGACAAGGACAAATCTTTGGCTATAAATAGGCAAATGCTTTCATCTTTTTAGCATATATATCGCCACGTCCTTACATATGAATTTGTTTAAACTGTAACAGGTCACGCGTGATTGTATTGTAATTATTTACGGCCCACCAACTACGGTGCTCGGAATTAATAACTACCCGTCGTTCTTGTCCATAATTTTTCTGATGTGAAGTGAAAGAGGAGAGTGACCTACTAAGAATACTCTTTCGAATAATAATAACCAAGTAATCATAACAGTAAATGAAATTGTTGCCGTCATGTCACGTATATTGAACATGCGATGACCGCGAAGATAATATTATAAGTGGTAACTTTTTCTGAAAAATTTGGCGTTTACACGGTACCTTGTTTTTTCTTTTGGAAAACCCATCACGGAGAAATGTAATGGTCGGACAATTGTATCGATTTCAGATGAAATGAAAGTTACTGGTCAATTGTAATTTTAACTTTCTATGCACGATCTATTAGTGTATCTAGTTAACCATATCATCGTGTTCTACTTCCATTATGCACTAGAGAATACCAACGACATGCATCCGGGTTAATTAATTCATCAACGTGATTCCGCAATTAATTATGACTATAATAGCATTACCTTCATATGTGTATTGACTTTTGCACCTTTTTCGACAAGTTCCTTAACAACATCCATATGTCCGCATTGACACGCAACGAAGAGAGGACTTCCGCCATCCTATAAATAAAGCATCACTGCGTGTAAATAAGGCCATGCCAAATGGGTTTATTTGTGGTGGACAGGAAGTAAATGTCTTCTATTAAATGTTATTTTTAAATATATTTTGTTTCCTTGTTTCTCTCACCATTGGCGAGATTTCGTAAAGACAAAACTTACCACGCTTGCTGTATCCAATGGTGCATTATGTTCCAAGAGAACCTTCACGACTTCGAGAAATCCTCCCTGGGCGCCGAAGAAGAGGGCGGTCGTTCCCGTCTGGCAACAAATTAAGAAAGTTGGTATTCATTGCTTCTAGAAAATACAAAACATTACATAATAAACGTGGTTTCGAATTTAAAGCGATTGTTCTATAAGCACGGTCCGCTGGTTGCCCATGACGTAACTATATGGCATGCATTCCGAAGACGCATATTAATTTGTAATACAATATTGCTATACTATTTTGAAAAATGAAAGTACCTAAGCGATACTCATTGGGCCGACTCCCTTAGCGATCTTTGCCATTCATCTCAGAGTATGCGGGTTCAAGTGCAGGAGGGTGGGTTGAAATTCCGCAATTCAAATCTGATTGAATGACTATTGTTTGTTTTTCTCTAACCAATTCCTTTTGATAAGACCTTTCATTAGAATACCATGAAGGGTAAAACGTGTCACTCCCCCCCCCCCCCCCCCAATTTTCGAAAGTGTTATTTGGCTCCACATAGGCGCGACTAGAGCCATATGCGTATGCAAAATCTGAAACAAATTGATTGTTCGTTCAAAACTCCCCTAAACGGCAGCGCGAAAAACAAAATAAAAAAAGTCGCCGCACTTAACGAGGAGCTAAAGCGTATTTTTCAAGAGTCACCTTCGACACCAATCATTAACATATCTATGTCTGCATACACTTTCCATTTTCCATTATTTTCCAATTGTCAAGCTTACTTCCAGATTGTTTATTGTCGAGTTTATTGTTATAGGTACCTAAGTATCTGCAGTTAAAATTTTTTCGATATATATCTGAACAAATGGCCAAGTCGAAATACGCCTGCGCAGACACAAAATTTATTCTACAAATTTTTTTGAATTTTGAATTTCTGAATGTTATATACCTGAATGTACCATAACTCGTTTCCAACCTCAGGTTCCGAAAAATCACGACCAACTTCACGTGAGCACCGGGAAAGATTTTGAAGAAAATCCAAAACTATTAATGTACCTTCTTTAGAATTCAATGTACCAAAATTCGTTTGCATTATACCCCTTCCTTTTTTAGGAAATTCGGCTTCGAAAAATCACACCTAACGTCACGTCAATATGGGAAACATTTTGAATAAATTCCGAATACTAATCTTTAGAATTAAATGCAGCTCAAACTCAATGTACCAAAATGCGTTTATGTTGTACCAATGTTGTGTTTGGAAAATCTGGTTCCGAAAATTGGAAACAAACTGAGAAAGGAAAGAGGCTAACCTCGAAGCTAAGGTACTCCAGTCAAATTAAAATTTTTTGGTGTTGTTTTTGAAAAATCGATTGGCATCCCATTCCTTTGTAAAGCACCAAGTAAAGCTTTGTGGTGTATTGTCTCAAAAGCTTTCGACTAGTTAAAAGTTCCTTCTTGGTATTAATTGCTGAAAATATACGTACATCTGTGGGCAAACAAATGGCACCAGTGGCTTCCCACTACATTTTTGGTTTTTCATCCAATACCTTTTCAATGTCTTCAATTATCTCCCCACCTTCTTCGCTCCCTTCCTAGCTAGCTTCCCCGGTGTCATAGGGTTCGTCTAGCTTCTTCGACAACCATTTTCATTTTTTTCGGTCCCTTCGACTTCTTCATTATCTTCGGCAGTAACAATCTTCTCGATTGTCCATTGACTTTCTAGAGTTCTCAAGTTCTGTAGGTTCCTTCTGACTTCAATTCGTCAGATTCCTTACTCTCTTGCTCTTCTGCGCTGAACACATATCACATAAGCATCAGAGGCGGACACGGTTTTCCAACTTAAACGATCGTGGGCGCTCCAAATTGATTTAATTTGCATCTACCCTAGCTTAAACGGTTGGTAGTACCTTCTATGGGCACTGTTTGTTGGATAACCTGAATTTGTTCAGAATTTCTATAACCCGCAATAAGTTCTATAGAAGCTACAGGTTACTACTTTCTTATTTCTTATGGACGCCATATTGGATTTTTATGGAATGAAATAGAGGATAAAAAAAGAAATTAATTTGAATGAATCGCCATCATAGCCTTGTCGATTCAGCAATTTCTAAGTTTAAGTAAAAATATAGAGTGTGTACGTCATTATTTTTCTTTTCGTCCTCTATCTCATTCGGTAAAAATCCAACCTGGTGTCCATATAAGAAATAAGAAAGGAGTAGTCTCTAGCTTCTACATCTAGCTTGTTGTGGAAATTCTGATATCAAACTCAGATTCTTCGAAAAAAAGTGCCCATTGAAGGTGCTAACGGGAACCGTCTATTTCCGCATTTTTTTAGTCACAAAAAAGGGCAAATTCAACTATTCTATTAGCCAGTTTTCTTTAAATAGTACTCGATTTTTGGGGAACTTCTCATAGCTCGCGCTTGGTTATTTATTTATTGTCTCTCTCTTGTTCTGGGCCCACAACAGGTCTGCGCCCAATTAGATCGAGAGTGACTTGCATAATGCTTTTATAGAGGTGCTCTTGCAGAAGGGCGTAAGTTGTTCTATATTACTCCGGTATTTACTTTACCAATTAGGAAAACTGCAGGAAAACCTCATTCGGAGTAGCATGCAGAATGCTCGTAACTTATCTAAGGAAATTCCCATCTCTGCCACAGATGAAAAATTCTTACCTCGGCCCAGAAGATAGGAAAAAACTGAAAAATCATCACGTTAGTATAACAAGCTCGAGGATGACGCCTATATGTCACCGACTAGCTACCTTTTTACAAATAAATTTGCAAAATTGCACTAAAAACAAGATACAAAGAATTTTCAGTAGAAGAATTTTTTGACACTCAACTCGCATTCGGAATCACGACTTTTAATCTGGCTCATATTCAATACCACTGCTCCGTGAACTCGTAGAAATCGATTGGTGAAGGTTTGACATCGTTGTCTCTTTTCGTTCCCGAATTAGACGACATACGGGCCGACAGGCGGACTGACAAAAACACATAAAGGGAATTTGTTTTCAAAAATTCCCCTAAAAACTGTCATTGATCTAGACCAATTTTTAGTGAATCAAGAATATGTTCGAATAGTCTTTAGTGGTTTCCACGATTAATACATTTAATTAATATTCGACCAATCAGCGTGGTGATTGTTTCAAATTCTAACCAACCAGCTGATTTATTAATTAATTATAGAAAATATCTTCAGCGATAAACATGCGTGGAGGAATGCGTAAAACATAGAGTGATTGTGAAATTTCTTCTCGCTTGTATTTAATCTCTCTAAAATATACCTAGTCGATTTTTATTTTTAGTTTACTGAAGTTGTTTTGCCTCCGGGAAAAACCGGAATAAACGGAATGGCAAAACCTAGGGGTAAAGGCATAAGTTTCATCCGTTGGATTGCTCTGAAAACTAAAGGTTTTTAAAAAAATGTTTCAGAAATTCTTGATTATCCTTGAAAGATTCCATACAAATTCTTCAGAGAACCTCTGGATATTCAAAAATTCTGGAAATTTAATTTCAAATATTCATCTAGAGAATTGACTAACACTTCGATACAGTTTTTCCTCGAAAATGGAATATGCACGAAGGAGTCATCGTGCAAGTACCACTACCGAAATAACGTGATAAAACGAGAGTCGCCTCGGACTATATCTCCGATAAAACCGTCGTCCTTGCAACAGTTTTAAGAAGCGGGCAGTGCAGCGTACAGTGATCCTTCTAGAACATTCTCGAGGCGCCATCAAGTCGAAAAAGGATTAGTTACCGGCGATAAGGAATAAGGAGAATGGGACTCATTCTTTCTATGAAATATGATATGCCTTCTAGATTTTTCTACAAGGTTTATTGCTTGTTAGTCTTAACATTGATGTCGAATTAACGAATTTCGTGATCGTGTCATAAATTTAATGTATCGTTAATAGTCTTAGTTCTTGTGAACATTAATAATTAATGTAAATAAATCAATTAAATTTACGTTACACTCCAAAATGTATTAATATTTTCGCCAAGATTTCATGTATTTGCTCATATAATATTTCGCTAGCGGGTCTCCTCTCAGCACTAAACCATAAAAGCATAGAAAGGAAGTACACAGGTAAACTTCATAATCGCAAACAAAATTAAAATACTTGGTCGAATGCTTCAATTTATGATAGTAATAATGGTTTGAAATGCCGATGGAATTTAAACATTTAGCCTTGCATTTAAGGTCATAAAACGGTGAAAAGTGTGAATGTTATGTGATGTAGAACATTTTTTGATGTGGTCACCCCCTCGTTTTTTTATTTACATCTTACTTTACCATTGCAGGGGTAAAATTACTTGGTAAATATATGAATCGATCTATCAATATTACGTTTACCGAAGAAATTTTGACATTATGACTAAGGCATTTTTCTAGTACAGCCTACAAGTTGAAAAACTAAGAAACTGATTTTCATAATAAAATACAAACAGATAGATGCCCATATCAGTAGGTAATACGGAAATGAAACCTAGCACCATTTACTTATACCGACCAAATTATTTTGACCCCAATTTAAATTACCCATCAATAAAATAATTAGCTATACACAGCATGTCGTGCAACTTGACAAAAAAGCAAACCAGGTAGCTTGTGTTCAAATAAGTTTATTGCATACTTACAAGCCTTCTTAAGGTAGGGTCAGCACCTTGCTCTAACAGTTCTTTAACGCACTCGTAATGACCATAGGCGGATGCCAGAATCAGCGGTGTAGTTCCATCCTAAAAATTTGTTTCTTTAATTAATTAAGAGCAATGATGGTACACGATTACTACCTACAATTTATAATTAAACTCATCCGCTCGCTTTTACATGATTTGCAACTATTCCCGCTCCGACATATGAATATTTTTATTATTTAGACTTAACTATGAGAATCTTGGCAATTAAACATTATCTCTGCAGGTCAAATTGTGTAAATAATGTGATTTAGTGATATTAATAACGCGAGCGTTGACTTTCCTTACTTAAAAAATATTAAGCTGAGCATGAAAAGGAAGTAGATGAAACGCGCTTTAAAAAAACACTGTTTATTTATGTGATAACACGCACTGTGTGAAATTTATTCAAAAACTGGCAATTATCTCAGTTTCTGTTCAATTGGAACATTTACCAAACTGTGGTCGCCTAATTGGTTTCGGGAAATTATTCCGAGGACAACTACTTAATTTAATGATTTCGTAAATAATTACGACTATTAAAAAATTACCATTCTAATAAAACCGAGATTATGTAGTTTGATTTGGTAAATTATAAACCATAAATTGCGCGGCCGGGTTTTGCAAAAAAAAATTTTTACCTTATCCTTGCAGTCTATGTGGACCTTTCCGCTGTCCAAAATTCGTCTTAAAAGCCGTACATCACCGTTCATTGCTGCTAAATGCAACTGTGCATCCGAAAGGGATTCTTTCTGAAAAGAAAAGGGCCGATGAATTTTTGCAGAAGCGTAGAGGTACTGTATTAATTTTGAAAAATCCTTGACGCGCGGCTATTTTTGGAAACTGAATACGCAATAAGGCAGAAATTTTGGCGATAAACATTAAACAGTAAACATACACTTACTTTAGATGACATGCTGATTGTAAACTGCGAACGGCAAAAACATGTAAATGCTCACATCACAAAAGGTGCAGGTAGTTAGTGAACGTCTTGTTCGTCGCGTTACTGTTATGCAATTGCTGCAGGTGATACGCTTGTTTAAAATCTCGTGAAAATACGAATTTACGTCTTTAACGCAGAAAGAGACTGTCCCGTATTGAGCCAGTCTAAACGCGCGTATTTTAAACCCGTTATCGCATGCGCAGAATTTTTAAGTGTGATCGATAGGTTTCAATTTTTTTAAATCGCGCGCGCGTGCGTTTCCGCTAGTATGTCACTAGGTGGCGCGCGTTCTTTTCGAGGTAACTTCCATCGTGCCGTCTGTTTTGCGAGTTCCCGTTTAAGTAAGTTTTTACTTTATTCCATTTTCAATTAGTAAAGGGAATTAACCGTTTTATTTGCAGCAAATTATCAAAATGGAAAACGACACTGGTGAATGCGTCGACTTGTATTGTCCACGAAAATGGTAACTAACCTCAAATTACACGTGGTTTGTTTGACTTTTGCTTTCAGTTCTGCTAGCAACAGAATTATTCACGCCAAAGACCACGCTTCGATCCAACTCAGTATTGCCGAAGTTGATCCGGCGACCGGTAGGATGACCGAAAATACTAAAAATTATGCCCTCTGCGGAGCGATCCGTCGTATGGGAGAATCGGACGATTGCATTGTAAGGCTTACGAAAAAAGATGGCATTTTAGCGAAGTAAGTTTCTGTGTGCAGAATTTATGTAGGCTAATGTGTTCTTTTTTAGGAACTTCTAGATTTATTTCTAATGTAAGCTGTATTTTTATTGAGTTTGATATTCAATAAAGACATTATTTGGTATTGTATTTTTTGGTTTGACAGAAAAAAGTGATACTATGCCATCAAAACATCGACATGTAATAAATGGAAATGGGCTGCGCGCGTCAATAATAAGCGTGGATACTGCAGGTGAGAAAGAAGGGAAAACTAGAGCAAGCTGTCTCTTATGGTTACGCATCTGATCGGTTTTTTTCAATCTAATTTGGATGCCATCGCTTTTGTTGAAAGAACCAATCAGATGCGTAACCATAAGAGACACCTTGCCCTCTAGTTTTCCTTTCTAACTCACCTGCAGTATCCGTGCTTAGCATTGGCATACACAGTCCATTTATTATATGTTGATCGCTCAAAAATTAGTTGCTATCGAGTCACCTTTGGAATTTTTGTTTATATGGAAAATCGTACTTAACTTGAACTTCCATAGGCAACTCCACAGCAACTCAATTTTGATCGCCCATTATAGGTAAAGCTGGGAAACCTTTAATTTTAGAAGGACATTCTATTTATTGTCTTATTATATCTTGGTGTTATTTAAGTTGTTTAATCACAGACAACAGATACTACTCTGTGGTTTAATTGAAGAATAAAATGAATATGACTTGATAAGTGTAAATGAAATAAGTTATAGGTATGTGTGAAAAAATGAAAAGACTGCGACAGTGTCTCGGGCAAATATTGACCAATACCTAATTGAGTAGTTGAATTTGCTGCATCAAAGGCAATTGCAAATCAGACAGTTGTTCAGTGTTTGTGTTTTTTTTTCTATCATATGGATCGATTATTACCTATTGCTACACCTTTTTCTTAAATAATTAAATTTTTCTTATAATTCTCTGTTTGCCAGCCTGTGCCATAAGCCATAAGATGTTTATTTAATTTGTATTCGGGAACTGATCATGAGAGGACTGATATTTAATTATAAGTAGGTACCTATATTGCCGTTAATTAGGTCAAAATAAGGTTTGCCGTCCGTTCAACTTACTGTATGAAGCGCTGATTAGTACGGGGAAGCGTAGGTACTTTTGATATACAGTGATATTTATTAACATTAAGAAGAAGACAGCGAATTACGTGTATTGTTTTTCCCTTATGTATGTTTACTTTTATGTTTTAAATTACAAAATCGCCTATAATTTTATGCAACCAAAATAACTCTCTAACAAATAATACAGATCTGGCCGTCATATTAATAAATTTTGAATATTGTTGTTTTGGCTTCCGTATTTTTATTCTCACATACGCCAACCCAAAGAAACAGCCGGATGTGTTCCACGCTTTCGTCGTGAAGAAAATCCAGTTTCACTTCGAGTTGAAGGTGATGGACAATCTATGCTCCGACCACAATGTTACCCAACTATACCTGTACAGTATAACAAAAAAACATGATTCAGATAACGGTACAAAACAAAAGCTTGGAGCACGCGACGTTTCAATAAACAGGCATCAAAATCTAATGTAAATAATAACAAATTATAACAGATTGACACGAAATTTAAAGATTGATGAACGTACGAGAAAAAATAAAATGTTATGTAACTATGTTACCGTTACTACGTATTTGAGATAGATCAAATAAAGGGCAACGCAATAAATGTTTCTTGGAAAAGTAGGCCGAGAATGAAATATTTTTACGGTTACAGTTTTTCTTTCCGAGACACGAAATTGGAACACCCTGTACAATATTGTTTTAACGTATCATTCACAGAACAGTAATATTTGTTCTGTGGTATCATTTGAACAAACCTCAACCAGGTGTTTGTAATTGTATCTACTCTGTGGTCGGGGAAAAGAGCAAAAGTACAAAATACAAAAAAAATTGTGGTTCTCAAGTCCAAGATACGGCCTTTTCGTAGATACGATGTGTAGTGTAGCGCCAATTTAAAAATAGTCACCTAATGAGTTCAGAGTGCAGTGGATTTGCATGGCAAAAATTAAAATACCTATACTCACTCACTCAGTTGCTTAGAATACAATAAAGAAACAATCACAAATCACTAAATTCCTACTATCATGATTTTTAATCAAGTTTTAAGAAGTAGGTCAAGTTAAGTTTAATTACATACAAGTATTTTCTACAATTAAATTTTTAGGGACATGTTTGCAGAAACGCACCATCGCATCCTTGTCGGCCTTATCGGAAACACACCAGATGCTTAGAAAAACATGTCGAGATTTTGCAGATGGTGAACTAAAACCGGTTGCTTCAAAATGCGACCGAGAGCATTTGTATCCGGAAGCACAA
Organism: Photinus pyralis; assembly: GCF_008802855.1. NCBI lineage: Eukaryota > Metazoa > Arthropoda > Insecta > Coleoptera > Lampyridae > Photinus > Photinus pyralis. The sequence continues at coordinate 3,146,010 of NW_022170738.1, forward strand.
ATAAAGCAAATGGGAGAGCTCGGTTTAATGGCGATGTGTGTGCCGGAAGAGTTGGGAGGTACAGGTTTAGATTATTTGGCTTATGCGATTGCGATGGAAGAAATTTCTCGCGGGTAATTAATAATTGAGTTGTAAGTTTACAGTTTGTGGTATGTACTTACAGGTGTGCAAGTGCTGGTGTAATTATGTCCGTTAATAATTCGCTCTATTTGGGCCCAATCCTTAAGTGGGGGACACCTAAACAAAAAGAAACTTTCATAAAACCCTTTACCAAAGGCACAAAGGTGAATTTCGTTTAGAAATGATTTTAACAGCGAGTGCTTTCTAGGTGGGATGTTTCGCATTGTCAGAACCCGGCAATGGATCTGATGCCGGGGCTGCTGCCACGACCGCTACACTTCAGGGTGATCAGTTTGTTTTAAATGGGACAAAATCGTGGATTACTAATGGGGCGGAGAGTGAGGCAGTGGTTTTATTTGCAACCACAGATAAATCTCTGAAGCATAAAGGTATATCGACATTTTTGGTGCCAAAACCCATGAAGGGTTTAGAGGTTGGGAAAAAAGAAGATAAATTGGGAATCAGGGCTTCATCTACTTGTGCACTTTTTTTTGAAGACTGCAAAATTGACAAGGCTAATATTTTAGGTGAACCTGGATATGGATTTAAGGTAAGTAAGTTGATACCTTTCTGCAGACAAATTGACAAATTATACAGAATCCAGGGGCGCCTACTTAAATGGTGCTTGGGAGTGCTCAAAACCCTCGAATCATAATGTTGGGCGAGCGGAGCCTCTTTCTCTCTAACATGATTAGATACAAATGTGTGAATTTTGACAGTTTACCATTGTGACAGATTACATTTTAAGTAATAAGACTTCGTTTGAGCCTTATTAAATACTGAATCAAATATGAATAAAAAAAGAAAATGTTTGTAGGTACAGTGTGAGCAACAATGATTGAAGCGTGCGTCATCACCGCTTGTTCCTATTAATATCAAAACTACCTTCTTTGTATGGAGTTGTATACGAAAATGACGTTCTGCGCTGTCACAGTGAGGTGCGTCTATTCGTATTTCGTATCTTGTATCAAATCAGCATATGCTATGAGCGGCACATTGCCAATTTAGCTGAAGCGGCACGCTTCAATCTTTGTTGCTCACTCTGTATAAGTAGTGTCCAAAGGATGAAGTTTACCAAGAAACTAAGTTTCGCCTTGTAGTAACACGAGCGCAAATTTCACTATTTATCACTTCGACCTCAATAGTAAGACTAAGACTAAACACAATTCAATTTGCTTATATAGCAAACCCTTTCGAAATCTAGGCATATCATATTTCACAGAAAGAATGAATTTATTCCTTATCGCTGGTCCTTTTATCAACTTGATGGCGCTTCGTCATTTAGTTAGATGAGGACACTATCCGTATTTATAAACGACGTGCTATTCAGCAAATTCCACAAAGATTGATTGCACGCAGTGCCACACATTAGAAAGATATGTACTGTAATAGCCTGTGTAAAGTGAAAGTGCGATAAAGAAAACTGTTAGTAAAGTCAGATAATATTATTACGTTAATTTTTGTTACAATTAAATTAGCTTCCAGTTTTCTACATCAAGGAAAGAAATTTACCCAGAAACGGTCCGTTATAAACTTGTATGATTTTTCAAAATTGAAATCGAGAGCTTTACAATTCATTAGATAAAGAAAATTCGGATCTGTTACTATTATTATTTAAACTAAATAAGAGATCATAAAGTTGTAAAAAATTCTGTAACTTATTGCTGTATCCATTTGTATTATTATCTAAAGAAACCCCTGAATTTGTGACCAGTTGTTTTAGGACTTCAATTTTACGGAATTAAAATAGATTTCCATTTAAATTTCAGAATAATGGCACCAAATTTAGAAGCCATTTCACAATTTATTTTGTCAACGTAAAACAAACTAGGTTGCGGTTAAAGCATAAATTGGTAGTAATCCTAATTTAAATTATTGAACTACTCCGATCTACAGGGTGATTCCTATAGTACCTGCCACCGTTTGGGAGCGTGTAGGTGGTGCGTAGGGGAGTATTTTGATATAGGACACTTGGGGTCGGAAATCTAAAATAAGGGTGCCAGAGCGAAATTTACCTTCTGGAATTTCGCGCCTGTAGGTAGGCAACCCAACCGGCCGGCGGTGCACACGGAGCGATCTCAGGCGGCGATGTGTGGCTGACACTTGTCAGAATTTTGTTTAATTTAAACCCACGAAATCCCGTCTGCAACGACGCGTATCAAGTGAATAAACACTATGGCACGTTTTACTAACACGGAATACGCGGACATGCACTTCATGTACGGATTGCCAAATGGTAACGCACGAGCTGCACGACGAGCGTACGCTGAGCGGTATCCAAACCGTCAGTTACCCTGCAGACAGGTCTTTCAAGAAGTTCACTTCCGTCTGTGCGAGACAGGGCAATTGCAGGTAAGCTGACGGAGGCTTAACTTTACACACAGATTCGTGATGCACATCGATACTTGGGTCATTTAAGCACCCATTTCGAAAAGTTTGTTTGTTTACACCGACCCCCTCCTATTTCGCAGCCCACTAGCGCCCGTGATCGCGATCGCCCGTTGGTAAATGCCTTAGAGGAGGATGTGTTGGAACGTTTCGAGGCAAACCCGCGTACTAGCATTCCGTGTTAGTAAAACGTCCCATAGTGTTTATTCACTTGATACGCGTCGTTGCAGACGGGATTTCGTGGGTTTAAACAAAATTCTGATCAAGTGTCAGCCACACATCGCCGCCTGAGATCGATCCGTGTGCACCGCCGGCCGATTGGGTTGCCTACCTACAGGCGCGAAATTCCAGAAGGTGAATTTGGCTCTGGTACCCTTATTTTAGATTTCCGACCCCAAGTGTCCTATATCAAAATACTCCCCTACGCACCACCTACACGCTCCCAAACGGTGGCAGGTACTATAGGAATCACCCTGTATGCCAGGTAGAATATTAATTTTTAGACCATTTTATAGAAAGCAATGTAATCACGCGCCATTTGTAAACACCAGCGCCTCTAGTGTTAATCTGAATCGCTAATTGTGCGGGAAATTTAAAAATAACTGCAGGGCAAAAATTATGATCGGTGCTTTGCAATAAAGTGAATTAATTCATAATTATTTATAGATTGCAATGAAAGCGTTAGATCAAGGGCGAGTGGGCATCGCATCTCAAGCCCTGGGTATAGCGCAGAGCAGTCTTGAGGTTGCAGTCGAATATGCATCCAAACGTCTATCATTCGGGAAATCGCTGCTCAAATTCCAAACAATTCAAAACAAACTAGCTGAGATGGCGCTGCGGTTGGAGAGCGCACGCCTTCTAACTTGGCGCGCGGCATGGTTGGAAGATAAGGGAATGCCATTCACAAAGGAGGCCGCCATGGCTAAACTGGCAGCAAGCGAAGCCGCCACGTTTTTAAGTCATCAATGCATACAAATTTTAGGTGGAATGGGGTCAGTATTTTTGCTTTTTTAAATATTTCTTTATCCTAAATATCTCCAGATACGTGAGTGATATGACAGCCGAACGTCATTATCGAGACGCAAGAATTACAGAAATTTACGAAGGCACATCTGAAATACAGCGCCTGGTTATCGCCACTAATCTAATCAAAGAGATGGGTTTTTAAAAAACGTTTTACCTCAATTTTTATACTGTATTTTTTCATAGGTCTTTAATATATTTTTGGAAATAGGATTCATATACCTTGTGCATGGTATAATTAATATACATTTACCACCAAACAAGTTATTTTAAGGAAATTGGAACTAATAAAATACTTAAAGAAGAACGTAATACGATATTATCATTATATTGTGATGTACCCAGGCCAGTCCCGAGGGACTGCGCAACTCAAGATTTAAATTCAAAACTTTCCCTTCCAAACTAACTGAACCCCATGGCACGTGATGATCTAGACAAAGCTACCTCACCTGAATAACCGAATAACAGGACCACTTACTACGTTGTGTTTTTAAGAGTTGCTACAAGATATGTGTTGCTTGTCGGAGTGAGGATCAAGTAAGGAATACAAATAAAACAAGTACGTGCTTTAAAAAACGGAGATTTAATCCAAATAATTTGCATTGCAAGATTAAATTTAGAAAATGGTAGTTCACCGAGTACAAATATAAAAATAGGCTGGGAAAAAAAGAACTGACCAAGAAAAAACCCAGCCAGCAAATTAATATTGAACTTTATAGCATAATTAGTTGTCTGTAATGCCATAAATGTATGTTGTCAAGTACATCAATGCAATGTCGAACCCCAGGCTCCACTGGAATTCCTAAGGAGTAAATAATATTACACACACATAACAAAAACCATCATTAAAGCATTACAATAAATTCATATAATAGGTTTGGATACTGGATGGCCAGCCCAAATCCCACACCAAGTAGTCATTAGTTACTCTGGTCATGACATGTCAACATTGTATGAAATCGCTAGGAGTTGGCCTCTCAGAAGAGCCTTTCACATAGGAAGGATATAGTTGTTTAACACAACCAGAAGGTCACATGTACGACTAGCGGGACCCCAACTCTTTCATTCATACATCTCTGGGGCCAGTCCAACCCACTAGTCTTAAAATGCCGGGTTATAAATTACCGAACTTCAGACTCTGTACCATGAGTACTGACAATAACCGATCAAAAGACATATTTGCACTGGCATAACAAAGATTGACACAAAACCCATATTCGGTCACTACATGACAGGGATCGACTAAACGAATTGATTAGCAATATTGGCAAGATGGCTCCCCTTGAAGACACAAAAAAACAGTACATCAAATATATATCTCTGCGTATGTCAGTTCTGAACTTTAGCCAGCTTGTGCTACGTCAAATCGAGATATACTATTGGTATCAAATATAGCACAGTACAATATATTCAAAACAAGTCACCCCGCCAAATATTAATAATCATAATCACCCGGTTCAAATAAATATTAGGAGCATAACTTTTAGTACTATCACATTACAACAATACAAATGAACATGTCGTGGCAAACATTGGTATCAAGTAATTAATTCACAATGCCAAGTGCAATTTGTAACAATTAACCACCTAACGTACGTCACTCGCCCCCAGATGAGGCACCCTGTAAATACACGGTAACATAATCAGGTAAACAAAAGCGAAATGTGCTGCAATAAATTCAATTATAAATTAAAATGTAGTTCTGCATACTTGTATTGGGTATCGCCCCTAAGGGAACATACAGTATCTAAATATAAACAAAAACACGTAAATCGGTCAGTAATTCCCAGTAGGACCATAATTAAAACCAATTAAAACTGCAATTTGTATCTGGAATGTGTTATAAATGGCAATAATCAATGCTGTACGAGAATAAAGTTAAATTGGCAAATAATCGAACACGATCATATCATTATTAGAGGGATGCAATAGACGTAGAGATAAATAAAACGAGTACATCACCTTTGTAATTGTCGAAGCTGCACTCACTATTCGCAACGTAAAGATTTACTTCTGGTCTCAACAAAAGCACACATACTTCTGCCGTATTCTCCCCCTTTTTTTTATTTAAACAAATCCTAGACGAAAATTGAACGTGCTCCGAGACGGGTCGATACGGATCATTAAGTTTCCTCGCATAGCGTAATATTTGACACTTTTTTTGTAAACTATGGCCCATTTCAATGTAGAGCAGAGTAGAAAAAAAAACACGTGTTCCACGGAAACGAAACAAAGCGCAATCTTGACCTTTTTCGTCGCGCCAGACTCGATTTCGGGAATATTTAAATCGAATTTTAGCGGGCTAATTCGGTTCCATCACAATATTTTTTCATTTTTCTCTTATTTTAAGTGGCCGCCTTATATTCTAGGAGCTGGCAAACATCTATCGTTTATTTTAAAAAAAGAGTTCATATTTCTTAGTCTATTCTGGATTTGAGTACTTTCAGAGCGAGCTATTGTTTAGAATTTTGATATACCTTAGTTTAAGTCTCTGTGCTTATATCGTGGTTTAAGTACTACAGTGTACACTTCCGAATAAAATAAACCTGCTGAAGCCATTATATCTGTGAAATTGTGGTAGGTAGTAATAGAATTTCCACCACTTATGGCTCCAATTCTTCGTGTGTAGAGTGAAGATGATGAATTTGAGAACGTTCTTTCGTTGACATAATTTTCTCTCCTTCAAATTCACCCGCTCCCGCTATAACAATTTCTAGGTTTGCAATGGGGTGAGCTTATAAACGTAGTTTGACCAACATTCAGACAACTCAGGTTTGTTGTCAGTTAATGCACTAAACTAAAGTTTTGCCAGTTTTGAGGCGTTGAAAAAAAAAATGACGAATTTTTGACATTTTTGGATTTAGGCCCCTAATATGAATACGAAAGTGTTATATTCTATCCGTAAAGTACACAAAATATTCAGGAGCGTGCCTTGGAGGCTCGAAATAACCTAAAAACGGCATTTTCGGCCGCTATCTTGGATTTAGGGGCTTAAATGCCAAAATCGGTGCATCGTTTTCAGCAGGGTCGAATTAGTCTAGAATCGTCCGTCACCATTTTGTAGCACAAAACGCCGTTAGAAGTGATTTAGTGGGCCTTTTTCAGAAATGTCTCCCGGACTATATCTCTTATGTATTATTAATGTAAATATTCCTGTACAGTTTGTAAATAAAGGGTGTATCTTTTCGAGCGATACAACTGTACTAAATGTTTCACCAATGCAATTGAGTTTCCACGTCTACCTTGATCTTGCAATGCGCATCAATCACACACAGTCATTTGCAACTCTCGTATAATTTCAAATTACTTGCGGTTGCGTCATTGATTACAAACTGTGTATAATCAATGCTGGAGCACTACACAATTTAAAATATGAACTGTGGACGTCTGTTTTAACCCACCCTGTATATGAACAAATTCAAAGCGGACCTGATCACGAACCACTAGATGTCGCCACGTTCTCGGTGAATGGAAATGTCAAAGATGACTATTTTCAAACATGACAAAAGTTTGTTGCCAAATAAGTAAGTTTTAAACGGAAAATGGCCGATAGTAAAAGTGAAAAATTCGTGCATAACAACGTGAACTCTGAATTAGAAAACAAACCGAAGGACTGCGGCGAATCGTTAGCAATAAAAAATAGAGAAGGTATTTCCAATTTCGATTACTCAAGATTTATAACCTTGCTTTCATTTCAACTGACATTTAACTTTTTGGCACTTTATTTTTTTAAAAATTACATTGGGATTTGTCCCAATAATATAGGTAGAAATTCCGTCTTAAAGCAGGTTTTATTTTAACTGTACAGATTTTAGCTTTATGTATGTTAAGTTCGAAAGATAGATGTAGGTTATGATGTAAATATTTATGACTCATTTGTATCAGTTTATTATTGCACATTTTTTCTAGGCTTTTGTATTTTACCATAAGTTCAGTTTGTGTATGTCTACGGCTAAGGTATGCTTGCACTGCGAGTCTGTGAACCATAGAGGAGAGTATCGTTTATTAAAAATGATCGATTGTAGTTAACAGGTGTTTCTGCAGCATTGTTACACCATTTCGTTATCTGTACGCTTCATTGTGTTGCTTTAATTGTTTAGAACATCACTGATTGTAATCTGTAGGCTGCTACAGACATTTTTATTGCAGTAATGGAACCAATGTTGTTGGAAGATTGCGATGGATCAAAGTTCCCTCTCTGCTTTAACAATGTGTTCACATACTGCATCAAAAGTGGTATATGCGTGGATAAAAATGACACGATGGCAATATTTATTTACATAATGATGTTGGAAGCTGGATTTGTCACGCCGGATTATTCCAACCCACAAGAGGAGAGCACCTGTAATGTTCACTCCAGCTTCCATTACCAACGTTTTTTACACCTAACACGAGCACTGCCAAAGAATTGGAAACAAAACAATGTCTACAACTTCACGTTTATTTTAGCACCGTTCACTCAGCACCAGTGCTCAATTACAGCTATTGTTATCGCTGACGATTTTGTAGTTAATTGTAAAGTGAAAGGCATAAGCAACTCCACATTTTGTATGCTTATAGACCCTTCCATGTATGTTGTGCAAAGTGGATGTCTGCTTTCGTTGAATATCTATCAGAATTTGAAGACATTGTCGGTCACCTTTAAAAATATCATCTCCAATTCGGTTAAAACGTTAATTTTAGATCATTACTCGCTACGGTCTTCCTCCCTACAGGGATTACCACCCGAAATACTGTTCAACATTTTTAACTATTGTGATCGTAACACCATTAACTGTATAAAACGAACGTGTAGATATTTCGAAAAAATGTGTACAAAACAAGCAAGTTAAGGTTTTTGTGGTAGCAAACCGAATTATCGCCGCTTTTAAGGAAAACCTGCAGTGCCCTGTACTTCTCTACCTGTGATCTTACAATAAAGGAGTTTTGACGAGATTGTGTAACTTTATTTGACCTCCACCTACTTAACATTTAGTTATAAATCTAGCGTTTAATGTCAAATTTCCCTATTTATTATTCGATATTCCATTTCAGAGAATGGGGACCAATTAGAAACACTTACTGTACCTGAAGCAACAAATGTAGGAACCATAGGGCATATTCCGATCAACGGTGAACTTCGTAAGTAATTTTGGCTTTCTACCACTAACCCCTATAATTACCATCGAGGAATGGTATTTTCGCTAACATATTTTGGAAATGTGTCATTAATGTGCCACGTTGAATACCGGCTATTAATATCTTGAAAAGATGACCTTGGAATATTTTGAAAATTTGACATTATATTGTAATGTCAATGTCACCTAAAAAATGTTAGCACTTCCGGTTATACCGGAAGTTGGTGATGCCAATTTGCTTATTTTAATTGGAAGACCCTATATATTATTTAATTTTTAGATTCTAGGTATACAGGGTGGTGACTTGCGTAACGCATCATAGGGATTTCAATGTAAAATTCATGACATGCGATTATTGGCTCCCCAAATTATTTTAGAGCAAAAATGTATGAAGGTTTTTTGTAGAAAAAAATTTTTTACGTCAATCAACCGTATTAGTTTTCAATTTTTTGCATAATAAAGACGGAAAATTGGAAAAATAAAACCCGCATCTTTTTCAATAATCTGCAATGCCATGGAATTTTCTAAAACAAAAAGATATCCAGTTATCAATATTAGCAGCAGTTCGAATTGGATTTTATGATCGACTTGGTTACTGTCTTGCAGTTAATGGTGACTTATGCAAACATATATTGTAAATTGTTATATTAGGAAACCGTTTTCAGTAATTTGGTGTTTCTTTATGGTGAATTCGCTGTTCTAAATATAATACTTTTTGATAGAATTTGATTTGTTTTATAGCAGACATTTCATGGCATGACGGATATTGGCGTAGTTTTTGTATTATAAAACAACTGGCATTCGTCGTGGTACACCCTTTATATGTATGCACTGTAAAAATGAAACAATACTTACGTAGGTACTTGAACTTCTGTTCAGTTACACAACGGAATTTAGAAAGTCGATTGGTTTAAAATTGAAAAATTATTCAATTAGTACCTTAATTCTACTTCACACAATCGCGCCCATGATATAAGTCAATCAATATCGTTACAATCATTGGAACCGATGTGTAGCCAGAAGAATAATGACAAATTTAAGTTGCGAGTTTTAAGCCGGGAAGACGTTTCAGAACGATATTAATGAGAATTAGGTGCTGTTTTTTCAAGAGTCACATCCGCCGTTGCTGGGTAGGATGTTTTATACTGACTGTGGGAATTTGGTCCACGCGAAGTTCGAGTTATATGTGTCAAGAAATCTTATTGGACAAAAAGATTAGTTTGGATTGGTGATCTGAATTATAAAAGAAAAGTGTTGTGAATTAGGTGAGTGGCAGAGAGTCGTGGGACAATTCGCGTTAAACCATGATGATAATGGATAAATATCGATTATCGATAAATATCGATATATCGATAATGTTTTGCAGCCCTACCGGCAGACCACTCGCGTTAAGCCGTGAGCGAAGTAAGTCAACCACCTGTAAATTACCGTGGGGTGTGTTTTATTTGTGAAAAGAGAATTCGCCCTTAAAAATGAGTACCTCTAAATTAGTGCAAATCGAGGTGCAAATGGAGTGGTCCGACTCCCTAATAATCGAGATCGTGTATTACTTTCGAGAAAATGTATTAATACGATAGCGAAGTATGTGTAACACGTTAAAGCGGATTTAACTTCTTTTTTGCTGTTTCCTAGGGCTTCTAAAACAGTGTCCGTGGATGAATTTCTAGAAGCAGTTACTGAGGAAAAGTTACACCTACAATATTAGAAAGAGTGTTTGAAAACACTCAATAATTTACAGAATGTAGACTGCAATTAAATAAAATGATCAGGCAATGCGGAAAATTCTCTCTTTTTGAAACCTCCGGTACGTAAATTTGCTTGTGGAAATAGTTAAATAGATAATTATGATTCTCCAAAAAAAATTATTCACTTCACACCCCGAAAAAGGGAAGCTTACAGTCCATTGTAATGCGCACAGTTAAATGTACATAATTATTTTCTTTATTTCCTTTTACTAACCATCCACACAACCCACAAGGGGTTTTCCACTACAATTTCATTTTACTATACCACATTGGCATACGTGGAAAAAACCTTAACTAAAAAAAAGTAGATACAGCCCCTCTGTTGATTGCGCGAAGTGAAAATCTTTTTGTCACAGCGCAACGTGCAATGTGCACGACACATTTATTTATTGGAAAAGCGTGTAATACGTCTCTCGTCTCATAAATCACTTTCGTTGAAATTGAATCTCTCCAGTTGTCAAGCAGAAGGAGTTTTTGTTCCTCGCTATCACGTAAAGTAGAATGGAACGTTGACGCAAAGCGTTTCGTGTAAAATTGAAATTTGTGGTCGTGGCGTGTCCTATAGATCTGAAAATGAAGTAGGTGCAATACTAAAAACATCGCTTTCTCTCGCTTCTATCTATCTACGCTTACGTTATCGGTACTTTAGATACTTATCGTATATATTGGAAGATCAATCACCATTTATGTGCGCCGAGAGGTAATAAAATGAACCAATAGGGGACAGTACCGACGAAATTACAGATTTATACAGGGGAATTTGTTTGAGGTTATTCACAATGATTTGGTGCCAATCTTCAAAACGAGATTTTATTCACATAGGTAATATCGAGATGGAATGGAGATTATATTGGGTTATATCAATTAGGGCGCATCAAAGGTTATTGCACTGTGTCGTCAAAACCAGTAAAAAACTATTAGATTCATCCTGTTGTGATAATGAATAGAACTTTCTGTTTGCCTGTAACTGTTAAACCAAAGGATCAACCTTTCGCGAAAATTTTCATTCCGAGGACCGCGATTCATTAAGTCATTAAGAAATAGCCTATAGAAACAAAGGTTTATTGCGCGGTGCTAACCAACGAAACCATCCTAAGTTTAGTGAACTAATGATAATAATTGTATAAACCCACCATTAGAATTTTTATAGTTTCTCTTTGTACACTTCCCGAGTCTGCTACAAAGAAAAATCGATTTTGACTTAAAAATTTGATACTCAGTGGCCTCCAGCAACCTCGGAAAGTCTCAAAGAATTTACTGCGCAAATTTTTATCAACACCTGAAATAAATCTTGGATACGAAAAGAATAATCTGACATGACCACTATCTGGGTCGCAAAATGGGTTCGAATTCGCTTCTTTTACACACTATTCCAAAACGGACGAACTGCGTCTGCAATAAAATTGAAAAGGCCAAAAGCGGAAACAAATTTATATGCTATATGCACCTCCGCACCGCCAACTAAACACGCAGCCCCAATTTCTCCTTGTCTCGTATTTAAGGGAACACCAGTTCCATTGTAGAATGTTCTTCTTCCGTCGGTACTTACAAAGCAACCGCCAATCAAAATTAGATTAGATAACGCCGGCAGCGAAGGAATTCGTCCCCACTTACGCCGAAATAATGCGCACATTGTTGCCCACCTACATCTGTTATCAGCATGAGTACACGTGCGATAATTAAATTATATTCGATAACTTATCGCAAACACTTAAATAACCCTTTATAAAATATGCAAAATTTGACGATTAGATGTTCCCAAATTTTAATACGCAATTTCACGTTTTACCATTTTACACAAATCTAAATATAGTTATTTACATATGAGTATGGTAAATCAAGGTTTACGTTAACGAGTGAGATGTTTACTGCCGAAGCGTAGCTGAGGCAGGAATTTCGAAACGAGTAACGTTAACTGATTTAACATAGACAATTCAACTCATGTATAAAAAATCACATAAGCCGCAGTGTAATTGTCACTTTGACAGCGGCAAAAGTTACCTGCAACTTTTCCAGCGACAAATGCACTAGTGGTTTTTTCACTTATTCATTTTCGAACCAATAATCGCATTATCCTTACCCATATGACTAGTTTGACGTCTGTCAATAATTGATTAGTTTGGTGAATTTCTTGTTCGTTAAATTGTCCTGCCGAATTACACTCGAGGTTTGTATTTAAACCGAATAAATTTGGGTTGTGGCAATTCAAATCTGTTTCCTTTTAGCAATTGGACTCGAAAAACTGTCAACCTAAAAATGCTCCACCTGCGGTGTCGCATTTTTATTAGTTGACAGTTTTTCTCGTCTAATTGCTAGGCAACAGATTTTCATTACCTAAACAACCCAAATTTACTCGGTAAAATACAAACCTCTTGTGCAATTATAAGTGAAATAATGTAAAACATTTTATTTCATACTGCTCTATTTCTATTAAAATACCATTTTGATTAGAATGTTGTAGGTACATATTAAAATAAAAGCAAAAGTCGATCACTTGATTTGTTTGATCTGACAGTAGTTTGACAAATATCAATGCATACGTTTAGATGGATGTCAGTTGCGGTTGCTAGGCAAAATTTCCAGTCTGGTAAAAATTTTCAGTCTGGTAAAATACGATTTACCAGACTCAAATCAGTCTGGGAAAGCGGCGATTACTAGATAGTATGAAATAATAGTACATTATATATCAAGGTAGAGAAGTCCACTATTATTGCCTGAGCACCAAGATTACATCTCGAGGCGCTTGCGCCGAGGGGTGTAAGGTGCGAAGGCAATAATAGACTTCTCTACCGTGGTATATATACTATTTTTTTCACTACTAGCACTTGAAATCCTCTAAATTAACATATTATATTGATAAGAGAGTTAACGGTTGGACAGAATTGTTTGTTTCTTAATTTAACATGTCAATCAAGTACGTGGAAGTACAAGTCAAACAGGCCGAATTTTGTTCTGTCATTGAGATTTTTCAAAGACTAATTTCGTTCGAATTTTTTCAAAATGTGATAATTTTAGGTATGTAATTTCTCTGGAAATTGCGAATGGTGGCAATTATTCGTTTTAGAGAACTTGTCTAAACGTTCATTGAGCGAAATTTCGGGTTGTGTTTTCTAAAAGTGACAGCGTGACAGTTCTCATTATTGACTACTAGTTAATAATAAAAAATTATTAACCACTTTGAACAAATGCCGAGAAAAAAAAAAAAAGTGGAAAAAAGGTTAATAATCATGTCATCAGACGCTAGTAGTGAAAAAAACAATTTACACTAGCGATAAAAAAACAAAATGATGCATTACAAACAATTCTCAAATTGAAAACTGAGACAAATTCAAATGAAATAAACCAATTCTGTGCTTATTCGTATTATTTTTGGTCTTTAGACCGAAATAACGTCTACATGAAGTTGTTTATACAACAATATATTCTATTGCAGCTTTGATCCTATCAACCGATACATCGCGCCTGTACGCAATTTTCCTTAGTATCCTTTTGCGACATCCTGTTTTCGAGATTTCACGATTTGACCCTAACCATCCCGTCTCTATCACCCACTTTTCCTTATGGCCCTACATTTTTCCGATTGAGCCAAGTAACCTGTAAATTACCATAGGGCACGACTATGTGGAATGACGTTTACTGCAACACATTTATTTAACTACTGTTAATTTCACTTACTTAATTGGCCGGATTGAAATTTGAAAAATAGGTAGTCCAATGAACACCTTTTGTTAATTGGTATGGTCTTGTAGTTTTCAGTTATCACAGGAAACAAAAACCAGTTAATAAAGGTTTAACGTGGCTGAAATTCTAAAATATTAATTTGCTAAATTCTGGGATAGGCGGCTACGTCGGGCATATGCCAAAGTTTCAAGTATTCAGTCTTCCAAATGACAAGAGCTACCGGACGCAACAAAAATATTGATTTATCTTTGGGAGAAATTATTGCAAATGCCGGATTAATTTCAGATTTTATTTAGGGTAGCGCCGGCTGAAACAACAAATCAAATCAATTATCTTTAGCTTCTATCTTCAACTTCTAGAACCAAAACAAATACTTTCGGCACGACACTTTTCTTAACGAAGCATCCAACTTAAAACGCTTCTAGATACCGGGTGTTCAGTTGGTCGTCTGAACAAATATACGGTGTGGTCATAACTTCGGGTATGAAGCACCGAAAATAGGTGCTTCGTTACAGCCTTAACCGCCTCCATAATTCCAAATAATGAATTAACAAATTTTTAAAGAACACCTGATGTAATTCTGGGCACGAAATAGAAAAAATTAACATAACTCTTATCTGAGTCGTAACTTGGGCTCGAATAATCACAAAACTAAATTTTTACGAATTTTATTCAACATAAAACAATCAAATACGCTGAAAGAAAAGCCACTCACGGCCAGAATAACACACACTAGATAACAAGCGATCGGTTTAACAAATTAAATTTACTTAAATAAAGTTTAAATAATAATTTAAATAATCCTTTTCATTCGGTCAAAATTGCACTTTACAACAAACGAACGCACTATCTATACATAAAACCTCACTTCTTTGACTTCACTTAAAATAGACTTAGACTACACTGACCTTTTTGTGATAACAATGATACTAGAGATACTCTCTTTAATTGATAACTTGAAGACCTTCTCTTCAGAGACCAATGTTCGATAGCCATAGCACTCCGAGACTCCGACTAACCTGTTTTGTAAACGGGAAAATACGCTTCCGTTTAATCCGATATAGAAGTTCATTTAAATAACGACGTAGTAGATAAATCTTTTATTGCAACACTTATTCGGCTATGTTTCAACGTAAAAAAAACTCGATTCATGTCTTCCATCAAAAAAGAGCCTTGATATACGCCCGGTTCGCTTATTTAAACCTTCTCCCTTTTCATTTACTTTCTCCCTCCTTCCTTTACAAAAATAATGCACCTATTGTAAATTTTGGCGAAAACACGTCCATATTTTCAAAAATGAGTTGCTGTCGAATCACCTTTGGAATTTTTGTTTACATTTGAAATCGTACTTAACTTAAACTTCCAAAGGCGACTCGACCACCACTTATTTTTAATCGCCCGTTATATATGCAGCGATAAGAAAATTTCTTATCTATGACCGGAGAAGAGCATGAGATTAAAAATACAACGCAAATAATTTCCCGATGTTTAAATCTAGTCAAACACGAACATTTAACGTTAACAATATCTGACACATACAGGGTGTCTCATCGTCATTACAGGTGCCGAAGCCAAATACAACGACCGCATGGCATAGGTTACATATTAATATGTTTACATGTATTGAAATGCATAACTACCCTCAATTAAATAATAATAGAGCTACAAAACATGAAACTAGTAGGTATGTTAAAATATACAGAGCCTTCCAGTTAACAGAATGATATTTTGTTGAATGTTCGATTACGCGATGCTCTATAGATTTTTGAGTTCAGCAATCAACCCTGAGACAAATGCTTCGTATTTGGCAATTTAATCGACACCGTAGCTAATAAGAGAGTAAGAGAAGTATTGCCGGATATAGAACTGCTTCGGAATGATTAATAGTAAAATAAAAACACTCAGAGATTTAATCTCCGCCAAAGCCGGGGGCACGAGTCAAGTCGATCTCCTGATTCGAATTATGACGACCCAATTTCATCAGTGGTTTTCAGTAAAAAGTTGATCAAGACAGACAGGTTGATGAAAGGACGGAGGGAGATCATTGCATTAAAATTTCAAATTAAGAATCAGGAAAAATCATTAGAAGATACTTTGCCAATAAGCCAACGTAGAAAATAGCCAAAATAGTAATCACGTGATTAACAGACTAGTGTAATAGTAAAATAAAGACACTCAGTAGATTAACTTGTCCGCATGAAGACCCTTGCAAATTGAGTAACGAGTTAATTTTTTGCACCCGACCTCCCCAACTTTGTACGATTCCGCACTTGCCCGGGTTACGCGTTTCTCCCATTTCCGTTCGGCGCACTTAACCAGCGTGCAGAAAACTGTATTTGGACCTAACGCACGTAATTGCATTACGCGCAATTATTGAAAAATGTATAATTGAGTTATCAACCAAATCTGCGTAATGTAATTTCTGGCATAGAGAGGTCGGTGTTTTCCAACTCTTATTACATTCGTGGTTTCGTCGCTATTGATCGAAAGGGCGAGTTCACATCCGATGAAATTCTGGAGGCACGTCCTTAAAATTTAATTTGAGCCGAACTCGACGCTCGCCGCCCGAAATATGCGGCACTTTCGTTTTATTGTACGGCCATGGCGGCGAGATTTATTTAAATAAAGGAATACGTCGCGGAAGGCCTTTTTATTGGAAAACTCCCAGAGAGACGATGTTCTGCGGAACAGGATCTTATGAAGCACGCGAGCTGTTGGCCAAATTATATAAATGATTCCTTGAGGATTCCTAACTCAAATGTATTGATGTACGGGGTATTCTCGCGGGGCTTTGTGGCCAAATAAAAAAAAAGCCCTCATAATATTTATTTCTCGCCAAATCAAAATTTCAGAAAGACTGTTAAAAGAAATTGCCCATCATTGTACGTAACGGTTTAAATCATCCGAAATGACTGAAGTTAGTGTCTAGAGCTACGAGAAGCGCAGCATCCTCACTTTTCGGAGCGGCACCCAGCCCTCGCAGTGCGTTTTCAGGCGTCGCGACGTTTTCACCGTTCCGTCTTGTTGATATATCTAAATCCTCATCCGACAACTTCTCATCCTTTATGTTCTAGTGCGTTATTGGGACGTTCTAGTGCTTTTTTGGAGTATCTTTCATTCGAAAATTCAATGCTGACGCATAGCCGAAGCGATGGCGATTTCCCGATTTACCAAGGTAAAATTAGAAAGATTATTGTTAATTAAAACAAGTTTTCCATGTCTATTTTGATGGTAGTATGTTTCTTATTTTCGTTTTTTTTTGTGTTTGTTTATTTTGTTTACGATGAGATTTTTTTTGGATTGTCTAGATATGTCAAGGCTTTCAGGGATTTGCTTTGTGTATATAATTTTTGAAGTTGAATGTAATCTGCGCATCTAATCTAAATTAAGGGCGGTTCTTGTTGACATTAGATGCTCGTCGACGATTCCTATGTTCGTTTGAACTGTTCGCTAATTTCATTTCATGGATGTAGGTACGTGATTGATACTAAGCTAAACCTAAATTAAGTCCATTGCAATTTTACAACCATTATCAATTACATTTAAAAACGTATGCTCTTATTCTTGCTAAAGTTGAGCTGAGGATTATTTTCTTGTAGCGTAATTATAGCTAATGTCTACAACCAGGTCCGTCCTTTTAAATTTCAAAATTGGACTACGGCGTACCGCACATTTTTAAGAATGCAAAAAAAATGTGCTCTTGGAGCTGCTTTTCTCATTTTTGTTTGTTTACTATCCCAAAGAGCCTTAGGGAGAGCGAACATCCTTGTTTGATTCTTCTGATTTTTATTTGGTGCTCGGTCTTCCTCCCAAACCATTGTATATTAGTATACTCAATTAGGCACGCTATTGGTTAGGAATTTCGGCAGTCCCGGCAGCGTCAGAATTCTCCTGGTCGTGAATATATGGTCTTCCGTCCGGTCCCCTTTTATGAAACCTGGTGTCTTGGATGTGTGGCGCTCTAGGCACTGCAGTAGGTAGGTTGCGCGTATATTATGTATCCCGCACTGATAGCGAGATTCTCCTGTAATCGTCTGTTCCTTGTGGTGACCTGACTTTTGGGATGGGGATCTGCACTGTCTGCTGTCGTTCTTTGGGGACCAAGTTCCTGGTCTATACCTCCTGAATTAATTCATGTAGGTCCTAGATTAGCCATTCTGATGCGTATTGTAGCAATTCGGCCTGTATCCTATCCTGTCCTTCAGGAGCTTTTCCCATGCTGTCATTGATATGTATTATTTGGTTCCTGCTTGTTTCCTCCTTTTGTTTTTTTATGCATTTGCGCATTCCTTTCTCTGGTTCTCTGCAAATTCGGCGAATTCCTTGATCTCATGTTGTTCAAAGGCTCTGTCTTTCTTTGCTTCATGTTCGTGTGGGTTTTGCCCAAACCTCTTTCTTCAGTGCTCTGCTGTGGTTGTTCATTGCTTGCTCTCTTGAGCGTTTCGGCGATTCTGTTCCAAGATGGTCTCCCTTCCCCTTTTTTGTTCCTGATTTCCTCCTCCCTTTTCTTCTTCCCTGCCAGAAGTTTCACATTCTATCATTTAGTTCTCCCGATTTGTTCCCTGTCCTTTCTCCCCTCCATCCCCCACTTTCCCCCTTACCATTTGGTAGTCCGATCCTACTGTTCTGACCCATACTCGTACTGTGTTCGTGATGCCTATTTTCTTTGACTTGGTCCTTACTGTGTGGTCGATCTGTGATTCAGGGTTTCCTCTCATCCATGTCAGCACCGTTTTGGATTTGCTGAATGTGTTTTCCACCCTCAGTCTATGTAGATGTACCATGTTGCCCGGGTAACTTCCGCTCTTTCGCTCTAGGATGTGGCATCCTATAACCGTTAGTCTTCCTATACTCGTCTTGATTTGGGCTATAGATAACTCTCGCTTCTTTCTTCAAATTTCTCAACCTCAGTGCCTCGGTATTGCCTGATTACGATTGCTGGGCCTCTGCTGGTTCTCTCCTTCCCTCCTCCTATTCACCAGTCATCGCGGCTATGCCACTTGTTAGTTTGCTTTCCTGTAGGATGACCGGCATTATCGCTCAGTGGTAGAACGTTGAGTTATAAATCCGGAGGTCGGGTGTTCGAACCTGGGTTGATGTGAATTTTTCATCTGTGGCAGAGATGGGAATTGTCTTAGACCAGTTTCGAACATTCTGCCGGCTAGTCCGAATTAGGTTTTCCTGCAGTTTTCCTAATTCGTAAGGTAAATACCGGAGTAGTATAGAACAACTTAAGACCTTCTGCAGAGTCACCTCTAAAAGCATTATGCGGGTCACTCTGTAATTGGGCGCAAGCCTGTTGAGGGCCCAGAACAAGAGAGGGATAATAAATAAGTAGGTTTCCTGTTTTCTTAGTCGTCGTCAATTAGCTCCCTTTTCTTTGGGTCCTTTGCCCCTTAAAGTAATTGGCAGAGACAGTAGTTCTCTCAAAATATTACAAATAGGACACTGTAATATCTAGATCTGAAATGTCAAGGTTTAAATTTAAATCAATTTTTAGCAAAAAGGGCATCAACTGGTAGAAACTGGTAGAAAAATTATTAAAACAGGGTTCTGCAGAAAACAACGAAGCTATAATGGTTAAATGACTATTGCAACAAATGTAGTAATTACAATTCGATTGTATCGAAAACGAGTATGTAATCGAACGTTATGAGAGTCTCGAAAAGTAAACCTTTTGAACCACAGCTTGTAACGACTCTTTCGAGATCAGAAAGGCGCTTTTTTGCCTTATCTGTAACAGACAACAACAAAAGCAAACGAACAAGAGGGATAGTGAATAGCGCGGCACATAAAATATTGCGATAGCAATGCCTAACGTCTGACACCCGGGCAATCGGATACTAAACTGTAATCAATACTAAAAAAAGAATCAATAATTCAATTCACGTTAACAAATGAAAAGCAATTTTGACTTGACCACGGATCGTACAATCGGTGATTATATGTAAATATAGAAGCATAATCGTGATGTTAAATTCAAGAACTACTTTACGACGCATAAATAACTAAATTTCTATACAACAACAATGCAGTCTAAATAATTCAAAAGGTAGTAGAGCAAATTCTTCGGAGGAAAACAAGTAATTTAGCTAAAAATTGTAAAAATCGGTCTCGGACTAAGTGTCGGTAACTAAAAAAACTAAGCAACGGTAGCTACTATCCCGTATAACAGCTAATCTGAAGTATACAATGTAATCAAACTAACAGAAATGAATTTTTCGTAGTAACCAGAAAGTAACGTAGACAAAGTCGGGTCTCGATATCGGTAAACAGACATGAAAAGGCAGACGAACTTGCCAAAGAAGCTGCGTCGGGAACTAAATTATTCAAAATTTCGCCTTTTTACGACCTAGTGAATTCGGCAAGGAAGAACATGAGATTAAGCTGGGATCTTCATTGGCAAGATTTTACGACAAAGTCCAAGCACCATTATACCTTGATACACCCCAAGGTACCATGCAAGACACCACATATTTCAAATTTCAATGTCATCAGAAAATACGCGGTCTCAATCACTAGATTAAAACTTAACCACGGGAAATTCCCCGCTCACCTTAATAAAATTGGCCTAGCCGAGTCGCCCTACTGTTCATGCGATAACTTGCCAATAGGTGATTTAAACCACATCTTCTTCTCATGCAAAAATTTTATCCACGCCATTAAACAACTGCAAGAAATTTTGATAGCAAATTCAATTCCTCTACCGGTAAACATAACGACATTACTTGAGACTCAAAACAAAAACATATTTGATGCTCTGGTCAATTTCATGAATAGCATTCAAATGGACATTTAATAATAATAATAATAATAATAGATTTACTCTGCAGTGTAGGTACACAATGAAATTACATATTTTACGTAAAATAAATAACAATAACACTAGCAGAAAGGGTCAGCAATCAGTTGTGCAGGTAAGCAAATCCCTGCAGAACTGGTCTTCCCTGCCACCCAACTTACAATTATAACACAAAACAAAGAACGTGCTCAGCTCAGTTTATAACAAAATTATAACTATAAGTAAATAAAACAGCAAATTATAATAATGACGTATCTCATACAACGACCGCGATGGTGTTTGATCCAAGCAATAATATCCAACATAACTTTATATTTTAATGGAAAACGTAATGTTCTCCCTTAAAAATATTTTGACTTTAAGCACAGAGTCCAATGCATTCTGTAACATGAAATTAATATCCTTTGACGCAACATATGTATATTTAAAATTAGTTCGCGTTAATTATAAAACCAGGGAACATAACAAAAGTCTGTGGCAAATGGATAACATCCAATGCCAACCCTTACTACACACACACTAATATAAAGGATATGAAACGTAGGTAATGTAGATCGAAACGAAAAATATATTATTCGGCAACGACAGAAGCAGCGTGCTGCGTAAGTAAAATAAGGTGTACCGCAGCAATCTCCAAAATGGTTTACTTGCGGTTTAAATTCAATTTCCGGCTACAAACTTCGAGTAGGTAATAATGTTGGTAGAATGAAGTAGATTCACCAGGTTAATGTAGGTAGAATGAAGTAGAATTTTCAAACCGGCTTTATGGGTCCGTGGTAGAGCGTTGGACTATAAATCCGGAGGTCGGGTGTTCGAACCTGGGTTGTGGTGAATTTTTCATCTGTGACAGAGATGGGAATTACATTAGACCAGTTTCGAGCATTTTGCCGGGCACTCCGAATTAGGTTTTCCTGCAGTTTTCCTAATTCGTAAGGTAAATACCGGAGTAGTATAGACCTTCTGCAGAGGCATCTCCAAAAAGCATGCCTGTTGAGGGCCCAGTACAAGAGAGGGATAATAATAATAATAAAGCCAATTTCAATCCTAATAAGATGGCGGGTCAGGTCAAAAAGTGATGTCATTCACGTACTGCGTAGGTAGTAATTAATATCCAGGCAGATACAACGGAAAAGGTAATCCAGAAAACGATGAGAACTTAAGAACAAATTGTGAGAAAACTTGAGGGTAGATAAAACCTTAAAATTACATATTAAGAAAAATGATGAATCATTAATCTATATATTATGTACCTCCTACTGATACGTTCTAATACACATCCGTAAAACGCTTGAATGGAACACACAGACATCAAAAAGATAAAGAGAAATCGCTCCAAAGATATATGGTGACCGCCAAAACCCAAAGCCCTTCTACAGGTAGACAAAAAGTTAGTAGAAAAGTAATGGCGTACCACATGAAAATAATTTACAATCAACTAATATGGAAGCAGGATCTTCATGTCCAAATTAATAAAGGATATAGAACATCGCTGCACGACTCGGATGGTCTCTAGTGGCGAAAATAAAGAACTAAGGTAATAACAAATTTCTCACAGAGATAACATACATCTTATTAAACGGGTTAACAAAGGAAATACCTAGATGGCGTAAGAATTTACTTAAATGGAATTTAAATCGGTAAGGAAAAAACGTAACAAGATGACTCATCTTTGATGCAATATCTTTTTCTTACAAGCAACATGAAAAATTACATGACCTTAAAAGGCAAATCCAAAGTTGAAACTACAGAATATGCAGACATTGGTGAATCGCAGTTTATTTCACACATAGATTTAAAGCCGAAGAGTTTTTTTGTTAGCACGGTCCCACCCCTGGGATAGGTGACTTGTTCCTCATGCGGGAAATGCAAGCGTGAAGTTGAAATTGGAGATGAACCACAGTTTTGGATATCGTAATTGTTATAACAGTGGGTTGAGCTGGCGCTGGTTTGACTCAAATCCGCCGCATAAACGGCCAGCTAGTTCAGGGTTTTAAAGTAAAAAAGGCTTGAGAACTTTAGCGGTTTATTCGTTCGGGCATAAAATCTTCGCAACCTTCTTGCATAGAATTGAGTGCCACTCATCTTCTTTAAAAGTTTAACTAGCCTTGTATAAAACTGGGCAGATACCAGGGAAGTAATAATGAACTCCAATTCGAAAACACTGATATATTGTTCATCAACGACAATAAAAATAAATTTAATAATTGTAAATTAAGTTACTTTTCAATATATTTCACAAAATATTTCCCGATTACGTTAAACTTCAAATAAAATTCGCAATTAATTCTCCAAATGAACAAATCTCCTGATTCAATAATGATCGGATAAACTGATTTACTGAATCACGAGTAAAAATTTCTTAGGTACATGGCTCGGTATCTAATTAATTGATTAATGCCTGAAGGGCCTTGATCTACTTGTGATCTACTTCCGTAGCATTTGCGAGTCTCAATTGTGCACTACTTCGGAAGGAATGCAGTGTATTCCAACAACATAATGCCTTGCAACTCGATCATACATCAACAGAGATTACAAGAATTACAGGTCATATACTGATGCTGAAAAGTTAATTACAGGCAGTAAACGCTTTCAATCATGGGAACACCCTGTACACTCCCTAATATCCAGTACGTAAAACTACACAACCCCAAATAAATCCTTAAACTTCTCATGCAATTATTACGACGCCACATTTATTCTGTCTTGTCACTTAAAATTCGCAGGTGTTCTACCAAGACTTCTAAAAGTTGCGTTTGGAATAACTTACACCGGGCACAAAAAAACTTCAACGACACCTTTTGCTGTTATTTCCACTCCTTTTCTTTTGCTGAACATCTCTTCATAATTTACTAATTTCCGCCTCCCTGTCCTAAGGCAAAAAGGACGAGGATTGCTGCGTGATCTCTCTCCACCCTCAAGAGTGCGTATGCCCTTAAGGATTTTATTTTACGAATCCACCATTCACTTTCGCCTAACGAAGATGCATCTTGTTATACTTGCTCCAAGACGGCGCAACGCCTGCATATTAAATAGGGAATAACACACAAAATCAACCAGCATACGTTTTGTAGTAAAGATGAATAAGTACCAAAAATAGTTGCGGTACACAAAGCGAGTGGAATGCAAATGAAATGGTCCTCGTTGCGCCTCTTTCACGAATATGAATATCGCACAAATTCGTTCCGAAAAGGTAATGTCGAAAAACTGTAGCTCTTTGATCTCGTGGGATCATCTTTTGGTTAAAGGCAAGAATCGATCACCCGATAGCGTCCTTTTCGTTCTGCACGATAAGATCGTGCTGAGAAGGAATATTCGATGACAAAGAAGGGAAAACGAAAAAATTAATGGTCTCAAACGCCGCTGAATTGAGTCGGCTTGGTCGATTTTACGTGTAGGTGATAAACGGTCTCTTATTAAAGGAACTTTCTTCTTCGATTATAAAGTTTATAACGTTTTCGCCTTTCGTCTTTCTTTGGGCAAACTTGCCTAATTGAGGGATCTGTGAACGATCTTAAAAAATTTGCACTTTTAGGATGGAATCCTAATTCTTTTCAATACCGAAAACAACGAAAGCGTTTACACAAAGTACCACTACAACATCAAGACGGGCAAGTGAATAAATTCAATTGTTGATACACGAACAAAAACAAAAAACCTATCAAAGCAACGAAAAGGTAGGTTCTTATTACAACCATTTAATTTTGATCGTTTAATCCACAATCAACTTTCATTTTTGGATGCGTTGTTTGCCATTTAGTATCGCAACAACTTATTTTTTAAAAAAGTGGTGCGAGCTGTTTATGCTAATGGGGTAGTGTTAATAAACAGAGGTAACTGATGGTCGATAAACTAGCCAGCGGCTATCGAGATTCGAGAGTGGATTAAAGCAATTGTCATTGGATTAAAATAATATGAGTTACAGTTGCACCATGTGGAGTTACATGGAGACCAAACACAAATTGACTACCGTAATACTTTCTAAAAACAGATAGATTTGTTTGCATTGCAAGCTCGAGAAGAAATACGATATTCAATTTCATTTTAAAGCAACAAATATTTTATTCGGAGGACAAAGAAAAATAAAAATAGCTATTTGATATATTGTACAAATCGAAGGGAACAGCGTCTGTATATGAATAAGAGCAGCATTTGTTACACGGGATGCCGAATCCGAAGTCTGATGTTTAAATAATGGGAAAGATTTTTACGTGTAATGAAGGAAACATGAGGCTTTGCTTTGATCGTACTTCTAAGATATCAAACAAAATCATTTATTAAAGGATAAAGCAGCAAAAAATAGACAAATGGAATAATTAGTGATTCGAAGACAACTGGAGATTTGGGTAAAACAGGCAGAAATTATATCCTTTTGTTGTATAGTAAAAGTATAAGTCATGTCATTGCTCAGTTGACTGATGAGGCTATCAATCAACTGTGTCAAGGTTTTTAAGTCGAAACGGGCCGTTAAAAGGTTTTTCACAGCATATTTTTCAAATGTAAGCAGATTGTGTAATTTAAGTACTAGACGTCTTCCAAAGGTTGATAATGCAATATGAAAAGGTCGTAACTTTTGATTTATGGCACTAGCGCCCTCGTAATTTGAGGAGCTAAATGAATCAAATGAGCTAATTATTAAAGATGGCCGAGTTAACTAATTAGCGCCATTTTGCGGGTGTTCTTGTGAAGTGGAAAAGAGTAGGGATGGGTCCAGAGAGGAGAGAAAATTAATTAATTAATTACTGCCAGTTTGTAAGAGAGCGTAAAATTAAATTCGGTTTTCGCACACGGGAAAAATATAGTATTTTGTGACGAATTCTGCTCGAAGACGCGGTTTTAACGCTCTCAATTGTTACAAAACAGTGATTTTTCGTGGGGTTCGAGATCTATACCTATTACTTTATTATGCTAAAATCTATTTTCCATTTTTTTTGTTGAGTTCAATATTAAATAACGGAAGTCTTCTAACTGAGCCACGTATGTATGTGCATTATAAATTTTTTTATTATACCTGAATCACAATCTCCGTTTTAAACACTCAAATGCGTGCGAAAAAAGGCCTTTAAAACCACGTGCTTTAAAGTTGCTAAGTAACGATACTTCAAATATGACTTTTGAAACTGTCATCTGGGTGAAATAAAAAATCTTCCTAAGTCGCTTTCTGTAAATGCAGAACATTTCTTTGGCCTATACCTATTCTTTGGTTGAAGCTTTTACAAACGCGCATAATTTAGGGTATGCTTCCAAATCTGTTCCACTTTTTAGTCCCAGCAATAAGTGAAGTTTTGAATGAATGCACCAAAAGATAGAAGATTTAAATACCTTTGACATTTCCTTCATATATGCCAGCATTATCGATGCATTTAAGACTTTATTCGTAAGTATAACTTCCTATTCATCCATGGAAACAACTTTTCATATTCTTTATAATAGACTTAACTGGATTTGGATTTTATACCTACCAACGTTTGTTTACTTGCTTACTATAAGATACACGTGTATAATTGGTCTTTAAAGCACTTGCAACGTTAAAGGCACTCCGCTTTGCGTCGTGCCCTTAAACTCGTTGCGCGTGCTTTAAAGACTTGATTATACACTTGTATCTTAATATACTATTATATGGATGTATACGTTTAGTGTACACTGTACAGTCATTCGAATTATTAATTCCCTCTGAGTATTAATTACGGTTTAGTTACAGATTGGCCTCAGTGTCAGACGTTAGAATTGGTATTTCGCAATATTTTGTGCCGGGCACAGTGAAACTGCCCCTTTTATTTGTTTGTTGTGTTGTTTTCTGTTACAGAAAAGACGGAACGCTTTTGAGCTCACAAGGTTGCGACCCGAAGTTCAAAGGTAATTTTTATTTTCGCCGACTCCTGGATATGAACAATACAATGATATAACGTTTGATTACATATTCATCTTCGATACAATCAAATTGAAATTATTACATTTGTTTAAGGTTCATTTAACGGTTACAGCTCCGTTGTATTCCGCGGAAGTCCGCTTTCTCTGACTACGTATGGATCCCCTTTTTACTAAACATTAATTCTAATTTAAATACAGTTCAAATCTATATATTACAATGTCCTATTTGTAATATTTTTGAGATCATTCATTCAATCACCCTCGATTGTGACGTCAACTACTGTTTACGTTCTATTCCAATCAAGTATTTTATTTCTTTAGCTTTTCAAGACCAGAACAAGGATCTCTTAGTCTGCCTTATTGCCCCCTGTTGGTAATTATTCTCTCATCTCGTTTGAAAGTTACTAAAAACTAAAGTGACGCCTATCCAGTTTACTATTATTACATTTCCCTTTTTGTTTATTTTTGCTACTGTATCAGAAGCCCGATCCACCTCTACTTTGCCTGAGTTTACTGGGGGATTATCTCAAGGTAATTTTGTTACATTTGCCCAAAGTGAACGTAGTGAGAAGGACTATGGATGGTAGAAATTAATTAATTGCGTTGAGACCTTTCATTAAAGTACCATGAAGGCTAAAACCCGAGCTAAAACCCGTTCCGTATTGTAGTTAATTTCATCGTAAGTCGCAACTTTCTGGCGCTATCAACTTTCACACGCATTTAACTGGCCAGATCCGCACACAAAAATACCCAACCCTGATGTATCCAGTGACGCCACTGGATTCAACTAAATTAACTATATTTTGGTTGATTCTTATTGCCCAAGGAATGGTCTTTTCAACGATACCAAAGCTGTTTAAATCGGTCAAACCGTTAAGAAGTTAGAGCAGGTTATTTCAAAAACAATTGAACGCCCCATACCATCTTTGTTTTTGAAATAACTTGAGTTTTTTTAACGAAAATCTAGATAAACTGGTTTTCTTTAAAAATGTGAAAAAAAAATTTAGTTTATTGTGCGAAATTTAAAGAAAATGCAATTTTAAAATTTAAGATGGCAGTTACGCCCTCTGGTGGTCATTTTTAGAACTTGAAAATATTTCCAGCGATTCTTCATGACCGATTCACCCAATATTTTTTTAACCCTAAGTCATACGACGAACGGTTCCCGAGATATGGCCGAGGAGCAGTCTTATTGGGTCATCCGATATCTTAAAAAAACAATGTCATTGCATGGAATATGGAATAGATGGATTAGGCAACCCTCTACACTACGTTTTGCAAAAGTCGGGTGAGCGATTCGAAATGGTTTTTTCTAATGACGTCACCACGAATGCGTCCATAATTATTATTATATTATTTTTGCGCTTATTTTATCGCGGAAAGTGTTGAATGGAATTTCAAAAATTCGCAAAAAATTTTAGTACATTTTGTGTAAGTTTGCATTTCAACAAAATTTAAGAAGAAAATCTTAAACCTACAAATAACCTGATGTTGAACTCTGCTGGGCTGGGTATACGCATTTTTGTGCAAAAAATAATTTCCCATTCGGGGAATTGAACCCGAGTCTCCTGGGTGAGAGCCGAATGTCCTTGCTAGTAGACCATTATGGGATACATTGTGACCGTTCAAATTTCAAAATAAGTTGAGGGGAAGGCAGTCATATCTCCCATAAGAATTTTTGTAAAAATCTACATTTCAAGAAAAATTAAAATTTGTGAGTATTTTGTTTATGGCCTTCAAAGTGATGTGTCACTTCATGATGGAAGGTGCATTGCAAGTGATCGCAGTTGAGAGTGCGGGGGTAAATGCTAAAATGAAGGTAAAGCTTGTATTGAACTTGCAATTTTTGATTTTTCATTAAAATTACAAATTACAATCGGGGGTTCGGTGGAAAAATGTTATAAATAGCTTTTCAATGGCAGGCCGCATTTTCGTTCTCACAATTTATTATTTATATAAGCAGTCGATAAATATTGGGTTCTAGCCGCGATAGAGTTTAGACTTTATGAGGGTGCTTAATACAATTTTTAGTATGCCCCATTAAGGTAATTATGAAGCTATTAGCGCCGTACTTGTATGAAATAATTACTTTTTTACGCAATGTGAGCCACTAAAAGAACCTCTTTAAAACTAAATTGTATATCATTATAAATGAGAGCCTTAAGTGCTCTAAATATAAATTTAAGATATATTACACTTAGAGGGTAGATAACAACCAGCTTTAATTTTAAACAGACCACAGTTTTTGTGATCTATCTCCATGCTTTACAAAATGATTGATGGCCGTGGCCTGTTGAATTGGAAATATTTGCGAGATCACCATCAATCGCTGTTGACTATTATAATAAGCAAACAGGAAAATTTGTCAAGGGTTGGAACTCTATAATGGCGTCAGAGCTCCTCGTAATATAATAAATGCGCGCAATCAGATTACAGCGTTGATGGAAGTGCTCGTGGAGTGGATCACCCGCTATGTGGAGTATGTAACCTTAATACGCATTCATTTGGAAACAATGGACTTGTTTAACAAACACATTTATAGAAGAGACAGGAAATTATCTGAGCTTGTAATTATTTTGAATTTGAACCGCGCCAGTTAAAGGATGAGCACGGAAATGAACGTCGGGATCGCATTAACGTTTATTTTGCTCATTACATAGATACCTACCAGTTTTCTCCATACCCCCCCCCCCCCCCCTTATTCAATGGAAAATCAATAACGACAACAGGACGAATTAATTTAACATCTTTTTTTCACCAGAAACCTGTCAGATATTGTTTGTTTAGATTATGATGGACGATGCTTACTTTGTCGAACGTAATAAGGCATAATTGATTACGCTCTTGTTTCCATTTTCCATGTTACTACTGTTTCCACACCTGAAACATTTGAACGAGCTTTTGATCTATTCCAGTTTTGAACTTAACCGATGGCTATGTAGCTTTTCAATTCCATTCAGGACGATCCAAGATCAGGAGGACCAACCAGTTGAGGCAAGAACTGGGTTACTTTTGTCGACGAAAGAAAATCTCAGTACTTGCAAAGGAAGCTGGAGTGTCTGAAAGTACAATATTCAAGATTATACATGAAGATTTGACATGGAAAGTAGATATTCAACGAATTCCTCCTTGCGCCAGAGCTTTGGCGAACGATTACTGTTATGTTTCGTGCTTTGTCACAAGAGACGACACGTGGGTGTTTTAATTCGGAAAATCTACGAAGGTCAAAGAAAGGAAATTTTGTAACCACACAAACTACATCTGCATGACGTCTAGCGGGAAAATGAACTAAGAAGTGAAAACTTTACGAACAAAACTAACAGCAGCAAATTTACACGAGAAATATACATATCTTTGATGTAGTGAAATGGATTTGTCATCATATATCGAGGTTTTCTATTCCCGGCAAAACAAGAAGCTACACATACCAAAGAACGCTGACCTTGCCCTAGGGGAATTTTCACTACGAAGGAATCTTTGGAGATCGACGCCAGTTCCAAGTAATACAGATGAGGTAAAAGGTATTGTTTTTTGTATTTTGTTGTAATTTGGAAAACTGGAAAATATTACGGTGAATGTGTAAAGAATTTCAAATAGCATATTTTTGTGTGTATGTAATTCAACAGAACTTAACTCCATTTTATCTCTTTGTTCGGTTGATCTAGTCAGTGCAATTCATATTTTTAAAAAGTGTAAATTTGTCAGTTCAAATTTGGTACCTAACCGTTACAGGATCCACTCCAAAATTTCGTTTCCTGACAAACTATATTTTCGTGTTCCAAAATTGATCGTTCGTTTAAATTAGTTTAAAGTTATAGTTTGGACAAACCAATTTATTTCGATGAGACTTTTCATTAGAATACCATGAAGTGTAGCATGTGTTTACCCCCCCCCCCCCCAATGCATGTTTACTTTCAAAAACAGCACCTCAGGAAATACTTTTAGACAGCGAAATTTAACGGTCGTCTGGCACACCTTCAAGGTATAGGTAAAATTCTCTACGACCATTCCCCTAGAAGTAGTTCAAAATGGTAAAGTGGGTCCGGACGGACGGACGGGCAAAACGAAAACACATTTTTTTTTAATTCTTAAAAATGCGCTAAAAATTCAATACTGATTCAAACAATTCATGTATTTTTTTGAATCATTTGCACTTTTTTTTAAATTTTAATTATTTCTTTGTAATCCCTTTTGAATTTTTTAATCACCGGAATCCTTTTTTAATATTATCACTGGTGTGTTATATTTTTTACATACCATTGAGGTTACGTCCGATAACTTATTTACCTGAACCCGTATACTTATTTTGAAAAGGAAGATAATATAAGAATATAAGAAAATATAAGGTCATTCTGAAATTGAATTTTTTTTTTATTTTCTCCCGTATTTCTTCGGCGATCGAATATTATCAAATTTTGATTTTACCCTCGATTTTATCATTTGTTTGACCCAAAAAAGCACACGGCGCCTATATTTTTTGATAGCGCTTTAATTACGGAGATACCCTATTAAAGTGTCGCGAGTCATCATTACCAGGGGTTGATTCTGTTTTAAAATCTATATCGAGAGACATAGGCGATTGCTATTTAAAATTGCAAAGGGTGCTTTATGGGATACAGAGGGTGAGAGCACATTCGGTGGATAACGTACAATTAATGGATTAGGGGTTTAAAAGATTAACAACCCCTAAACCATGTAAGCCAATATTTAAATCTATTTTATAACTAGATTTGTTTCAAATCAAATTTTTGCAATAAAAAAGCGATTCCCCCCACACTATAAAATATCAATAAATCATTATAGCCGTAACAAGAACCTTCTGTAAATGCGATACGCTGCACGCTCGAAAGCTTCCGCACGAATATCAGTGCAAAGAGCTGAAAACGTGATAAAAAATTGCACGATATGGGGTGTATATTAAATTTCCAAATTTGCGTGGGAAAATTACATGCTAAAACGCAAAATTTGTATAATGTGAAGGACACTTTTATACGTAACGTTCATTCATAAAACAGAGCGGTTTTATACCAACACGTCACTGGTTTTAATTGACGGAGCTTTAAATGGTAATTAGGACCACTGCATTATGTGGCCTTACTTTTATAGGCGCCACTCCGAAATTTGAAGGTTTAAGTAAAGATCACTCGCATGACAGGAACGAGTAAAAAATAGTAAGATTTTTTAGATAATCGTGAATATTGCGCCGGAATGCTTTCCTTTGTGCTGTTCTAGTTTGATGCACATATACCAAATTTATAACAAAAATAACATCAGAAAAAAACAAATCGGCAAATTTCGGTTTCTCTGGCATATCTTCGGGAGTAATCGGAATTTTTTGGTCTTTTTTCAAGTATGATAAGAACTATTTAATTGCGCGTGTTTTCTCTAATTTGACCATCGTCGTATCTTCTATGGTTTCGGAGATCCCCATGATAGACATCCTTATCTTGAACACCGTATATATCGGGCCAATATTCCAACACAGCAATTAACATAGGAAAAACGTTTTTTGAGGATCTTTGCTCTCCATGTTAACTGAGAGGGTTTATAATGAGAATTAGTTCATGTTCAGTTGTATTTCTCATTATTTTATCAAAAATTCGGCAATAAATCCAATTAGCAAAATAATTATCGAGCTCCACCAAGGCCTTTCCCCTCGTCAAGGTCCGCGGTAGCAGATGTTTGCGGGACGAAAGCGCATCCAGAGACACCTCACACGACTAATTCTGGTAACATTTTTACTGCAACACATTTATTTAGCTACTGTTAGTTGTACTTACTTAATTGACCGGATTGAAATTTCTAAAGCCGGTAGTATCACTGTTAATTTGAATCGCTCGGGCCAGCATAAAGGTCGCTTATCAGAACTTATATCGGCGTAGACCTGCACGGCTTTGCTGTTTTAATGTTCGTTAGGAACATAGGAAACCAAAATCATCTAACAGAACTGAAATCCTAAAATATTAATTGGTCTCGTCTTCTAAATGACAAGAGCTTTTGGACGCAACAAAGAAATATCTTGACGGGAACGGTTGCAAACGGCGAATTAATTGCAGCTTTTGTTTACGGTAGCGGTGGCTGAAACACAACTCTTGAAATTCCATCAAATATCTTTACGTTCTCTCTTCAACTCCTAAATACTTTCGGCACGACAGTTTTCGTAACGAAGCACAACTTAATTTTGTTTAAATAATTATCTTGTATTTTGATTTTTGATTGTTCAGTATTACATTAAGAAAGATTAGGGACATCTGGAAGTAATTGCGTGAAGTGTTTTTTAAAAGTTTATCTTACTTAACCTGGGTCTTTCGATAAGGAGTTGGTTATCGCTTTGTAATAACTATTTTGAAGATACACAAGTGTTCCCCGGAGTAAACACAGGTGTTAGTTTATCGAAGACGCGTAGTATTTTCGATACAAGTGGTCTTTTCTTTGGAAATTGGCCGTTGACCAACGGTGGATTTAATTGGTTAACTTTGACAAAATGATAAACAGGTAGGATCGGAAGGAATCTTTGGAGGTATAGAGGACGAAAAACATGGCTTTTAGATTAAAATGACAGTTAGTATTGGTGGTTGTAAAGTTCTTGTAGAAGAAAGTTTAGATCGTGTTCTAAGATTCGTCATTATAAAAGTGAAAGTTCGAGTTCGACTTTTCATCAACCATTGTTTCACGTATACGGGGAAGTATTGTGTCTGTCGAGCAGTCATTCCATAAGTGAAGCCTTACTTTAAGGTTTTTCCAAGTATTCCATAAAGTAAAGTTATCCACCACCAAAAAATCACTATTACTTTTGAAAGTACAACAAAGCCAGTTTGTTTAAATCAAGAATCAAGTGAAAGTAAAGAAGTTATGACCGGATGTCAGGATTATCAACTCTTTAAGGTGATTATAAATGTAATTTGTTTTAATCGATCGCATGTGCGTGGTAGGTATATTGTCTGTAGGCCCTGAGTGCCTTTCTTTTCTTACAGCATTAATTGGTTTTTGTCGAATAAATTTGTGTCGCGAGTAAATGATCCGCTGTGTATTTAATCGAGCCCAAATTTTTACCCAAGATGGAGTTCTCAGGATACATTTTTCTATTTCTACCCAGGATTATGTTAGGTGTTAATTAAAAATTTGTTAAATAATTCTGTGTAATTGCGGGGAGGTGATCAAGGCTGCTGGGTTTCTCGAATTAAGCAAATTTGTCGTGTTTGGACGTGCCTTAGGAAATTTTGGGCCACCTAGAGACTTCTGGTTTTCGCTAATTTCGCATTTTTTGAACATTTACTGGTGTTAGCAAAATGAAATAATGGGTTTAATTTTGATGAATTTCAGAGTTACAAATTATCTCATGATTACGAAATTCTGTGAGAGGGTAGTTGAACAGGTAAAAATAGAACACATACGTACAGCGAAAAATATCCGGTCTTGTTCCTTATCACACTCATCCCGCCAATTAAGATCCACTAATAGAGTGCGGTATTTCTCCACGGCACTCAATTGAAAATTTACAAAGTTCCGAGTGAGTCAATAAAAGCTTGTCCGAGTTATTAAATACGCTGAAAATACTTTACCCTCTAATAAAGTTCGCCAAAACAAAACACGGAATCCTTTGATGTGCAGCAGAAAATTACGGAATCATTTCCAATGTTGGCGGTAGAACGGAATGGAACAGTTCGTTAATTTAATCTCGTTTCCCTATCAAAATTTATTTCTGCGCATCACATTCGAATCGATTTAATTTTTGTTTTTGGGAAAGTGTTTTTGTACGTCCTTCGAAGACGTTTCCTTAAGCTGTCACAACTCATTTGTTATCTTACACGGTTTCGCCTTTTCAAATTGGATTCGTTACAAAAACGAGCCTGTTAACATTTCGTACACCCCGAGGTGTGTTTCTCAAATCTAATTATGCTTCCGACCAAACTCTGAGGGAGTACGTCAAATCAAATGCGTTTAAGCTGGCAGTACATTTACTTTTATTTATTTTATTAATCTACTTAGCGAGGTACGAAAATGGAAACGAAAAATCTGTAAAATTAATTACGGCGGCGCCTAGTGTTTCTTGTTCGCGTTAAGGCAAACGTATACAAAAGTTTGTCGAGGAAAACTTTTTAATGAAAATTTAGAGTTAAATAAAACATTGGAAGGGAAAAGTTTCCAACTTTCATCGAACACACAATTAAAATTAGTTACTAAATCCACGAACCCTGTCTCTATATTTTTAAAGGGCACTTGTGGTCTCTGGATATTACCTGATTATTGTTGTAAAATCGATTTTATTTTGCTGACAACGCCCATTCCAAATTAATTCGTTTACACATCGGTGTACCACAGTTCTGAAGCATTTGAAATTAAATTTCGAAGGGTGGAGTCGGTAATCTATGTGAAAAGGTAGTTTTGTTAGTTTATTCATCACTATCCATAATGAAATCTTGAACTTCCGTGGGATTGCAGTTTGCAATTAATTTTAGTTTTTTTTAAACCTCCAACGCAAGGCGAGTGAACTGCACTCTTCATTCCAGTACTTCTAGATTACGCCCGGTATGGCTGGAAGCGGAAGGTTTGATTTCAGAACCTTGTTTGGACCCCTTAGGAGGTAACCATAATCAAAGTTCTCAGGATTCCGATTTCCCGGCAGGAGAGGCGTAAAGTCATCATTTTCGGTTTTTCGCTGATATCTTGAAAACGGTGCGTTGTAGGAAAAAAATGTCTATTAGCGACATGAAAGCTCAAAAAATTATATACATTTTTTCGAAATTCCCAACCGTTTCCGAGATATAAGCTCCGGAAAGAGGGAAATTTTTGAAAAATTGGTTCTTACGTTTTTCATCAAACATTCATCTACCTATATCCTGTGAACCTTTTCCTTTCCGAAAATATGGTTCCTTCCCAAATTAACGATAATCAGTCAAAAGTTACAGTAGTTTTAAAATTTTTCATTATTTTCTATATGCAACAATTTCAATGTTTTACTCCTACTATTTTCCATTTTAACTTCTATTTATGATATAAGGACAATGCATCCAAGTGGGTAATATATCTAGGAAAAATCTAGTTTATTAATAATTACGTGATAATATTGTACGTAATAGAATATTAGCAAAGAAAGTTATAAAACAGTGTAGGTTCAAATAATGGACGTCATAGATTATTCGCTGTCATGACCCGTGGACGTAGACCTTTGGAGTGTCTTCGGATGGGATGGAGCGAGCTGTTGTTCCTCGAGTGGAGCGTCTTCCGGTTCAGATGGCGGTGAAACATCCACGATTTCGACATCGTCTATGCCCTCTTCCTCTTCTTTGAGAGGTATCCCATTCAGACAATTTCCGTGACCTTTTTGCATCCACATCTCGCAAAACTGCAGTCTGTCGTGGATCTGCACAATATACAGTTGAGTGTTTCTTCAGGTGCAGGCTGGATCTGTTGCGAGGACTGGTACGAGGTGGTTGTTGTAATCTCTTTCCCAGCCCCATTGGTCGGGGGAATGGTCGTTCTCCAGCCACTGCTGGATCTGATGGTACACTCGAAAGACTTGGCACCGTGCTTCTCCACTTCTTCATGGGTGGGGAGGGGGTTTGAAAATACAGCTGCTGCTTCACGGATGTCGGCATATTTTTGAAACATTTTACAAACGGCCACCTTACCCTTCCTAAAGGCTGCCGATGTGGAGTCACAGCCTGAGAATGCATGAAGGAAAAGAATCCCTCGTAGGGCGAGTTTGTGCATATGTTGAGTTGAGTAGCAGGTGGTTGGAATTTTTCTGTTTCTTCTATTTCTCCACACGGCTCGGGGATATTCTCTTACGAAGGTAGTTTCGGATTATCGTCCTCAAGTAAACGGGTGTCTCTAGTTTCCAGAATGCCTGGTATATTGCCTCCCTTAAGGCCTCGTTAAAAGCGTTCCCCACATCAAGTGAGGCCACCATACACCCTTCCCTTGTTTTCCATGTGCCCGAGTTTGCCTTCGCCAATTCTACCGTGATTACGAGACTAGCGCAGGGCGTCGCTAGTCGCTCGGCCCTTCACAAGGGCAAACTGCCGTTTGACAGTTTGGTCATTATCGTATCATATAATCTATTTTTTATTATTTTTTCGAAGAGCTTCCCCGCCAAATCCAAGGGGAATATTGTCCGACAGGGCTGGTTCCATAAGCTTGGTAACTAATAATAATAAATAATAACCGTGTAGGGCTTCTTCCATACCCATCTCTTTCAACTTTAAACTCCGTCTCCAATCCCTCGCACCGGTTAAGACCATTCCCACCCTGCCACAGTGACTTTTATGGATTACTCATTATCACAGATTGATTATCAACCTGTCGTCCTGTCCGGATCCCCGATCCAACCTGGTAAACGGAATGTCACGGTGGAGAATCCTTATTGACACCGCAATTTCTTCCATAAGGTCGGTGCTCAGCTATAATTCCGCCGCAAAGGACACAATTTGGTTTATCAGGGCCATCTTCAGCTACGTGACCCCGTCTCCCTTACAGCATACCTACCAGTGCCCCCTATCCCAACTTCTGAAGCATCTTGGTTCCATCTCCTCTCTCGAACCGAGTATTCGGATGCAGTATGTTGTTCATCCGATCTTGATAATGCCTTTTTGTGCCTGCTCCTGGAGGACCCTAACGTTGTTCCCCTCCACCATCTCTGCTATCAGTTCCCTAACTGCTTCGCCTTTCCATCTCAATTAAAATATCTCCTTTCTTGGTTTTTGAAATCGTTTTCCAGTATTAGTTGCTGCGATATCTTTTTGCTTAAGATAGTCTTCTTAGCTGTCACCCTCTTCACTTGATATGGATCGCTTCTGGTCGTGAGGGTGTCTCAGTGGGGATTTCTGTCCGCCTCTGCCACCATCTTCGATAGACGCCGTCATCGCTCTCTCAGCTCAGCCGCCTATTAATAGATCACCGCCTTCCAGAGAATATCTATGTCTTTCCTATCAGGATTTTATTGCGGTCACTCGCTAACTCCTACACCCCTTGCACTATCCGTCGCGAGCCTACAACGTACTGCTTCCCATTAGCTGCAGCTCTCCTGAAGCGTTTTCACACTCTCCTTTAGGCTTGCAACAACCTCCTGCGTTTCTTCATTTTCTACCTGCTTACCCTCATTCACTCTTCTCTCCATTTGCATATACTTCTCCCCCCACGTATCGCATTTATTCTGTAGCCTTTCTAGGTCCCCCTTCAGCTGGCCTACCAACTCCCCCCTATCCCCTTCTAAGGTCACTTAGTCTCTACGTAACTTTCTCGTCTCTTACCCCAGTGCTCTTTCTGTTTTAGTTGTTTTTCCATTTCACTCAGCAATGCTTTTAACGGTTTCCCCGTGTTTTTTCCTCTTGCTTCGTCAAGTCTGCTCTTCACCGCCTCCAAACCCTTGGGGGATCCCATCCGGCTGATTCCTGTCTTCCTCTTCATTTGTTGTTCGGCTGCGCTTTAAAACCTCAACAGAGGATTATCAGTCTCTGTCGAGTCCGTGACCCATCGATCAAAACGCCCATTCCACGAAGGTGTAGGCGACCACAGCACCGTCTCGATGGCGTACGGCTCTCTGATGCTCTCCTTCCAAACACCTCGCTCTTGTCCTCTTTCCTTATCAACAGCAATAACGGGTCACTCGCACTAAAACAAAATTACTGCAAACTCCCTAACGGCAATGAAAGCATTTGTTGAGACGTGGGACGTACTCGGGAAAGCATTTGAATAAAACGCAGAATTTTATGAGTAAGAAAAGACAGAAACAGATAAATATATTACGCGCCCAACAAGGCAATACCAGGAAAACCTTTTATGAACGAAAAACCTGGCATAACCCCCACAAATTCAAGAAATAAATCTTCTTAGATTCCTTAAATTCTTCGGATACTTTTCTGATTCGCTAGATTTTTCCATTTTTTATAGTTTCAGAGTCTCCCCCTCTCACTCTCATACATGCTAAGACACAAGCTATATAGTCCGCACAAGATGGAGCAACATGCAGCGAAGAATCGGACTGTATTAGGTACTTCCTTCACGGAATAGTTATCGAATCATACGGAGCAACATCACACTGATAATAAACTTACTCGTGAATACATAAATAAATACTTCATAAAGCAATGTAAAGCCGTAGTACAACAAATTGTGACATGAACTGCGGTGTGTACACAAAGCGTTTTCTGTCTTTCCCATTTTTCGATTCTTTCAGTTGTGAGAGGTTTGTTGCCTAACCGTAGGGGTTACCGTAACTTCTTTCACTATTTTCCGAGAAACCCAACTTTTAAGAAAACGATTAAAATTGGACAGATACTATTTTTTGTTAATTTTTAATCTCGTTTGAAGCTGAAATTTCGAATAAAGCCAGGGCCAGTTTTTCCATCTATTGAAAAATTTATTCTGCAAATAAGTACTTTGACAGCTATTGTATCAACAATGGTATCCCTGTAATTTATTCGAAGAATAAAATTATTGAGAAGTGGAAAAACTAGGCCTTAATCAAATAGATCCCATATGATATCTACGTGTGGCACTGATGAGAGGCGCATGCAACATGTCTATTGCAGGGGGCATTTTTTAAACCTATCAAATTCACACTGGACGGCATAAATAAAATTCAATTGAATTGTCACATACCTTGTCATTAAAATAGATCTGTGATGGCTATTTACTAAGGAAAATACTTCTCATCTCAACTGTGTTAACTGTCGCGCAATTTAATGGGGGGCACTGAAGCAATATGAGAAAAACAGTTACGAGCTAGGGAGGCACATCCCCATCATCGTACATAAATTACCCCCGAATTCTGATTATGTAAATTTATTATGCATTGGGTTGTAGCGGATGGATGGCATGTGGAAACAAGGGAAATCAAAGCGCATTAATGCAACTAAACGACAATTAAATTAAGTTGATGGACTTCCTAATTGAAAGTAATAATCTTTTTTAGAAGAATAATTGAAGCATGTTTAATGAATCATTTTCAAGCTGGCGCCGTGCAGAGCGATCTAAAATGTCAATAAGTTGTTCGTTTTCTGTGCACGTCAGATTTAATCATGAATAAACAATACGTCGACATTGTTATTCAATTTGTTTTGCAGGAATTATGTTAATTGCGTTCTGATTAGAAGATGCGACGTATTTACGGCCATATACAGAGTGTTGTCCCTATTTCTTACTTTTTGAGATCAACATTTAATGCAGCTCCCAGTTTTAGGTTTAGTGTTTATTGTAGTTTTTTTCTATTCATGTTGGTAACACAATATGTTTCGTTGGTAACATACTTTTTGTAACTAACTGCATAATTGCATTCTCCACATTTCAAACTTGGGACATCTTGTGTTAATAAATTTTCTTTGAAATGAGTGGTCGCGTAATTACACTAATCGCACTTAATATCCTTGCAAGTCTTCAGTCTTACCAAATGTGCTTTGAAAAGAGTGCTTTTATTGGTCGCGTAACTGCACTGATCTTATTTAATATCCCCAGAACACTGTGTGTGAACAAATGTGTTCTCAAATTTGAGTTATCTTTAGTTTCGTAATGTTAGCTATTTCTCACTAACAGAACTACTTTCGTCTTAAATATATTTATTCAAAGAAATACAACAACTTGCTCTCTAAATTCTACGCCATTATTGTTCCTTTCCCACTGCCCTTCACTTCCCCTTGTCACACCAATAACCAATGAAATTATCACAGAATACATACACTTTGAATTTCAAATAAAGTTCCTAACAGTAAGCACACTCGTTACATTTAAAATCCTTCGAAGCTTTGTGTGTGAACATGTGGTTTCTTAAAGTATGCGATTTGTTTCATAATAGTACTGGCCACATTTTAAAACTTATTAACAATTATTGTTTCTTGAGCTTCCACCCCTTCTCTCCAGCGGAAACTGAAAAACGCCGCGGGAATAATCCTTTTTCCGTGCATCGATGATACTTGGGAACATTATCTTTCCATACAATGAGTACAAAAGAAGTGTTTATTAATTGTGGGCACAACATCAACTTGTTTATTATTTTAAAGAATGTGTGGTTTCGAATGATTTTTGAATGAACCATTACTGTAAGATAACATTTCAGACAATTAATTTACAAGGAACATTTCATTCATCTAATAACGCAAAAAAATAGAATGTTACTCCTGAAATGCGAAGTTCTGAAAGATCGTCCAGTATTATAGAAGACCAAAATGTGAATGCGTAGTGGATTCAATGCGAATAAAAATGCTTATGAATAAACCATCGTTTGTATGTTGTTTTCGTTGAACCCTTTTGGTAATATATCCGCTAATGTAAATCTAAAATACATTTTTTGTGTTCGCACCACTCATAGCAGACTTGTATACAAAACGCGGATGCGGTTATCTAATGGATTTTTTATAAATGACTACATTGGAATGAATGCATGCTGCGGATTCATTGACATGAACGTAACACGGTACCTTTTAATTTGGATATAATTTGTTTCGAATTTTTATGAAGTTGAAATTTTGGAGATTTTTGGGAGTGTGCACGGTAATAAGTTGATAACAGTGTACGAGTGGTCGAAGTAGTTCAAAATTTGATTCGATTTGATTAAATTAAAATTTATGTGGAAGTTTCCATTTAAATTTAATTAAATTCTATTATTAGCTCTTAAAGAAGGATGGTTCACTTAATTACCAGACGTCATTTTGAAAAGGGCGTTAATGAAAAAAGAATAGGTGGGAATTAATCTGGAGAGATTTTTGAAGGCATTCGGTTTCGAGCCACGATAGCGGTAACCGAACTACCCCAGATATGGTTAATTCACCGTATTTGTTTTGGAACTTACATTTAGAAAAAAGAAAAAAACTTAGTCGTGTTTCCAACGATTAAAGACAACTCAATTAAATGTGTTGGTGCCTCCGTTAACATTATTATTAATGTTTTGTATTATTTGCCCAAAGGGATTGACTTGTGTCGTTAGAATTTGTACGTCGGCATTTGAAAAAAACATTAATGAGAAATAGAGTGTATAAATTTGCTTAGTGAAATATGAAACATATAAAACCCGTTAACAACAGACTGTAGTGGAAAGAAACTTTTGTTTGCCTGCGATTCATAAACCTAGAAATTACTCAATTATCTCAAAAGCGGATTGTTGGCGGTGGGTACTTACAAAGGCCGATTGAGTCGATTGCCTACCCCTCCGCACAATTCCGCGCAGCGGTAGGGGGGGGGGCTAGGGTAGTCTAAAACCTTTTGTAGGATTTAAATCCGATTCGTCCAATTTAATGGTCTTAATCTACTGATCTGGGATTGGCCTTCTCGAGATAGCTGTAGAATTGTGTTTTTTTGACATCCGTAGATCAATGCGTCAAATCGGTTTGGGATTACATAAAACAATAGCCTGAACACCTTCAGTATCTAAAAGTAACTCGTTCATGTGATTAAGATAGTATGTTTGGAATACTTTTTGATAAGATAAAGTCCTAGATTACGCCGCTATTTCCTCGGCGAGTTCGTTGTTTTATGTACCTATTTCAGTTGTGGAAACTATGTCTCTGTTACGCATACGTAGACTATCTAAGGTGTATAAGTCATCTCGCGACTTAACCGTAAACAAATCGGGAGATAGTGCTTCTCAAAGTGTAGGTAATGACGAGACTTCCAAGGAGAAAAAAGTGAAGCAGTTGAAATCTAGAGGCGAGGATGAAACTGACGCCAGCGATTCTGATGATGAGGATAGTGAAGGTATTTAGCAATGTTTAATGTTGACTTTTACTGATATCGTTGATTACATTAGCGTAACCTTGGCGCTTTACTAGTCATATTTTTTGTTGACTGTCCCCAAAAGCCGAGAAAAAAGGATAGCAAAAACTCATAAAGTCATAACCTACTTTCGGCATAGAGCATTATATAGTAATTCGACGAATGAAATGTCATGATGTGAATTCTCGCTTCAGTTTTGAAATTGCGTCAAAATTCAAAATTACAATACATTGATCAGTCTCTGATGGCCGAGGAGCAATTTGAGTAGGTTTTATCGTTTCGTCTAACCACAAAACCATGATAACCTACGAATACAGCTATTCCTGCATTTAATTGGTTGCTTATCAACAAAAATGTTAGAAATGCACCCAAAATAACCACTAATTTAACCACCTAACAGATAAACTAGCGTGTTTGCGTTGATAGCGCTCTAATTCAGAGTTCCTGCTACACTTGGTCAATTCTTATACAATTTTAACGTTCCTTCGTTACATTGCTGGCAATGTACGTTACGTAACCAATAAATAAATCCCTTCGAACAGAGACATGAACAGAGATACACCTTGATGATATGAGAAAATCTATTTCAGTGTTACGATACCGTTTGAAATACAATAATCATAAAAAAGCCAGGAACCCATTACCGACCTCTTTTATTGCAAACATTTTGAGAACCAGAGGTCACAATAGGTTTAATGGATGTCGCAGGCGGCATCCTGATGGTTAGTGTGGAGTTGTTAACGGAGGCCCTCACCCTGGCGAGTCTTGTTCCTGGACAAGACATCATTGAACATACTAAACGCTAAAACATGCTCGAGTTAATCCCTAACGATACATAATCAAAGGGCCAAAGCGGTGGCATTACATTTGATATGGTACTGGGTATGCCCAGTTTGAATTTCATGCAATTCCGTTTATAAATTGCCGAGATGACATAAAAAGGCACTCTAATCGATTAGTTTCAACTTTTGGCATTGTTATAGCTATACCCAGTTTGAATTTCATGCAGTTCGGTTCATAACTAACGGAGATGTCAAAAGGCCCTTTCTTATTTTTTGGGCTACATTGCCAATTCACGTACTCCGATCAGCAAATTTGATAAAGAATCGACCTGCAAAATTTCATCAGTCCATGCGTTCTCTTTTAAATCGATCGACATGAAGCCATCGAGCGGACGAGCGAGCGATCGGACAATCAAGCATAATCGCCTCGCTTAACAATTCGACGCTAAAATTGGAGAATTCCTAGAATTAAAACATTACAGACAGACAGATTATTTTTTTAAGCTCCAATCTTAAAAAGGTCCTTGAAGTTCCGGAACATTGACGGTTCTAATCTCTGTACTAGGTGCGTTGCTTAGTGCTACGTTTATACCGTAAAAAGTCCGCCATAAAAACAAAAATTATTTCACTTCTTAGATTTATCGGCACAAATTTGGACCCAGTTTATCCGCTAGTGCCGTAAAATGTTTCCAAGCAAAATAAATCGTTTGGTAAATAGTCCTTTCTGCGTCATACTAACTGCCCATAGCTTTTTGAAGTATGGGAACTACTATGT
Organism: Photinus pyralis; assembly: GCF_008802855.1. Taxonomy (NCBI): domain Eukaryota; kingdom Metazoa; phylum Arthropoda; class Insecta; order Coleoptera; family Lampyridae; genus Photinus; species Photinus pyralis. The sequence goes on from NW_022170738.1 coordinate 3,190,016, forward strand.
CGACTGTGGGGTTATTTTTCGTAAGGGCTAGGGTTACATAAAAATACAATTCTAGAGTTTCCTTTTTAACCGATATTTTCAAGAATAAAAGGAATATATCGTCATGTGTTTGGCCGTCAGTAGGACGCATGGTCTTTTCCCCCACCCTTTTTTATCTCATATCTCACCTGCACTACTTTACTCACTCTCCTTTTTATACGCGGTTTAATTCGGGAAATCAAACACGGACAATTAAATTTTTTTGTGGTTTGGCGGATATACTTGCGATTCGCGTTTTGATGATGGTTTTGCCTTCAATCGGCGGAAATATTTCGCGAACTTGCGCTCTGATAATATTATCAGATCCGTGTTAAAGTGTGTGTTTCGTCGAAAATTGCATATTTCTTCCCCTGACCAGTCTATTAGATTATTATTAACAGAGGAAGGAGGAAGATACCGAGTGACCGACTTGTAGTTCAATGGTAGAGCGTTAGGCTATATAAAGCAGGAGGTCGAGTGTTCGAACCTGGGCAGAGAAAAAGATTGTTACGTGAGAGTGTAAACAAACCAAAGCATTCAACAAAAAAGCCTCTGCGCTTACATAAAACGTTTTGGAAGTGATGAGAGGCTGATGAAACTGATACGCTAATGTTAACGCGTCTGTAGACAAGCGAATAGTAACAGGAAATAGAAGGTATTTCTTTACAATGCAATTAGGATAGTGATTTCCAAACATATTCGAAAAACAAATGAACCTTGCATTTGGGGGGTTCTTATCTTGACTAAAGTAAACTGGGTTCTTATCCAAGCTTCATGCGGTTTGTATCTTTGCTGAAGTAAAGTGGGGTCTTATCATAGTTAATGGCCCGTATGAATGAATGAATGAGGTTTTTAAAATGTTGAGTTTTCATTTTAGTCGTTCATGGGCGTTCTTTAGTTGAATTCTCAAAAAGTTTCCATATATTTCGGATTTGTACGTAATTCGAATATTCGTAAAAGTTTCTTGCATTGCATATCACACGTCTGCAGATACGAGTATGCCTATGTTTGAAGTATCTGTTCAATACGTCAAGATTCTAAATCAAATTTATAAACGCACATCTTGAATTGTACAATATCATCATAAAATGATGTTGGTATCCCTAATGTTCGTGGTATTACCGTCAATTGTAGACTGTCAGCTACATCAAGATGGTGTCCATCGAGCTGCTTTATAATATTTCGCCTGGTAGCTGCATGTTTATTGGTTAGAATGGTTTGCCAGAAATCAGGTATGCTAGAACTGGATTCAAATTCAAGGGCCACCATGGGGCTCTCGGAAACTTTAAGAGATATGTAGGTAGTTTAAATTTGGCAAAGTTGCGTATTTTGATGCTTAACAAAATGCCGTTTTGAAACTGAAAAAAATCCAACTACTTTCGGAGATAGATATCCTGAAAGAACCGAAATTTTGCAAAATCGTTTTTATTTTTTACTAACCTTTTTTAAAAAGATATTTCAAAATAACTGACACATTATTAGGGTCACTTTTCGTGTACCGCTTCATAATGAAAGATAACAGAACTAAGACACAAGAAAATAAATCGCGTGAAGATAAGAAAATAGTGTTCAAGCAGGTAAGAGCCTAAACGTTAGTGTTGCCGGTTCTAAAAATTAGCGCAACGGAGCATGAGGGACGGCGTTTCTGATATACCTTCACATGCATAATAAATAACTAAAATCGGTGTTTCGTTGGGTCCGTTTCGGATGTAGGATTCTGCGAGTACATAACGAAAAATCGGGTGGGAGAGAGGCGTTCTGAGTCAAATTTTCGGGGCGAATGTATGCAGGTCGAGCGCGGTATTTTTTGATCGCTTATTGGATTCTCTGAAAACCGCACAACCGCAGTATACAGCCTATTTCAAATTATGTCGGCACTATTGCTAACTTTCTTAGTTATAGAGTGAGAAAGACGATTAAATTGTAAAAATTGTATTTTTTTTTTACTGAATCCAAACCTGAAATTTAATAAAGAAAACATGGCATTTTTCAAGTAATAACAAATATGTGATTTTTATATGGAACACCCTGTGTATTATTACATCATATAGCCAAAATACGTCAAATAACCAAGATTTTTCATTTATTTTCATTATATCTATGGGTATCTAGTTACCCATGAAAAATAGTATATAAATCAATAATTGGAAATTGGACTGATTGTAGTAGGTTATTAACAAAACAAGAACATCAGATGCAACAAATAATAAAAATAACTTACAAGTTGCAGTAGATACCTATGTTAAAATCACAGACGTTTCCAGTTTCTTCAGTAAAAGGATTAGAAACAGAAACAATTAAATTTAACGTTAGCTGTCAGAGACTTTACAAGCAACGTCATTTTATCATTTTCATGGATAACTAGATCGAAATGAAAATAACTCAAAAATCTTGGTCATTTGAAGTATTTTGGCTATGGCGCATTAAAAACTGTTGTAGAGAATTTAATAAGCTTTCATATGATGTAATAATATACAGTCTTCCGTATAAAAAAGTTACATTTTTGATATTCGTGAGTGCCTTATCAATTCATTGTGAGCTACCATTTCGTACAAAACCGATACTAAAAGGCGCTTTTTATAAAACAAGGGAACTTGGCTGAATCGTGAAAATTACTACACGGCGGATTTAATATGTTCAACTGTAAATACAGTGCGAATATCTTACTTTCTTAACACTTACGTGATATTTTCCTGTCATTGCGATATCGAATTAACGTGCTGGCATTTAAATAAATTGTTACCACGAGAGCGTTGGGGTCCAAGGTGCAGAACGTTCATTGCAGATATATTGGGAGCGGTTAAGGTTAGGGATCAAAATTGCATCTCTCTTGTGTATAAGTGGTGTAGTCTGTAAAAGAGTAAGTTTACATATTTTTTTTTATTAGTGCTACACCCTCCTTTGATAGTTTACATATTGACTTAGCCCTTATATTAATACCACGTATGAGGTTATGCAACATCTAGTTTTGCGGGCGGTGAACTGAGAATGATGCCCTACGTTATAGGCGTTTTAAATGGAGGTTGCTGCGCCAAAAAAAGATAACAACAGGTTTGGAATGTTTATAAAGAAATGGACAACATTTACTTAAAAGCGACAAAGTTGTCTATTCCTTCGAAAACATGCCTTACCTCGAACCTTTCCGGTGGTTTCTTCTTTTTAAAAGAGGAGCTTACTGGAACCGCATATGAGGTGTCACGGACAGGAGCTCAAAATAAGAAAGAATGGATAAAGTTCGCTTTCACAAAAGAATTGCTATTCTCGGTAGCTCGGGATGGATCGACACAGAACTCAGCAATAGAATAAAATACGTGGTAAGAAGAAAGTGTATAAATAAAACGGATTTACATAATTGGCGACCTTATTTGTTTGGTCAACTAATATTCGCAATGGTGACTTCAATCGGAATGGACATAAGTAAAATCGGTTTTTTCTAGTTTAATATTTCTCATCATTTACAATCCGATTGAATTTTGATAACTTTCTGAATTGCAGTTTTTCCTACATGTTTTCTCACACGCAATTCGCAGGAAGCTTTTGAACGTTAATGAACCTATACAGTATTTGCGAACCATTCGCCTCGAGCTCAATTTTTGATAACGTACGTCGCTTAATCAAAGGGCGTAAATCTAAAGGAAGAATATTCACAATACCCGCTAAATATACATCCGTTCCTTCCAAAACCAATTGGAATGCAAGCAGCGAAACACACAAAATTCGTATACATAAAGTGAATGAAAAAAATTCTAGGCAAATATTTCTCAATTTTGATTTATGGAAACGTACTTGATACAAATGCCCTATCGTGGCGGCAACGATCAGTAAACGTCGCGCCACCATTTTATTATTCATCACATGCACCATTGAAGAATATTGAAGTGCATATTATCATCTCCTCTTATTATTATCAGGTAGCCTAAAGAGAATTTTAAATTTAACTTGCGGTTTTATTATCTCGTGAGCATAATGAGTCTCGACTCTAAACAATCCGAAGGATGTTCTTAAACTCTTTTATGCCCTGTACAATGATGGAACCGCGGTGGCGGCGGCGGTCTGGAGTACTCCTGAAAAGGTCTCTTTAGCGGACAATACCCTTAAAACTCGACGAAGTCTGATAAGTTTACAGAGGCGTGCGTTGTTTTTCAGCTCTTTCATTTAGAATAGGTATACTGATCTCCAGGATAATTACTTTTAAGTGCTTTGGGTTACCGTGCAGGATATTTTCGTAACACCTTTCGTACACGAAATCGGTGGGAACGATGTTCTGCTCCTTATAGTACGTGATTTTCAGTGCTGTAGTACATTAAAATGGTTTCCTCATCTTTCTAACCATAATTTCTACACGTGGTGAATAAACCTTCTTTAGGCGGCCGATAGTGCTAATAATTGTTCCAATTAGAGAATAGTATATTGAAAGACAAGTGTTACAATGCGACCTATTGTAATACGACTATCTTGTGGCACGAGTGGCGACGCGAAGCGTAGCCACGAGTGTCCGCAAGATAGGAGTATTACAATAAAGCATTGTAACACGCGTTTTTCATACTATTTTTTCTATTTCGGTGCTTTAATTTAATTAAAAAAATCATTATCAGAAACTATAGGGAACATTAGAACTAACATGTTTTATGTTGGGAACACTTTTTATGCCGTTAAGTTTTAGGTTGGCAGCGTAGTAAGACTGACATTTTGAAGTTCAAACATGGACGTACCCAACGAAGTACCTACTTGTACTAACTAGTAACTGCCAACTTAAAAGATGAGTTACCAAAAAAAACGACTATAATCACTGTCTTTGTACAACTGTAGTTGTACAAAATCATCATTGTGACACCGAAATAGAAAAAAATATATTAAAGTTTAAACACTGTCATTTTCTATAAAAACGGACATCTCAATCGACACTGGCATACACATCAGCGCCGTTGCGCGAGTATTTAAATAAAATTTATTATTAATGAATTTATTGTTAACAATTCAATATTTATCACTGACTTGCGGACATATTATTTATTAAGAAGTAAACATAGGGATTTACTATCTATATTGTTTTTCCCTATGTCTACTTTCAAAAGACAAAATCTTTTTTGAAGGGGGCGCCTAATTTTATGCAACCAAAATGACTTCATAAAACAAATAAAGATCTGGCTGTCACATTAAATAATATGAATATTGTTGTTTTGGCTTTTTATATTCGTTCGTGTGTGATGTATTCAAACTGAATAAAAAGTAGATTGGTATAGTCCCGGTCACAGTTTAAGGAGCGTAAGAGGTTTAGTTTTTGTTAAGTCATAGCAACAATATTCAAACTAATTAATATGACCCCACTGTATATATAAATTGACTTCATGACGGTATCCAGTAATGAAGCGCTTGGTTGAGTTCATGTATATACAGTGCGTTCCTGCGTCTGGTGGATTTAATGGCGCATAACGGGTGCTTCTTTATAGCGTGATCCATCTTGTGATGTGATATAGTGCGCGTAATTCCCAAAAGGAGGTGGGTAAGGTCAATTTTACCGACCGGTCTGTTTTGTTTTGCTGGTACTGTACCAGCAACAAATCAAATTCAAATGCATTGATGCACACTGAGCAAGTTTAATAAATTCTCATCGTTGTTTAAATCTGAAAAATTATAGTGTATATTTTAGGAATGCAATTTATTTTCATGCAAATTTTCACTGTTCTCGTTAAACAGCCGAAGGAAAATGAAAATAAGCAAAGAGAATCACTGAGCGTTTTACGATTGGTCATCGGTGGAATTGCCAAGAGGAAATTTCTATAAATAAAAACTTTGGAAATAAAACAAAGTTAGACCATTTAAAAGCGTTCTATTGTACTGCCAACGATCGCTCTTTACACTTTTATGCAAAATTAACTGCCTGTGTTTTAATTTAGCTGAAACGCTTGAATTGATTGCCTAAGGTAATACGCGAAATATTGAAATTTCAATTGGTTTGCTGTAGGTATAAGATTTTTTTTTAAAGTATAATAATCAAAATGTTCAAGCCCAAAATCATAAATTTAAATTACTGCTTCAAGCTTCAAGTGCAATACAATTGAAGGGTGCATTTTACTTAATTGGAAAATGAGCTTTTGTTGTAACGGAGGTCAACGAGAGACGGAAACTGGCGTCGTTTTTTTAGCAATAATCTTCCAACTTAGCGGTTTTTCTTAAGTGCACGTTGACATTTAATTTTTATGAATAAAACATAACTAAAAGCTTGTTTTGCGGTTCTATTTTGTGTGTGCAGAAAGGGGTACAATTTTTTATGAGGAAAACAATGATGAAGTCATCCACATTTTGTGAGACCAATTTGTGCAATTGTACAGACAGTTAGCTAAACAAATCGGTGTTCCTTATTTTAAATAGATGAGCACTACAAAGATAGAGCGTTCATGTGTAACAGAGATGGATAGTATGTGACGTGAAACCAGGCGACGCCATTTTGAAATATTTTTTTAAATATTGCCTTTATTTTTGAGTGGGTGGGGTTCAACCAAGGCCGATCTACCAACCCAACCCATGCCCGAACCAGGGACCCTTAGTACCGCAGCCCAGCTTCAACTGAACTGCGCCACACGGGTCGGCACGCGCAGTTGATCTTAATTACGGCAATTAATATCCCATACCCCTACTGATTATAATTTTAATTAACATAATTTCATCAATCAACTATCAACTAAACTTATTTACCCCCTCCCCCTTCCCCCAACAAACAAAAAATTAAAACCATTAAGTCAAAATTCAGGATAAGCCCCACAATTATACTTTTCCTTGAAGAGGTGACCAAACTGTGACTGTTATAATTATATAAAATGTAGGTAAATAATTAATTCGTAATGATAAAAAAAAGAAATGCTATGTTTGAATACAGCTAACCTATAACCACTTGCTGGTGTGGTGTTAATATCAATGTGTTGTGCAAATTATATCCTCCACAATCAGAGAGAAAAAGACTGGACCCACAACAATTCGAGCATTACACAACATTCGGTTAATCGCCCGAAAGTAATAATACTTAAAGATTGTACCGTCTGCATTTGCCATTTTTTTCTTAAAGTCAAAATAACTTAAAAACCATAAATGGTATACATCGACATCGAACTGAAATTTCACGTAGAATCAAAAAATGCAATAAAAAATAGGGGTTGCCATTTAAAATAACGAAGTTACTAGCTATTTCCGGTAGTGCGCCCATTTTGAAAATATTTTACATCGACTCGGCCTCTTTAAGTGCAACTTTTTAAAAACCTACCTATTTCACTTTGCCAGGAACGTTTAACTAATGGTCCCAAAAAAACACCCTGTATAGTTCCTGGATTATGTCTTTATTTCCTCCAATATCCTCTTCTCCCCCATTCCTCTTTTTAGTCTTTCGTTCAGTATCATTGCATAGATTGTATACCCCGTATTTTTTATTATAGTAATTTCCCACACAATCTTTGTTCCCTATTTTGAGGATCGGCATGATTACTCCCTTTCTTCCATTCTTCGGGTAAACCCATATCTTGTTTACTAGATTTCCTATCCTATTTGTGGCGAAAATTCAAGCCTCATTACCTCTCTCATCTCTCCCTACCGCTTTCCCTTTTTTCAGCCTTTTTAATTGCTCCTCTATCTCATGTAATTCAACCTCCTCTCTTCCTACTTCTTCCATAGCCTCTCCTTTCTCGTGCTCTCCTTGCAGTAACTTTATAAAAGGTTCTTCTTATTGTATGTTTCATCCACTTGTTCTATTTTCCTCCGTTTATCGCCTTCCAAATGCTTTTCTGTTTTTATTTATTTGATTTTCTCTTCGTATTCTTTCTGTTTCATCTTTTGTTCTTTACATTTTTTTGTACTTTTTTTCTGTTCTTTCGCCTGTTTCTCTTCTATTTCTCCTTTCTTTCTTACTCCATAATTTCTCTATATCTATTTCTCTCTTCTGTACACTCACTGTCCCACAGCTCCTTTTTTTCTGCCTCCTCGACAACTCCTTTCTTTTTCTGCCCCCTCACCTTCAGTTATTTGTTTCCATATGATTGCTTTTTTAATACTCTTCTTTGTATTATCCATTCCTCATCTGTATTCCTTTCCATTTCACTCCTTGTTCCTCTAGTCTCCCTCTATAAACTCCACCGTGTCTCTTGTACCTCTACGTAACTGTATCTCCCTTTGTCTTTGCGTTTTTTTATTTCTTATCTTTCTATCTTTCCTTTTAGACTCTATACCATCGGTTAGTAATCCAATTTTATTAATTCATGTATTTCTTCTAGAATTTTTTCATTTACTATTGTGTACTCAATCACCGGCCTCACCCTTCCTCCCATGTATGCGAGTTACCTGTCCCTATCTCCAACCATATTTCCGTTTAAAATTCTTCAACCTGTTTTCTCTTTCCAGTTACACTTCTCTCTTTTTGTTGCACTCTTCTTTAAATTTCTGTTCTGACCTCACAATCCCTCAATCCCCGCCCAATATTAACCTCTCCTCTCCTACCTTATCTCCCATATTTTCTATTTTCTATCTTTATTCCTTTTCTGTAGTATATCGTTATCGCTCTCATTTTCTTTCCATCCACTTCCACTCTTCTTGCCACCTTCCCACCTTCTATTTCTCCATTCATTTCCCAATTCTCTTATCCTTTTCTTACCCCTGTTAATATTACCTCCTTTTGCTCGTCTCTTTATATTATCCCTCTCGCAAATTGGTTCTACCATATATATTCAGTCGGAATCCTGTTCTTTATTTTCTTCTATCCATGATTCTGTTTGTATTCTTGTACCATTACTTTCCTATATCCCCATGTTACTTTTTTACCTTTTCCGCAACTTCTCTAATTTCTCATTGCACCCTTCTTTCTTCATGTATCAACTCGTCATATATGTATATCCAGCTCCCCTTTAACGTTCCCTTTTCCTTCATCATCATCTTCTTTTCGCATGTTAGTTTCGCGATTACTACCTTATATTCCTTTACTTCAAATGCTCTCGCCTCTTTTATATTCTCTTTCCCTTTTTCCATCTCTACTTCCTTATTTGTGTCTTGTGTCTTTTCTCTAATTTTCTTCTTCAAGTTATTTTATCCTTTCTATTAGTTCTTCTGTTTCTTTATCCCATTGATCCTCCCTTCTCTTCATTTCTTCGCTTAACTCTCCCATTTCGTTCATTATCTTCTCTTTCATTTTATCTATTTGCTCCTTTGTCTGATTAGCCGCTCCTTTTTATTTCGTTCTTTCCAAAATTTCTCCATTTATCCCCTTCTCCTCCCCTTAATTCGTTCCCTTCTCCTTTTTCTGTTCCGAAGATGTAACTTTCTTGGTTCTTCTAAACACTTCGAACCACTGTTACTCTTTTTACTCCCTAGACCCATCTCCGATAGCGTTAGGTATTTGCCCACGTCAACAGCTAGGAGCCACTCGTCCCTCTCAGCCGCTACACTAATGAGTCCTCCAACTTATTACTAAAGTAAATCTTGTATATCGACCTACGCTATTGATATGCAAGCTTAAACCCAACTAGGCCGTGAAAGTCTATAGTCTGACATCATTTTTCCTTTGTGATTATCCTTTTCCGAAACTCCATTTTTGAGTTATTCTAATGTGAATTTTTAACCCCACCAGCGGATCCGCTTCGGCGACTGTAAGTAGGTATCCTCTTCTGAACGTCGTTTTCTAGATACCTATGTGAAGCTTTGACTGAGCCGACGAATACGCTTCGTCCCTAGCTTCGTCCACATCTATATTTTCTCTTTGTGAGTGCCCTCTTCGCACACCCGTTTTCGTGATATACACATTTCAAATTATTTGGACACCTCTGAATATTCACTGTCATAATTTGGAGAGTTTCGTGAGAATTTTCTACAAATTGTCTTTAATGGCTTCTGCGTATCGTCCGCCAAGTTGGAACGAAGAGGGCGAGAAAAAAAAGTTGTGTGACATAAAATAATGCTAAAGTTCTCTTCTATATTCGTACAATCGAATGTCAAAACACAACACCCAAAGGTAATTGAATCTTAAAAAAGAACGGAAGGAAACGTGTGGGTATTACGATGTTAATGTTGGTCAGGGCTATTAGATTCGTAATTTTACCTTTCGACACGACATCGTAGTTATAATTTTCAGATTTAATTATAACTTCGAAATCCTAATTGGTTTGCTTTTCGAATTGGTTTCACTGAATCTTGCACTAATAAATCAATCCGATACATAATGAAGACATTACGTTATTAATACTTACACGCCGCCGGAGTCGGTATATTCAAGACGGTTTTCCTCTCGCGGTTTCCTCCATTTAATCAATAAATGGAACGGATGTAATTAAATCGTATGACAACGAGAAGTTAATATTAAAGTAATGAATTTTAATCAGTTTGTGAAAGCCGATTAGATTTTTGCTTCTAGTAAAAATTACCCGTCGGATAATGGAAAATCAGTCCGCGTTTACGAAAATGGAATGTAAAGTAGCGCGTATCTCTAATCGATCCTATTCGTTCGGTCGGCAAACTTATTTAGTACAGCGCCTTATCATATTTGAAGATTGATTGTCCGTTCCAAGTATCGAGAGGCTCCCGTATTCAAATTCCTGTTTCAAAAGCTCTCACAATACAAACTTCTCCAAAGAAGCTTACAGGAGCATATCAAAGTAAAACTAACACCTTCAAACTTTCGGCATTCTTTTTTATCTTGTTTCGTTATCATGGTTACATGCAGATTTTTCGAATTTTATTTACTCCCGATATTTTCGGTGTTCAAAATACATCAAAGGAATATTTCTCCGGGAAAAATTAGTAGCACTAACAAATGACGTTTCTTACATATTGATGTTAACATTTACGGTTTCGGCCTGATGGCGTCGAGGGAATTTAGATCCTTCACTCAACGGTCCGGAACAGACCAAACTGTCCATTTAAATTTATTCTGAAAGTAAGATATCTAGGCGATCTAGGGCGATAGCTTTTTTTAGACAAAAAGTATAGTATGTACGAAGGCGCAGAAGGGCCACCAAAATTTTTTTAAGACCGACTTAGACTCGGAATTCATTTTTTAACTAATTAAAACTGAAATTTAAACAACCTAGTATTAATCATTGAATTGAAAATACTGCTTTCGTGAACTATGGCTACTCCAAATATTGGATCAGTGCTATGCTACTTATTCTTGCATATAGTTATCGTACTTCTGAAAGTATGGGATGGTGCGCCATCTTGTTGGAAAGTATATTTTGAATATCAGGAAACATGTCGCTTAAAATATCTCTCTGTTAAATTTCTGAAATTATTTTACACCGGAGTCTACATAACAAATTTCTGTTTGCTTACAAATTTGTGAAAAACTCCCCAGCCAGAACTTCCAAACCGGACATGGAACTCATACGTCACTTTAAGAGTCTAATTATGTCAAAGTAGAACGTATTTTCTGCTTTCGGTTTGTTTTGCTTTGCCGTACATTAATCTCCCTCTCTACCACAACCACTACAGTATAGAAAATTGCTGATGGGAATAAAGTTAACATGAAAATGCTATTATTTTACATGGAAAACTTCGTCGGAAACGACGCTCTCTACTGCTCTAAGATTATCATTGTATTGTATAGGTAAAAAAAGCTTGGCAGTCGAGCCACGTCTTCAAAGCTTCAAATCTAATACACTTTATATACAGAGATACATTTATTTATTATGGCATTTTATTGTTTCAGGTACGTGTAGTAGCGAGCCTCGTACTGAGAACGGTGAGTAAATACAGAATTGCAATTTATTATTCACAATTCGTCTTCGTTTGAGAATTCATTCATTGAGCCAATAAAAGTACAACGGATATTAACGAATGTCATTATTCTAGTATTATTTATCTGTGTTGTCTACACGTAGCAATTGTACAATGAGATAATTTTAGAATATGAATCAGTTATTGCATTAATATTTGCCATTTCCTGTTTGTTATGCGTTTTCTCCCCTTATTTTAATGCACATGCACCACGAGGTAACAATGAACATTTTTTCAATTAACTTTATTTGGGTAAAACGAAGGTGGACAAATTTCCCAACGGACCCTATGCATTGTTATCGTCTGAGAGAACATACTATTTAGAAAGCCTGGACTTATTCTTGAATAAAGATCATTTGAATATGCTAACACTAGAACAGCACGAGTTAAGCCACCCTGATGATACCTAATCAAAAGTTCCAAAACGGTGATATTACATTTGAAGACAAACGAGATCAAATCGGGCGGACTATCCGAATAAAAATAGCGCAAAGAAACGTACACGCTTTTCCAAGACAGAAAAATTAGTTATTCCATGCCTTACAGTTTGATTTTGCTAAAATTTGTAATTTTGGATCCTTCTCAAGCAGCAATTGAATTTTAATAGGAATACAGAACTTAGGTGTAAATTAATTAAAGTGTAAAATTTGCCCCGCGTAATAATTATTTGCTCTCGCTGCACTTTTTGTGTAAGTAGCACACAAAAAAGTTCTAGAGAGGAAAGTTCATCGATAACGTTTAAGTATCAAACAGACAAACAGCGTAACGCATCATAGGGATTTCAATGTAAAATTCATAACATGCAATGATTGGCTCCCTAAATTATTTTAGAGCAAAAATATATTAGTTTTTTGTGGGAAAAATTTTTTTACGCCAATCAGCCGTATTAGTTTTCAATTTTTTTCATATAAAGACGGAAAATTGGAAAAATAAAATCCGCACCTTTTTCAATAATCTGCGATGCCATGAAATTTCCCGTCTTTGTTATGCGAAAAAATGAAAACTAATACGGTTCATTGACGTATAAAAATTTTTTCTACAAAAAACCTTAATACATTTTTGCTCTAAAATAATTTGGGGAGCCAATAATCGCATGTTATGAATTTTACATTGAAATCCCTATGATGTGTTACGCAAGTCACCACTCTGTATTTATTTGAAAATGGACTAACGAACCTTTTGATAATTATGCTGTGATTAAATTAATTATTTCATTTATTCAAAACCTAAGGTGGTTTTTTATTTAACCGTAAGAAAGCTAAAAGTAATTAGAAATATAAAGTAACAAGCGCGGTTCGAAATGCAATTTTATTTCAGAAGTAAATAAAGTAAGATAAATGTATACTGCAGTACGTGTGTCTGTCTATTCAGGATGAGGTAAATGAAGCAGGTTATTATAAGTAAAATAAGAGCGAGAAGAGCCAGTTAAATGTGTCTACTGCAACCGAACTTCAAATAATAAAAAGCTTAAAATATCACGAAGTAGATATTTATATGATCCATCGTTGCGCTTATGAGATACAATAGGGGCACCTATAAATATGAGTGTAAATAGTGAAATCGTTTTCCTAAGGCGTGCCGTGCAACCTTAAGTCAATCATTGGGTCCGCTAGGGGTAAAGGTGGCTCAAGTGCCTTCCCATACCAACCGGTGCTGTTGATATTGTGGTCGACCTAGTCGCGTCTGACACTGAAGCTAATGGGAGTGTCGCTACCTCTTCTTGTCCATCGATAACACCCCAGAGGATTCCATAACCGCTTCGTGCAGAGCACAGTTGGGAAACTATTTTCAATTCCATTTCAAAGAAACAATCTGTGAGAAGTCCGTGGTCCGTGCAGAAAGCAGCTAGAACTAGAAGGCCAATAATTTCCATTCCGAATGAAAGTCGTGACCCAAAAAGATCTAGTGCTCCTGCTGCACAAACACTTAGAGGTATTTATGAAAGTTTTAGTTTAATCGCGTCGTAGCACAGGCACAGAATGTAAACAGAGTTGTAGTTATTTTGTATTTAAGTACCGAACAGTTTAAAAACATTTTGTGTATACTTATATGAAGCCGATTTAACCACCTACTTACGATTGGTATTAAGTTGGTGTTTTTGTGGACACCATTTGCCGGTAAGACCGGCGCATGGAAATTCTTAACATATTAACGTATTGCAGTTCGATTTTCATCAATGTGTAGTGTGTTTTTGCGACTACTTTACAGGATTATTTCGCCTCAACCGTTACCGTATCTATCAGTGGGCGTAATTTTTGTTTGCTAGCATTTCTAGAACGGAAAATAGTATAGGGGTCCCAAATTAACATGTAAATCCCTATGAGCAAAACTTAAAAAACGAATTCTCTATTATTGTGGTTTATTTGTACGTTTGTTTTACTTTTTTGCAACTTCAACAGCCAGTGGTTCCACTTATTTTAAGGGATTTAGAGGACGCAGTTCTTATTTGAAACAAACCTAGGCAGTTGCTACAGATCTGTTATTAAACTTGCAAAGAAGAATAATAGTTTTATAACCAGTGCCTAGCGAACCGTAGGCGAATTCGACACAAAACTAGGCAGAGTAAAGATCTGGTTGGGTCAATTTGTGATATATTACACACATTGATACATCTGTTATTAAACTTGTAAAGATGGATAGTAGTTTTAAATTTAGTGCCGAACAGGCCGTGTAACGAAGCACTCGTTCTCGTACGGGAAATATATCAGAATAAATGAAGTACGTTAAGGGAAGCCACCGGCTTTAAAGACCACCTGGTATATGGACGAGTAATTGGGCGCTTCGTTACTAAGAAAAATGACTCAAACTTCAACAAAATGGAATCGGTGAGATTTAAAAAACGCCAACAACGTCTGGAAAGCTACAGCCGCCATTCGATTTGGAAGGTAAAATGCACATTTACAATTACAATTATTGAAATTGTACATTTTACTTTATTATCACAGTACATCCAGAATTTGTTCTTAGTTTTTGAGTGTGTAGTGATACAAGTTGGGAATTTTCCAAAAGAAATTATTGTATAACCACCGAAGTTGTTGTCAATATTTTGTCAATGAAAACGGGGCAGATAGTAAATTTTCAAATCAAACGAAAAAAAAATGAAACATCTCAATAAAAAATTGCGTCAAAAATAAGAAAATAAAAAAGTCATAAACGTTTCCCCTGGCGTATCTTTGCATACAAAAAGGAAAACGCTCTAGCTTTATCACAAACTTTATCGAGCCACACAGGATAATAATTAATCTAATTCTTAAACCCGTCGTAAATTTTTTGAATACAATTTGTTAAACCGTAACTCACTTTTATAACCTGAACAACATTCACGCTCACGCCGGGGTCGCTCTAAAAATACCGCTTTGCCGAACTTATAAAAAATTAATTTCTTAAGCTTTATACCCTCCCTTATACACCTCCGTACCCTCGCACAAACACAAACAAAGAGGAAACTTATTACAATAACATTATTAACTTAACTTAGGAAAACAACACGCCCCTTGTTTATAGTTCGATATTGGAATATGACCCGTCAAAGCGCGGCGTATATACCTCGCCCTTAAATTCTGATCATTTAACGTCGCCTTTTTTTTTCGACACTCGCGAACGTCACACTTAGCAATAATAGGCAATCTCGTTTTCAAATTAAGTTTTTTCGTCGTAATTGGCAAATTAAATGTAAAAACTGGTGGTAATTAAAGGAATCCGTGGAAATTAGCTTATTTCAAACAAATTTAGGAATTTACAGAAATATTATTTCCATTACGCGCGAAGAGGTTAGGCAATTAATTTATTTATTTCCGTAGGAGTTTGTTAAAAATGCAAAAGTTGCTATCCACAAAGGCGCAGGGCTTATGTTTTTACAACGGTGCCCTAACCAATTAGGAGTTGAGTTTGAAAATATATTATTTTTTTAAAGACAGTGACGGAGGTACTTTTGTGAACTTAACGACTAGACATTATCACTGTACAGGATTGAAATCCTGGATCTTGAAAGATCCATTTTTGATAGAGAAAGAAATTGGAAAAAATATTTCTAGGAATTAAAAAAAGATTCAAAAAATTTGACACATAAAACATTAACACCAATGAAAAACTAACATCATTTTCGTGAAAACTAACGTACAAATTTATAACTAAAAACCAAAGGGATGACCACCTAGAAAATTGTTGTCCACCGTTTATATCAATTACTATTTATTTAATTATTAATTTTATCGGAATTTTTCGCACCTTTGTGGATAGGCGCCCAATCTATAATAGAGATTGGAATTATTTGATAAAATCGGGACAGTTTCGGAATAGGTATACTGAGAACCTAGAAAAACCAATTTGTTCTACGCTTTTACATGTTGTGATTACTTAGAAAATATCAGGGAAGAAATGAAAATGTTGAGACTTTTCCCGTTTTCCGGATATAGCCTCCAAAGTCCCATGTCCGATTTTGTTTAGAAGAATTTGATGATTTCTGGCCTAAAACGTTTATTATATACTTTACTTTCTACATAAAGACCTACTTATTAAATAAAATGCGTCATCGCGCTCGAGCGAAGTGCCAAATCGTGTTTTTAATACCTGTGTGTTGTTATTATTTGATGGTTGATTAATTTTATTTGAGTTGGTTCACTAATTCGCAAATCCAAATTCTACACTCATAATCACATGCGATTTTTAAATTAACCTCTTATTTATTTATAATCCCTCTCTTGTTCTGGGCCCTCAACAGGCTTCTATAGTTGTAGTATCTCCAGCAAAATGTTATATTAAAATATGATTCGGGTAAATTTAATACAAAAAATGCACTACTTAACTTAATTCAAGTACATTTCCATTTTTCGTCGCCAGTAATGTGTCATTTTCTTGACTTTTATGTAAATAAGTATTGTTTATTTGCTGTTGATTTCATAGATGCTTATTATAAATTGAAATTGGCAGAGCCTTTTTTTAAAATTACGCATTAATTGTGAATGAGTTTAGCAGTTAAGCAGGGTGGGTACTTGAGGGGCGCCTTTGTTTATTTGTTATGGATAGTACATACGTAATGTTTTCGCATGTACGTAGAAGTTTCATTGCGAAGTCACTTAAATTACGAATTATGTTGCAATCGTTTTGGGGAATTTCCATTTAGCTCAGCTAATCCTAACACTATAGAGTGGATTTTATTATTTGTTAAGGGAAGGTTTTAGATTAGTACAGGGTCCCTAGAGCTATTCTCGTGTGAGGACAACTCTAAATTGAATTTGATTGTTTTATTTATGTTGGCCGATCCTTAGAGCTACACACACACATCCTTGAGCAATCGACAGCTTTTCGGATTTATCAGCCAATTCTTTTTCTCCTCCATTTTCCATTCTCTTTCTCGCTACCCATTTTCACCTGCTTCAATTTTCGCAATCTCCATTAGCGCTTTTTATCAGATAATTTTGACGATTTTATTCTTTTAAATGATGGGAGTCCCACTCATTTCAGTACAGGGACCAACACTTGTTCAGCTATCGATTTATCCTTCTGCCATAGTCAACTAGCATCCTTAACCACGTGGAAAACAGATCATAGTCTTCATAATAGCGGACACTTCCCAATAATAGTATCCACAAACATTCCCACTAATAGGCACGATATTTCACATTTAGAGAAATGGAAAATGGAGAACGCCAAGTGGGAAGAATACAAATCACTCTTGCAAAATAACCCACCGAAAGCCTCTACATTCGAAACAGTGGATAACATATGTTCAGCACTCACACAAAACATTTTAAATGCGGCTCTACAAACCATACCTATGAAAAAAGGCTCACCTTATAAATATAAAGTTCCATGGTGGAATAAAAAATGCGCCGATGTCATCAAAGAAAAAAATAAAGCTCTCAATATATATAGAAGATATAAAACCATCGAGAATCTAATTCATTTTAAAAAACTAAGAGCTATAGCCAGACGAACCATTAAGACTAGTAAGGAAGAATCTTGGAAAAATTACATAGGTACCATAAACATACAAACTTCAACAAAAGACTTGTGGTAAAAAATACGCAGTTTAAAAGGTAGACATTCACATTTCGATATAACAGCACTAAAAACACAACACAACAAAATAATAACTGAAAAAGAACAAATAGCAGAAATATTAGCTCTACAATTCAAAACCATTGGAAATAACAATAATGAAAACGACACATTACAAATACAGACATTGCCGGATAATGAAATATACAACTCAACATTTTCAACACTCGAACTACAATCAGCCATTGACAACTGTAGCAAAACTGCACCAGGACCAGACAACATACACAATGACATGCTTAAACACCTACCAGAATCATACAAGGAAGCATTACTAAAATTATACAACAAGATCTGGACAGAGGGAATACTTCCACAGGGATGGAAAAACGCGATAATAATTCCAATATTGAAACCAAGTAAGGATAAATCCGAAGCATCAAGCTACCGCCAATAGCCCTAACATGTACAATGTGCAAGATCTTTGAGAAAATGGTGAGCCAGCGGCTAACATACTACTTAGAATACAAACAATTATTTAACAAATACCAAAGCGGTTTCAGCAAAAATCATTGCACTTTGGACAATATAGTGAAGATAGAAACAGACATAAGAAATGCATTTATAAATGAAGAACAGTTAGTTGCCATATTTTTAGATATCCAAAAAGCGTATGACACCGTCTCTAAAGGAAAAATAATTAAGACATTAACCGACTATGGGACATAAAGGGGAAAATGTTATATTTTATCAAAAATTTCCTAGATGGCAGAACCTTCCAAGTTAGAGTAGGGTCCATACATTCTAATAAATATACACAAGACACAGGAATCCCTCAAGGTTCAGTTCTAAGTATAACATTGTTCTTAATAGCAATGAATGATATAACAACAAATATTACATCCCGTAAAATCCCTGCTTTATGCAGATGACCTTATTATCTATATGTCCGACAAGAATACGAACCACATAGAAAACGAATTACAACGAACCTTAAACAGTCTAACCATGTGGACACAAACAACAGGATTTAATTTTTCACCTGAAAAAACAAAATGCATAAATTTTGCTAAAAAACATCGACCTCAAAATCCTAATCATCACCTTAACAACAAAAGCCTCATATATAGAAAAAGTAACATACTTAGGAATGATACTTGATAGACGACTATCCTGGACTGCCCACTTTAAAAAACTGAAAGCCGATTGCAAACAAGCCTTAAACATTTTTAACAGTTTCAGAATTTAAAATTTTGAATTATTTTCTGCACCTAATACATTTGATTATCAATTGTTTTTGTGGCTATAACAGATACCCAATGCCAAATTAACCATTCTTCTATAATATTCTAATATCTCTAACAATAGCCGAAATATCCGCTGTGACAGTTAAAATCAAAAAGACTGTGTACAGAGGTATGTGGTGCAGATTTCAAGCGCCACGGTTCCCAATCCAAAGGCACACAAACATAGTGAAACATAAAAGTCCTAAACCAAAATACGGAACTAAATTACTGGACACAAGTAAAGGCTAATTTTACTGACAAAATAGCCTGGAATGAAGGATTTCATTGCGAGCCCCCTCTTTAAAGTAAGTGGAACAAATTGAAAAATATTTCAGGTTTTTTAAACAACCCCCCTCCCCTACTCCCTCCCTCAAAGTAGGCAGTTCAGTACCGCAGATGTGTGTGCGGACAAATGGACAAATCTCCAAAGAAAAATTGATCAGAAGAATTGCAAAATACTAATACATAGGTGCATCGCTAAAAATAAACGAATAACAATTTCAAATTTCGAAAAAATTAACGGAATTTGCAAAAAAATTATTGAAATTACCAAGACACGAGAAGACATTACTAGAATTACTAAGGGATATATTATGCTCGATATTATGTATATGTGCATTGACGTAATTGGTGCATTTACCAGTACGAGCTTCACCTTATTTCTTTTAAAACCTTTTCGCGCGAAATTTGTTTGTAAATGGGGAACATTTCGGTTAGTGGCAGATGTTTCTGCGAACATTTTGCACCTTATACCTACCAACGTGTATGTAAAACACGCACCTGCCTGCCTCGACGCATTAGTGGATGGTTGCACATAAATCAATATTTCAACTGGAGGGATGGTATGATCTGCACACTAACTGTAATCGCATTGTAGCAATAAATACTACTAAAATTACCGTAATAAAAATTTATTGAGTGTAAATATGGAACAGCCCTCATAATCGTTAGCCGACAACATAAATTTAATTTTTTGCGTGTGCGTAGGTATGTCGCACAAATTTAGCGGGGTGGGTTCGTTTAAAAACGCGCTGTTTTATTTAGGGATGAACGCATTTAAGGGCGAGTACCGCATGCATTGCACACACATCTCCATAGTTACTCCGTCTCGACGTCGCGTCAAGTGCCCCCATACCTTGTCAGTTAACACACATGTATCTCAAGATACTACTTCAATTGCCTTTTAAATGATGCGGAGCGAGTGAAATAACCGCATCCTTGTTGATTCGACGTAGAGCGGATAGGAAATGGGGGACGTGGAGACCGTGAGCTTTCGGAAAACATGAATGCTGGCGCCGGATCAGTACGAACGAACGATCGAAAGGAATGCGTGTCATGTAATAATGCGATATATTATTTTTCTGTTGTTTCTAAACCGAAGTGAAGGTGTATAGATCGATTTGCGCGAATATTCGGTTTGATTGGAAACCGCGTGAATCATCCGCGATGTGAGGTTTTTAACCGCGAAAAATTCCGAAGCCGCCGCCGTTTTATTTATATATCGTGCACCTGAGAAGGTGTTGTGCGTGCGTCGCGATATCTACACTTTTCGCTTTGGATGCAACAACAGGTGGCTTAAAATGAGTTTTATTAAGTGTGTGCGAAAATTTGTTAACGTGAAGTGAAAGTGAAAAAAGGGCACAAATGGTGGCGAGGTGACAAAGGCAACAACCGAAGCGCGAAATGTCTATTAAACTTAGTGGTGTGTACTTAGTTCCATCACAGGTTTTAAGTGATAAAAGCGGAAATAACGCAGTTACCAAAACGAAAACCGTTGCCATCGTCGCTCCGCAAAGAAGTAACAGTTTGGATTATTTGAATTTCGAAGAGAAGCGACAAATCATCGCCTCCTCACTGTCACTTTCCGATTTTCTCCATGTGGGCAATAATGCTACCAAAGAGATTAAGGATGGTGTTGCTACTGTCATTGTAGGTGAGTAATGCGTACCATAATTAGAGCTCCATACGAAAAACAGATGGTTTACCGGAAGTGTCATCAATTATTTAAAACATTTGGACTAATTAAGGCAGGTTTATATAAAGCTAAGTCAATATTTATTTTCTAGCGCCTACGGTTATTTGTTTCATTGTAAATAATGAATGACGAATCGATGACGAGTATTTTTTTTATTAGAACCGCGGACGATCAATTATAGTCTATCATCAGTTTTAATTATATGCAATGTTTCATTCCGACGGCATTTCAATACTAAACAATACAGAAATGATCGTGCTGTTATGCTGTATGCATCCAGAAAGTTACTTTCAAAAGATCTATGGGGTTAATAATCTCCGAATTCTGAAAAAGTAATGTCTGATACTTCTTTGCATTCCTGATATTCTTTTTGGTCCTTTTTTACTAGTATACAAATTTGTTGTGAAGGCTGACAATCGATAATTGTTAATGGCCTAGATGTCGATTAGCAACATATTATAATATTTTACAATTGTGAGACTAATTTAATGCCTAGTTGTTATCGGAGTCTCGGTTGTTTACATTAAAAGCCAATTTAACTGACATGCCAGTACGATGACGCAGAGACGACATCCAAGGTTAGCCAAACATGAATAAACCTAGACAACAATTTATGGCATTAATTTTTCGTTTTTAGTAGAAACACCTTATTATGTTACGTGTATTGGAAAGCAATCAAAAAGCCTCGCAAAAAGCGTTTTCTATGAGGCTTTTAATTTTTAAAAATCTCACCCCCGACGGAGATGATCTTACATCAAAGTTACTGCCTTGATCCCCTTGTGTACTCCATCAATGTTAAAAGTGCGAAACGTGCACAAATACACAAATGTTCCAATTCCCGAAATTGATGTAGAGATTTGATATACCTTCCGTTTGGCAAACATTTTGTACCCCCTAATGGGTAGGGCGGGAGAATCCTAAATATTTAGCTTAAGAGCAGAAGAGCTACATCCCGAATTTTTAGGTTTTGTGGGGGGTTTTGTAGAAACTGAGGGAGAAACTGTTACAACATATCTACTCTTAAGGAAAAATTCCGACCTTCATGATCAAATATGTATAAACAATCGGACTAGGCGACATGTGGAAGTCGGCAGCAAAATTTATCCCAACATGTCGAATCGGACTTCATTAATTGTCTCTACGTAAACACCTGACTTGTTTATTTCTATCCGTTCAGCTTACGAAATTTCGAGTCAGAACATTTTCAAACGTCTCTTGGCTTCTAATATAGTGCTGTGTGCAATGGCATGAGTTCATTACTTAGTGTGTGTGTTTGCTAATTTACAGAATAAATATATATTTTATTTTATGGTCGTGTAATCTTGTGAGAACTCAGGTCTAGGCCTGGTAACTAATCGCACGGATAAAATCATCAAGATAACGATTAGTGTCTGTGTCTGTGTCTGGTGAAGTTATGTAGCGGTCCAATTATTAATTAACACTGCTTAAGAGCATTTGTAACGTTAGCGTTGAAGTCGGCTGGCCTGACTCGAAAGGGGAAATTCCAGTAACTTCTCCCGCCACATTTTTAGAGGAAAGTCAAATTTGGGAAGGGGATCATGCACTCGTGTCGCGTTATCGCGTATACTGATACTGATGTACTGCATTATACAATATTGAATATGCATTCACGATGCAATAATCTTCTATACCGCTGACTGTAAAGGACAATATTTCTCTTTTCCCTTTGTAAGTATGTAATTAGAATTACAAATACAAAGAGAAAAGCAAAGACAACTCAACGCTTATTAAAATAAAATGTAGGTATAATCATGTAATCCAGTCAAATTACCGTTTGGGCTGGATCTGGATGTTCTCATTTCACTCAACGAAACCAATTGTACCTACTGTATGTAAAAAAATCCGCTGAATCTGAAAATCATACTCCCGGAACATTTTGTTATAAAACAAAGAACGAAGAAAAAATGGCAAAATGTCGTTTCTTTTCGCATTTTACTTCAATTATCTCGTTAACTATTGCTCTGAGGGAAAAAATGAATAGAAATGAATTTGTTTATACTCGAATTGTCTATAAGATACAGTTGGTATGGAACGTTCATTTTTAAAAGTTATTGTTTTTTATGGCAAAATATAAAAAAGTAATCCCGAAAATTAACAATCTACGAGCCCTAAAAACTAATTGTTAAGACAAGCCGTTTAATGTTTCCGTTATTATCGAGCTCCTAGCGAGTTTATAATTTTGCGATGTCTGTCCGTCCGTCCGTTAGCGTTATATTTCGATAACGGATGGATGGATTACGATAAAATTTTGTAGGTGGTTTCTTTATCAAATTTGTAGATCGGAGTTCGTGAGTTAGTAATGTAGGTCAAAAAATAAGGAAGGCCCTTTTGATATCTCCGTTAATTATTAACCGAATGGTGCCATATAATACGCAATTCCAAAATTTGAGTCTAACCCATGCAACACTCACAGTGCCCTTTTCACATCTCAACCATTTATGAAACGAATTGCAAACTTTTTTATTTATGAAGATTGAAGGTATGTATATGAAATTTGATACATATACGCACTTGGAATAAACTAAAATCTAATGTCAGTTTCAACATTTGGTTTTGCGCATGCGCAGGGTCAACTTTCTTATTTATGAAAGTATTTAAATGATATTTGATACTTGGGCATTTGGAATAAAATCGAATCTAATGCCGGTTCAAAATTCGGTTTTACGCATGCCAACTTTCTTATTTATGAAAGCATTTAAATGAACTTTGATACTTAGACAATTGGAATAAAAGGAAATGTAGCTCCAGTTTAAAAATTTAGTTTTGAGCATGCTAGAGCCCTACCCAGGAGCTCGTTTGCTGTATTTGTTTACACGTTTATTTACACCAACAAATTAAAAAAAAACGATGCTTTGTCTTTCACACTGGGCGACTCCCAAAGCGTTCTCAATTTTTTTTTAGTCAGTGTACAGGTGACAATTTAGTCCACATATCTGCCAGTTTTGACTTTAAATCTGGAACTGTTCTCTGGGGATTATTTAGTAACTGCTGTTTCATCTTATGCCAAAGGGTTTCAATAATATTTAGGTCTGGGCTACTAGAAAGTAGAAGGCCATGACAGAGCTGTTATCCCATTCTCAGAGAGCCATTTTGAGTTGATTTGGTTGTATGACAAGAGGCTCCGTCTTGCTGGAAAACAAAATCTTTTTCGCCATACAGCTTATTGACACTCGGGAGAACTCTATTCCTTAATATTTTTTGATATTTCTCTGCGTTTACAGTACCGTCGATAACTTCAAAGTGCCCCAAACCTTTTGCTGACATACATCCCCATATCATAACGCCTTTTGGGAATTTTACGGTACGTTTAATACAACATTGTTTTGTTTATTGTTTTTTATCGAAAAATATAAGAAATAAATTCGCATTTTGTTATTACTAAGTAAAATTCATCCCATCTTTTTGAAAATCCGTATTTGGTCATTTCTTTTGATAACAAAAAATATGACAAACCCAATCACCATAATTTTCATACGAGGTTTCATAGTCATTGCATGATTGAATAAACAAATTAAAAAAAAATTATGCTTTGTCTTTCAAACTGGGTAACTCCCAGAGCGTTTATAATGTTGTTACAGATAGTGGAACCCTATTTACAAAAATTGGCCCGATGATTCTTGCAAGAAGACGGGCTCTGGAATTTTTTTAGTTAACTAACAAATGAAATAACTCCCGAAATATAACAAGAACGGTAACTCTATAATAGGCCCTTGGCACTCTCATTAGGTAATAGAAATCGTACATTTTGCTCCAATAGAAGCATAAAAAAGTTCACGTTTTAAAGAATCGCTTGATGCGACCCGAGCATGCGACAAAGCATCGTTTTTTAAAATTTGTTTATTTAAATAAACTAAACAAATATAAAAATCGAGCTCTTGGGTATGGCTATAGCATGTGCAAAACCAAATTTTAAACCCGATGTCAGTTTTGCTTTTATTTAAAGTGTATTATGTGTTATGTATGTATGAAATTTCATTTTATTGCTTCCATAAATAAGAAAGTTGGCATTGCACGTCCTACACAAAACCAAATTTGGAAAATGGCGCTACATTTGTTTTTATTCCAAGTGGCTATGTATCAAATTTCATTTGAATGCCTCCATCAATAAGAAAGTTGACACTGCGCATGCGCAAAACCAAATTTTGAAACTGGAGTTAAATTTGCTTTTATTTCAAGTAGTTATGTATCAAATTTCATTTAAATCCCTCCATAAATAAGAAAGTTAGCACTGCGCATGCGCAAACCGAAATTTTGAAACTCGCGGTAAATTTGGTTTTATTTCAAGTGCCTATGTATCAAATTTCATTTAAATACCTTCATAAATAAAAAAGTTTGCAATTCGGATTATAAATGGTCGAGATGCGAAAAAGGCACTGTGAATGTTGATCGGTTAGGCTCAATTTTTGGAATTGCGTTTTATATGGCTAAACCTATACGCATATTGAATTTCATGCAATTCGGTTCATCACTAACAGAGATGTCAAAAGGGCCTTCCTTATTTTTTGACCTACATTACCAATTCACGAACTCCGATCTACAAACTTGATAATGAATCCACCTACAAAATTTCATTGTAATCGGTCCATTCGTTATCGAGAAATCGTGGTAACGGACGGACAGACGGACAGGTACCGCAAAATTATAAACTCGCTAGGAGCTCGTTCAGTGGCTGTGGCACCTACGGTGATCGGGTTTGTCTTATTGTTTTGTCATCAAAAGAACTGACCAAATACGGATTTTCAATTGATCGGATGAATTTTACTAGTAAAAACAGATTGTTAATTTTCGAGTTTTCTTTTTTTATATTTTTCCATAAACACAATGCGAGCGCTTTTGTTTAAATTCATAATTCCATTATGGCATTACCGACTTTCTAAACGCGACGGTTTTTAATTTTTAAATTTTTACTGTTTCTGAATTTATAAAATAGGAAACAATAGTATGTACGGATTCGTAATTTTTTTCTCTACAAAAAACCTAAATAGACTTTATTTCTAAAATAATTAGGGAAGCCAATTCGGAAATTAAAAAATTACTATTGAAATTCCTATGGTGCGTTCGTCAAGTCACAATCCCGTACGTACCTCGTAACGCAAAAATGTTATAATAATAAGTAATAAGAAGAATAATAACTACAGTACAGTAGTACACTTCTAATCCTTCGTGATATTTCCTTCCTTTTTGGATTGTCAGTCGTTGTGTCGCTTTTAATATTATAAACGCCCATAAAACCGTACGATCGCGGGTATAACCGAATGATTACACACCAAACTGTTGCGAATGTAAGGTGGGAGAAACTAATACTGGATCACGGAAAAATTATGACGAAAACATACTTTTTACCCGATCCCAGAACTATTTTATTATCAACTGTAATGACTCGCAATTTTTTTTAAAGGTAAATAGCAGTCTAAACTCCATTATGACTGAATTGTTTTTCCACTTTTATTATTCTAACCCTCTAAAAAATATGTCAAACATTGACTATATTTCTCATTAACGTCATACTTCAAGGGTAGTTTTTGCAAAAACACTCGCGATTTTTAATATTCTAATTCAGACATATTGTACTCAAGATTTGAAGGTACTCTATTCCAAATTTGAGCTACGTATCTTGAAAAATGCCCTGTCTACAGCGACGGGCATTTGACCATTTTAACGCCGGTTTTTAATGTTTCCGCGACGTAACACATGCTCTTAATGGCTAGCTGCGAGGGTGGCTCGGGTCTAATCACTTTGATATTTTGACAAGAATGAACTTCATAACTTCGCTTTTGCTAAGATTCCTAATAAACTTATGGCCTTACCTTTGATGTATTACTTGAAAGCGAATGGCTTCTGAAATGTGTAATAAATTGACATAAAAATTCTCTAAAGAGGTGTATAAACTTTAGTATGAGCACAAAGTGTATTCAGTTTATGGTCGATGCAATGCAAGAGAAATTATAGGCACAGGAACCTTTTAGAGTTTTCGTAGGAAAGTCATAACCGAGGGCATTTATTTCAAAACGCAAGATAAACGGTAATAGATACGACAAAATGTATAGAAGGTAAATTGTAGAGGACTATATTTCCTACAAAAAAAGAACAAAAGAGCATAGGTCTACTTTCAACCGCCCTTGAACCGCAAAGAATCAATTCATTTTTGAATTGCAGGTTGAACATTTTAAAATTATTTTTTCTATTTCGGTGTCACAATGATGATTTTGTACAACTGTTTTCGGCCGAAAACAGTCGTTTTTTTTGGGAACTCATCTCTTAAGTTGGCAGTTACTAGTTTGTACACGTAGGTACTTCGTTGGGTACTTCCATGTTTGAACTTCAAAATGTCAGTCTTACTACGCTGCCAACCTAAAACTTAACGGCATAAAAAGTGTTCCCAACATAAAACATATTAGTTCTAATGTTCCCTAGGTATAGTTTCTGATAATGATTTTTTTAATTAAATTAAAGCACCGAAATAGAAAAAATAGTATTAAAAACGCGTGTTACAATGCTTTATTGTAATACTCCTATCTTGCGGACACTCGTGCTACGCTTCGCGTCGCCACTCGTGCCACAAGATAGTCGTATTACAATAGGTCGCATTGTAACACTTGTCTTTCAATATACTATTGCTCTTCACTTTTTTTAAATTGGAAAATACCATTTTCTGGAAAAAGAAAATTTTGTTTAATATTAGAATAGGCAGGGAACACAAAAGTAAGGATAGAAGCATTCGAAATTTGGTCTTCGAGCTAGTACAAGAAGATAGGGAAATGTGAAAAAGCGTATAGACAATGCGACCCAGAATGATAAGCCACGTGCTCACGGAGGATTACTACAGGTTGGTCAAAGACCTCCGAGGATAAGAAGATTGGAATTCACTTTAATAACCACTCAAAAAATAGCTTAGAATTATTTAAAGTATGAAATTATAATTTGAATAAAATTGGGTAGTTTTAATTTAAATTACACTTATTACGTGCTGATCCTCTATATTTCCCAGTCATATGATCAGGATCCCTTACTTCTCTACGCTTAGTCTTTGCCGTATACGTGGCAATTTTAGTACTCATTTAATTCTATAACTTGAAAAACTCGACACAACCCCCTGGTTGAATTCAAGCTTTCCTGAGTCACTACTTTGAGCTTGTCAGAGAAGCCCACTTTCAGCACAAGACTTCATGCGACACGAAATAAAGAATGTGTGGGGATTTCCCTTGCAGGTTCAAATACACCCCCACACAACAAATCAAAATGTAATGATAGGAGGGGAGAACGTCAAAATAAAAACAATATTCAAGAATATAATGCTCCCACAGCTTCCGGATTGTTACAAAATGTGATGAAAAGGAATTTCTGCATTTTATCACGGCGGCCAAATCTTGGAAAGCGAAAAAAATGACCTATGTAGATAAGCAGAAAGTAATGGGAAAAAATGCTTGCTTCAGGTGCTTGAAAATTGGTCACCTCTAGAGGAAATGCAAGAAGAAAATCCGATGTGAGTCATGTAACCGCACTCATTATCAAATTATGTGCTCACTCATCAATAAGCAGAAATCATTGAATGAAGATGATGTGGTGAGTGGGAGAAAAAGTACGGAATTTCTCGCAGATATAGTCTTAGGAGTCGCCACTTGAAAAGTACAATAAGTTGGCAGAAGGACTAAAACCTTGTAATGGAAACGAGGAGTATCTCCCCACAAATCGCTCACTAAATCAAAGGAGTGACTACGATGCAGTGTATTCAATTTGTGGGAAAAGGAATGTATCTATATGTCAAATCCAATGACCCCGTCGGGTCACGCTTATCTGTCCCTGCCAAACGCTTCAACCTATTCAGTTGAAACTTTGCACAGTTGACCTATATGCCACATGTAATAAGCCAATTGAAAATAGGTCAAATCCAATGACCCCGTAGGGTCACACCGAGGTGCTCTGCCGCTTTTTTAGATGTTCTTTAGGGGTTTATTTAACAATAAATTTATAACAGTATTGAAGTGGATTACTTTGTTACAGTTAATTAGTATTTATCACTCACATAAAACGAGCGCATTGATGTTGGAACTGACTCGAAACACAATTCGATTTGCTTATATAGCAAACAACAATCTTTTTGTATATGTTCTCGAGTGCTCCCGAACGCTTCCGAATGCCCTTGAACATTTAGCAAAGCACATCATATTTCCCGGAAAGATGCGTCACATTCACCTTCGTTCTTTATCGCTGATGATTAAACTTTCATGGCGTCTCAAGGTCTACCTCTACAATATTTTATTATTATCGCCTAAAGCGGTACATAGCTACTAATTGCCCTACTTTTTTTAGGCTGTTACGGATTGGGTGTGATTGAACCTGCTCTCTACAAGAGCACCTTGAACTTGGACGAACTACAGTGGCCGGAGGGACACATCGGAAGGATTTGGTTTTCGCTTCGATACGAACCTTCAACTGAAAAGCTACTGGTGTCGCTGCTGAAAGCAAAAAATCTGCCATCGCGAAGTATTGGAACGGTTAACAGTTGCGACCCGTTCGTAAGGTACACAAACCTTTATTGTGCGTGATTAACAGCTTAGTTATTCCAAGTTTTCCTTTAGGTTACATCTCATGCCCGACGAGAGGAGGTTTTTGCAGTCTAAGCAAAAGAAGAAGACGTGCAATCCGTACTTTGACGAAACCTTAGTATTTCAGGTGAGCTTTCCCATTCAAAAACTTTATCTTATTGACTCTTACCTAATAACGTGTTATGTGATTATATTGTCCGGGTCGAAGAACCAATATTATTGACTAAGACAAGATCTTTTAAAATTAAATATTTATTATGACGGTTACATTTGTCTATCAATTTTATGACTATGGCAATATTTATATCCAGTAAACTTGATGCTAACAAATAAAATGCAAAATAACCATTTTGGTGTACGAAACCCTTCCATTATTAAATAAATTTATCCCAAAGAACGTCTCTTTACACTGTACAATATCTGACAAAGATCAATTGCCTCGAAAGAGTGGAACACATTTTATTGTCCGTGAGCGTGCACAATTAAGCTCTTTTGAAGTCATCAGTGTCATCTTCAACCTTTACAGCTTGTCACTAAAAGGGATCCCCATCAATTTTAACCCCAAAGTTTAGATAGCGCCTATTAATTAAAATTTTACGAAGCTACACGTACAACTCCCATCAGAATGTAAACATGGAATAGTAGATAACTTTGTTAACCCTCCTGGCTAAACTCAAACGGTGCAGTGTACGCCTCGAATAATATTTTGTGTCTAAAATTAACGTTAAAAGCTTCGTGTTGCCCGCCTAATTATTCGTTAAGTTTTAATTGGATTTTAGGTTTCCGCAAAGGACATGACTGACCACACGCTCAAGTTGACGGTGATTGACGCTGGACGGACGAAGCGAAAATCGGAAATTGGGCACGTCACCTTTCAACTTAAGGACTTGGAGGTCGGAGATGGGACGGAGCAGCAACTGTTTAAGTTTGATTTAGAGAAGGTACGTAATTTTCATTCATAATAGGGTTCAGTGTTATGGAAATTGTTACAGAGTAATGTCGAAATTCATATCTAAAACTTCTTAAACGAATGTAAATTTGGTAGGAAGGAAGTAGAGGGTTGTTCAGCGCTAGCGATTAAAGAGGAACAATGCAAATAAATTCCCCACAAAAATTTACTTCGCCAAATCTTTGTTCCAAATAGAATTTAATGGGTTTTGTTATACTCCTACTAAATAATGAAAACATTAAACGTGTCAGAGGCAGTTGTAGCACCAATGGACATCAATATTTTCGAAAGACCTCCTGAAAGAATGCTGAGGACAGTAAATAATAGTTATTTATTTTATAGCATATGTTAAAACGACATTTTAATAGGTTTGAATGAGTAGGCTAAATTTCAGCCGATTTACTGAGGTGAGGGGAGGTGGACGCCAAATGACCGCTACCTTGGCGTTGCGACAGCAGTGGCCCGGCTAAACGCGCCCATTGTAATGCTTGTGACAATTCTGAATTTAATTTATATACATCAAAATTAGCAAGCTTAGGTTCTGCAGTTGCATCGTTTCCATAGAAACAGAATTGTCATAGGTTCTGAACGTCATTTTATATCGTACATTTGAAATAAAAATGACAAATGTCATTAGAATGCACAGTCATCTGTTTCACTTTATCTACCCTTACGGTTAAAGAACGGCTTAGCCTACACTCATTCAAACCTATTAAAATGCCAATTTAACATATGCTTTAGTGCTTGTTTACAATGAACGTATACGTAAAAAATACATAAAACTTAAAAAGCTGAACTGTATAGAAACATACGAAGGTGTTTACAATGAACGTAATTTTTACGTACGTATACGTAAGCGATATGTAAGTGTTGCGCATGGTCGCAAAAGTTGAAAATGGTTCAAAGTTACGTACGGTCAAAGATCATACTATTATCTAGTATGATCTTTGGTTTATTGTAAACAGCGAAGTAAATTTACGAAAACGATACGGATATGTACGAGTTACGGTTTATGAAATTTTTACGTATACGTTCATTGTAAACAAACACATAAAATAAACTGACATAACAACTCGTTTTGTTTTAATGACAAAGTGACAAATGACAGTAGTGTTTTTACTAGATAACACCCCTCATATCCCCCCCCCCACTGTTTTGAAAGCAAAACCCAAAATAGTTCATTTCGGTACTACATCTGCTTCATGCTCCACGAGTCCATTCTAATTACTAAGTGAGATGGAGTGATGCACTTCAGGATCGTCCGATACATGCGTAAGAGAACAGCTGTTAACAGAGTGCTCCACCTCTGCCATTGCGGTCTTCACTACTTCCTCCCTTAGAATCACTTCATGAGGAACAGACCAAAGTGCTTTTTTTGCAGTTTCAACGAGTTCTTCCCGGTTTTCACACATGTCGGAACTGGCTGGAGGAGGAATAAATGACCATTCACTTCCCTGCATAGTCACAGCCTTATCTAACTCAAGAAGAGCTTCTTCGAGTTCCTCTGAAACCCTCCTGAAGTTGGTCCCGTTATCACTCCTAAGCTTCTTGGGTCTCGCCATCAATCGTCCAGAAGCCATGATTGTTGAGTCAGTGTCCAGACTGTTAGCAATCTTCAAATTAACGGAAAGGCCTTCCAACAATGGTCCAAAATAATCGACTCCTGTGTAAGTGAATGGACAAAGGGAAAGGGAGAGGAGACCCGTTTCATGTGTATCAGCTTGAGCTCCTCTCCTTTGGCATTCCACACATCTCTTCCACAAAGTACTCACATGACCACGAGTACCCAACACTTAGAACGCAAATCATTGAGGAGACGCTCTACTCCCAGTGTGTCCCACTCGCGTGATGTTGAAGAAGCAGTTGTGTTTAGGTGTGTTTAGGATCTAGTATCATTGGGAATTTCATTTCGCTCACAATGTCAGGTGATCGATCGATCCTTGCTTGAACTTTCATCGTTCAAACAAGGATTGAGCTAACGGAGAGTGGAATCTCCTTTTCCTCTTTCAAATCCTGGTACTCCGTAGGGAATGACACCATTGGAACATTCTTCACCAGCCAACGCTCGGCCCTTCCCAACTCCATAGTTTCAAACACTAGACTAGGAATTCCATTTATCGTATTCCTATTCCCAGATCTCAAAATCGAAGCCATTATCCTCAAGCACCGATTGTACTTTAAGAAACCGTGTAATGTTAGGTTGAACGGAGGAACTTGACTTTTCCATCACTTCTTTTTTCACCTCTTGTGCTGATTCAGGAATGACTTTCTTAATCATAAGATTATTTGACCACCTATCTCCTTCATGATACAAAAATTCTGGGCCCCCCAACCGTGTAGACTCAAGAACTTGGCATCCCATATCTCGCGCTACATTCTTGGAAGTTGGATCCCAGTTCCAATCCTTGAAAGAACTCGAGAATCTTTCCAACGCGACTTGCCACAAATACTTTGTCTCCGACTTGAGCCTACCAGGTACAGTCCATGAATTGGTACACAAAGGTACAGAGTTAAATTTCAACTCCATTTGATTTTTAATCTTAATGGCCAAGCGACTCCCAATTACGACTCCTTGAAGCTTCAAGCGTGGTATTGTCAACGGTTTCACAGGAGCAACCGCTGTTTTAGCCATGAGCAATCGTTCCCCCACGTCCACCCTGAGTGTCTGCGGCATAGGTTCATCCCATCGAATTCCGTTCCGCTACACCACCTCCGGAAGCAGTATTTATCCCTTAACCAAGAACTGCCCCACAAAGCCAAGAGGCTCAAACACTGACATGACGACACTCAACTGTTCCCTCGTTGTTGGCATTCGTTTCCCATCCGCTACATCCCCAGGTAGCTCTCTGAGCTTCAGTGAGAATGTGAATACGTCCTCAAAAATAATCCTAGTACTCGACGACTTGAGCTTCGACACATCAAAGCGCCTCAGGTTGTCAGGAACGGCATCCATAATATTTTGAGTTTGAAACCCAGGGGCAAATCTCAATCTCACAATCCAAATAATCGTCCCATGTAGTGAGAATCAATGATGAGTTTAAGTGCTCTCGAGTGATTCTTTTAAAATTCTTCTGCATTTTTGTTTTTGACCTAAAGTCCGGAAAATGATAAACCTTCATCTGCGCCACTCCTCAACAGGCTGAGATTTGTCTTTCCTCCAGAGGAACCTTTACGCCTCGAATGAGGACCTGATGAAACATATCTTTGATATCAACCATGAAGGCAACTCTTCTCTCCCTGAACTCACCTAAATCCCGGGAAGGGAAGGATCTATGAGAAGATCTTCGTTGAGACTCGCACCATGGTTCTTTGCGACCCCATAAAAAATCACTCTGACTTCATTTGACTTTTTGGGATTGAAGACTCCAATTGTCCATATCAACTTTTTGAACATTGGTTCATTGTGAGCTTTTTTTTTCTCGGATCTTTTCTCCAGAAGATTGAAACGTCTCAAACCTTGGTCTCTGTTTTAAGGAAGACAAACGTTTTCATCGTGTCAGAGCAAACCTGTTTCTCTCCATGCTCTGATTCGCACGCTTATGTCTTCCTTTGACCACGGCCGGTCATCTAAATGCCTCTGTACCTATGAACTCGCCACTTCCAAGCCCACCAGGATTGGATTTCCTTTTCGTCCAATAGATTTGATCCATAATCGTAATGATTGAGCCATCATCCAGGATGGCCGTTGTTGTTACAATAACGTTACAAACGTTAATTTTGGTGCCTACTTTTTGAACAAGGCTTCCAACTTGTTCAGGTTCCTCTTTTGCTTTGTCCTCGTGAAGGAGTATGTGATGCTTATGACATGCATCCACAATATGTTTAAATCGCTCAATGAACCCAAACCAATCTACCGTATTTCCAGAGAAGAGAGGCGTATCTCTCTTCATTGACTGCCTGTGAATAGACGCATAATGATACTCAGGCCCACTGGTAATCCAATGTCTCTTCCAACCTGTTGATCCAATCCATCAATTCCATATACGTTTCCTTGCCCTCGAGCTGCTTCTCTATGACTTATTCTTGTTGTTCTTGCTATAAGCTCGGCCTCGGCCTCCTTAGTTTCGGTTTCTGAAGCTAACTTATTCTCCTAAAGGTCAGCGAATCTCTATTTAGCTTCCAACGTGGCCTTAAGTCTTTCTTTTGATCGACCAATTTGTATTCTGTACACGCACTGTATTGCTAACACTATTGTCTTGGTTCGTCCCGTCGTCGTAACGTCCAAGCGGTCTCCGGATGTCTCTCCGCCCCATTAACCTCGTCTGGTCACCCGAATAGCTCCGTTCACCACACCTGACCGGTATTTTTACTTGGTTGCCAAGTCTCACACGATCCATGTCATCACCTTGTTGGCTCATGATCAGCCAATCACAGTTTACAACCAATACCTAATTACAATGGACTCTAATCCACGAACCGATCCGTGCTCGAATGGACCAAAATGTCACGGGTAATCCTAACACCAACATCCTAGAGGGATCATTCTTTTGAAATCCAAAGCAGTTATACCTACTGATAATGTCCAGTTTCCAGTTCCAGTTGTATCCACGTATTCAATCGTTTCGTAAATAAAAAGGGGCCATGAACTAATTTACAATTTTCTGCCTTTCAGGAAATTCAGGAACAGAAATCCGATCTTGGAGAAGTATTGGTAGCACTGGTGTATAATGAACATCTCAACAGGCTTACAGCAACGGTGATTGAAGCAAGAAGGTTAAAGGTAAGTTTCAAACGGCAAAAGGATTGGACTAACCAGACCCATCAGAGTGGAAGAATTTGAATTTTTTACTTACCGCTAGAAAGAATATATACACAATGAACGTTTTTCACCTTAGACCCCAACGCTTTGGTGATAACAACTTATTTAAATGCGAACACGTTAATCCTATAATCCAACGAAACGATTTTGTTCCCTTACGCTTTAAAAAGGAACACTTTTCACCAATCACGGTTGAAAATTATATTAACCGACCGCTCGACGCCGCTACGCAATCTGGGGCCTCCTCCTCATTTAGGTCAAGGTCAGATTACCCCGTTCCCCCCTCCAGTTCTGAGGCCTCCTCCTCATTTAGGTCAAGGTCAGATTACCCCGTTCCCCCCTCCAGTTCTGAAAGCTCCTCCTCCTCATTTAGATCAAGGTCACAATCATTACTCCTCTTACATAGAAAATGTATCCCTGGTTACTACCAAAAGAAAAAAATACCAAAAGTAAATTAATCATTTATTAGATGTTGTTGTCAGTCATTACAATAATTAAGAGCAATTTATAATTATAAACGACAATACAAAAAAATATTTGTGGAAATTTCATCCTTGTGTAGTATATATACCACACACATCTGTATTGGGTGGAGGCGTATTGTTAGATTTGTTCTGAAGGATTTTCGCAAAGACGCAGTTGGTTGACCATCGGAGGTGCTCCCGTAGGGGATTATCTTGACGTTCCCATTTGTTAAGTCGCACTTTACAATGAAAACATTCTACTTCGTCACCATATTTCGTAAAGAAAAATCCTACACTTGCCAAAGATGTGGGTGATGGAATTCCGCTCCAATTATTATAAGTTAGCAATCGTTTATCATAACACGCGTAGTCAGGCGATACATTGTCGAAACACATGATTATTCGTGCGAGAGACAACGTGTTATTAAACTTTACCTATGGTACGTGAGCTAATATAAGTAGTTACCCCCTCTACTACATTGG
The DNA here is from genome assembly GCF_008802855.1 of Photinus pyralis. Lineage (NCBI taxonomy): Eukaryota > Metazoa > Arthropoda > Insecta > Coleoptera > Lampyridae > Photinus > Photinus pyralis. The sequence continues at coordinate 3,226,262 of NW_022170738.1, forward strand.
CTTGGAGTGTAAATGTTGAAGGAAGAGGAGGAGGACATTAATTCATTTGAAGAATGTTACGGCGAAGTATTAAGGACAGTGTCCGAGGGCGACGTAACGGCTTGAGAGTAGGTGGCATTCGTCGTTGCCACCTCTTCTCAAATTTTGAAAACTTTCCCAAACATAATTCCTTTAATGTTTGCATACATAATTCCTTTAATGTTTGCATTTCTGAAACAAAGAAAAAAAAACAAAATTTAATTTAGAAAACTTTTAAAAGGGCGGTTAGATCGAAACCTAACCGGATAATTTTGACAATTTACACTTAAAAGCTCCGATAATCGACGTTCTTTGTCGTGTAAAAGTAAAGACGTACTTGAGATACAATAAATGCAGGAAATGGAATTATGAAAAATGCGATATAATTGTTCGGAATTACGCGCCTTTAAAAATCGTATAATGTCCCAGCGATTATACGTATTTCTAAAACGGTCAATTTCAGAAAGGAAACATTCTTCAATTGAACGGCGACCTGTTGGGATGTGGTGATAATTTTTATATTGATTGGTATTAATCGGACCCGGAATCTAAATTGGAATACAAACGCGTAAATAGGTAATAATTTATAAATTCATAGTTACCTGTAATCCCCACGAATATATATTGTTGTAATCTAAAAGGGCACACCAACTTGACACAAACTCGTCAACAATTTTTTTGTGATACGTAGCACTAGGGTTTTTTAAATGATTAATTATATATTCGATATTTGGTAATGCAGTCATTTACAAAATGCGATGTTTCACACTAGTCTGTATAATATATATAGTTCTAGGGGATGACGTCACATTTCTGACGTCATAAATAATGACCAGTTCTGACAAATTGGATGCATAAAATGGGGTTTCGGAGGGGGGGTTACAGCAAATTTTTTTGGGAACAAGCTTCCTTGTACCAAGATGAAGCTTGTTTTTGTTTTTTTTTTTTTTTTTTTTTTTTCATTCTTTGCAAAAAGGTGCAGTACTTGTAGTGCCCCAGGCGATAAAAGCGACACTAATGGGAGAGGAAAAACGTATATAAGAAGTGCACTTTCATAAGAGACGCATACTTCAACATGTCGCGCGCTGAACAATCCCACCCGTCTACTAGTGCTGTGAATAGTGATCGTGTTCCTGGTAAGTTTATTATTCAAGTTAATAAATGTGTAATGCTTGAACAAACTAAAATACTGCAAGATATTTCTTTTATTCCGATAAACGATTCAAACAATAGAGACGGTTTCGATCCCAAAAATACATCCACAAGTAGTCCTGAACCACCCGAATGGTACCATAGATTATTAGAATGCCTTTCTCCTATTCCATCCCCCCAATCTACGCATGTTTATCTAGATAAAGGTGCAACCGATGCGGTATCAACAAAAGTGGAAGAGCAAACGTGTGTGAATGTAAATGATGGTGATTTACTAGACGACGTTGAAGTGAAAGAGTGCGTTGCTCTTGCCACTCAATTTGATAGCGAATGGGGAGAACCTAATCCCAAACGAAGTCGTCCAAGTTCACCCCCTCTAACTTACCCTATCCACCGTAATTCCCCTCCTAATGTAGCGGATGTAAAACGACACGTTTCCTCGAGGATTTTGTTACCAGACAATATTGATGATAAACTTGAACAGTTGTTTCTCTTAAATAGTGATGTAATACACGTGAATCGTGCGCGCTGTCGAATGATGAACAAGTTATTGTCCAACGTGCACGCGTACGAACGTTTGAACGCGAGATACAAGCGCTTAGGACTACAAAGAGAAACAGTTTGTCAGAGTTTAAACGTGTCGGATGAAACGAAAGAACTACTGAAAAGACATTTAAATTATGAGGATTTTAGTACTTTATTAGAACATTTAAAATGAAAGTTTCTCTATTAATCTTTATTTTTCCCATACTACATACCAACCTTTCCATCCCCTCCCGGTGACGTTGCTACACAGGGTCCACGATTCCCGTCACCGGACAGTGAATACTTTAAAGCGTTAACGCTTTAAAGTATTCATTGACTGATGTGTAGTTTCCTTAGATCTAATCTTTTATTCTACCCCTTAGTTTTTACTTACTAATATAGTTGTTTTTTTTTGTAACCATATTGTGTGATAATGTACACCTAAATTTTAGTCAAATGTGAATGTGGTCGAGCATTTTCGCGCAAAGATAACTTAAAAAGACATCAACGCGTATCGTGTACAACTGGAGCACGTCTGGATCCACCGACCCTAAAAAAGGTTAAAATATCGACCGATGACTCACCGGTGCGAGTACCTACAGTGCATTGCGCACAATGTTCTGAAGATGTGGCAAGATCTGGTTATCAAGGACATTTGCGTAGTAACAGACATAAATCGAATGCTTGTTTAGTGATAGATGACCAAATTGAAATTATTAGATCCTCATTTGAGAAGAAAATAATGAGTTTTAGAATATCACCAGTTGGTAAACATAATGAAGTGAAATCATTTATGGAAGATGTAAAAAACAAAGTATTAAAAGTATGTAACAAACAGTTACAGACGTACCCATCGCTAAAAACCAATTTTGAACTGTTTGGAATGTATTTATTGGAAGAAAAGGTCGAAATTAAATCATTTCAAACCAAATATGCAATTACAACTCTGGGCACTAATTTGGAAGAATACGTGGAACAAGTGGTTGAAATTTTAAGCAGAAAAGAATCGGAATTTCAAGGCCGCGATTCCGGTAAATAATAATTTCAGTAATTTTATTTTACATATTTGTGCATTTCAGGATGGGTGTTAGTAGATTTATTATACTTGGAATGCAACTTCTTACAATTTAATCCGATAAAAGCGTCGTCATATATTGATTTACCTCCTTCTCTTAAAAGAAGAAAGGCTATTATCAACGTTGACAACAACGACCAGATGTGCTTCGGATGGACGCTCGCATCGGCGTTGATTCATCCTACGGGGAAACCGCAACGCAAAGAATCATATCCAGATATTTTAAAAATATTTAATTGGGACGGTATCCAATTTCCAGTACCGTTGTCGTCAATACCCACGTTTGAGGCCAACAACCCTAAAATTTCCGTTAATGTTTATGGGATTGAGTGCGTCTATAAAGATGGAAAGCAAGAGATTCAAGTAATAGGGCCGCTGTATTACAGTAAGTCAAAAAAAATTAATCACGTAAACATGTTATTAATTAGTAATAAGGCAGGTAACACTCACTATACATACATAAACAATTTTTCACGGTTAGTTAGCAAGCAAATAAGTCAACGTAATGGAGCAACGCATTTTTGTGACGGGTGCATTAATTATTTTCGTACTGAACAACAACTAAAAAAACATCAAATGCAAGATTGCAATCACACGTCTACTATACTACCAACCACAACCCTAAAACTTGACAAAACCGGTAATATGCGTCCCGAAAATCTTCTTACCTTTACGAATTTTCAAAAGCAAATGCTACTACCTTTTGTTATTTATGCAGATTTTGAGTCAATTTTACAACCTCTAGATACCGCCGAACCAGACCCCAAAAAATCTTTTACGATAAAAACATGTAAACACACACCGTATTCGTTTTGTTATTATATTAAATCGTCGTATAATGACGAATGGTCACGATTGGAAACGTATCGAGGTGAAAATGCGGCACAAATATTTATTACGCGACTACAAAACGATATTAAAAATATATATCGCGAATATTTGCTAAACGTTCGTCCCATGGAACCTCTTTCAGAAGATGAATTGCGAATGTATGATGAAAGCCGAACATGTTTTATTTGCCAAAACCCGTTTGATAACGATTCCACGAATCCCAAAGTTAAAGATCATTGTCACATTACCGGTAAATATCGCGGTAGCGCGCACGCAACGTGTAATCTAAATTATAAAATTCCAAACTTTATACCGGTCGTGTTCCATAATCTTAGCGGATACGATTCCCATTTGTTCGTTAAAGAGCTAGGAGCAGATACCGAAGACATTGACGTTATTCCTACAAGTACAGAAAAGTACATCACTTTCAGTAAACGGGTTCTAGTAGATGAAGTAGATTTGGAATCGGGTAAAAAGGAACGAAAGTATATGAAATTACGATTTATAGATAGTTTTCGCTTTATGCCTACGTCGTTAGATAAACTATCCACAAATTTAACTTCGGAACAGTGCGCAGAGATAAGAAAATTTTTTAATGATTCTAATAAATTTCAACTTCTCCGAAAGAAAGGTTGCTTTCCTTATTCATATGTAGATTGTATGTCAAAATTAGACGAGAAAGATATACCTTCTCATACAAAATTTTATAACGATATGACCCAAGAACATATATCACGCGATGAATACGAGAGGGTGGTACGCATCTGGAACGTATTTAATTGTAAGACATTAGGGGATTATTCGGACCTTTATCTCAAAACGGACGTATTACTTTTAGCGGATGTGTTTCAAAATTTTAGATCTCTATGTATGAACGTGTACGGAGTAGATGCCGCTCATTACGTAACTACCCCAGGATTAACTTGGGATGCTATGCTAAAATTTACACGAGTAAAATTAGAATTACTGACGGACATGGACATGTACCACATGATTAAAAAGGGAATTCGTGGTGGTGTTAGCACTTGTATTAAAAGAAAGTCGTGCGCTAATAATGAGTTTGTGCCTGGTTATGATTCTAATCAGGCCAAGGTCTTTATTCAGTACTTAGATGCGACGAACTTATATGGAAATTCAATGCGAGAATATCTACCAGTTGACGGGTTTTCTTGGTTAACTCGCGCAGATATTGAAAAATTTAACGTTCACGATATATCAGACGAATCCGACGTCGGATATATTTTGGAAGTTGATCTGCATTACCCACTAGAACTACATTCTACCCACAACGATTTACCATTTTGCCCAGAAAATATTTTGCCCCCTAGAGCGAAGTACAAACAAACGAAATTAATTCCAAATTTATACGATAAATCAAAATATGTAATTCATTATCGAAATTTGAAACAATGTTTAAAACATGGACTCGTACTCACACATGTTCATCGCATTCTTAAGTTCAATCAAAAACCGTGGTTACGCGACTACATCGATTTAAATACGAGAATGCGGAATAAAGCTACGAATAGTTTCGAAAAAGATTTCTTCAAGTTAATGAACAATGGCGTATTTGGTAAGACTATGGAGAATGTGGATAAACGAAAAATACTGAAATTGTTAACACACTGGGAAAATTACGGTCGACGTCGTGGATTAGAAAGTTTCATAACGCAGCCTCACTTTAAAAAATTTACCCAATTCAGTCATACTTTATTTGCAGTTGAAATGTCAAAAGTTTCAGTAGTTTATAACAAACCAATTTATGTGGGGTTTACCATTCTAGACGTTTCTAAAATAGTAATGTATCGTTTCTTCTATGACATTTTACGCGCCCATTATGGAAAAAATGTTTCATTGTTGTATACTGACACCGATTCGTTTATTTTGGAGGTTAAAACTCACGACTTGTATGAACATATGAGAAACAATTTAAACGAATACGATACCTCTAATTATAAAAATAATCTACACGGCGTAATCACAACTCCTTCTATAGTTGGCAAAATGAAAGACGAATATGCGGGTAAAGCTATTCATCTATTTTATGGTGCGGGTGCGAAATCGTATTGTGTAAAAACTGAGGATGACGTAATTAAGAAAGCGAAAGGTGTGAAAAAAATTACCATTAAAAAAGATTTGAGCGAATTCGATTATAAATGTGTAGCTGAACAAACGGATAAAAAAGTTTTTTGCAAAATGTTGGTTTTTAAATCAACTTTGCATGATATATACACTGAATTAGTAAATAAAATCGGACTAAGTTCGTATGATGACAAACGTTTCGTAATACCCAACACTTGTGATACGTTAGCGTGGGGTCATAGGGATATTCGTAGGTATGAAAACTATATCGATCTTGACAATATACTTCAAAATCCTAACGTTTTATATGATGATGACTCAATGGACATAAGTGACGAACTTTTAGATGGATTGATTAAAGCTTTTGAAAGCACATCATAATTTTGTACATATTCGCTTATTCACATCATACTTCCCAGTTACCACCACACTCCAGCATACTTACCAATCACCATTTAACTTCGGTGTATATTATCACCCATAATCCACTCATTTACTAAATACATACTTAAATGTTTTGTATTTTCACCTGCTTTATAATGTTGTTAATATTTTCACCTGCTTTATAATGTTGTTAATATTTTTTAATTACCTTTTTTTTTTGTATTTTCACCACCACACTCCAGCATACTTACCATTTAACTTCGGTGTATATTATCACCCACAATCCACTCATTTACTAAATACATACCTTAATATGCTTAATTTGTAACGTAAGGGTGCTTAAATGTTTTGTATTTTCACCTGCTTTATAATGTTGTTAATATTTTTTAATTACCTTTTTTTTTGTATTTTCATGTTTCATAACGTTTCATTGTAATTTATTTTGTATGTGAGGGCAAATATATAGAAAAAAAATATATATATAAAAAAGAAATGTTTTTATTAAATAGTCAATTTTTGATTAATGGATTACATAGTTGTTATACAAGTGATAAACATTAGATAAAGCGCAATGACATAATGATTGCGTGTGATATTTGCAAGACGCTTCTAGTAAAGGGACAGCTGGTTGTTCTTCAACTTCAAAAACTGGTCTCTTGAGAATGGTTCTAATGTAATCAGCTTTCTCCTTACCTTTAACGTAGACGTCATCCGATGTACGTATCGTTTCGCGAAGTATTTTCGGAAACAAGAATACCTGTGTGTAACCTTCATCCCATCGAATAAAATGATGATTGTGAATCAAGTAGTGTGCCTGTCGTTGATAGGTGGCATCCAAACCGGTCCAAGGAAAAGGTGGTTTAAAGACAAAGTGAGCTATCTGATTCCCATCGTACACTGCTAATTCTTTAGGGGTGAAGTGTTTCGCAGAAGTATAGAAACCTTGTATATCTACTATGACAACCATGGTACTAACGTAGAATCATTAAACGGTGAATCTTTTATAGCTACAGTTGTCTAACTGCTTTGGTTAATGCATTGTAAGTAAAAACCTTATCGTGAAGAATCAAACACATCGCTGTGGTATTAGCGGCAACGTTGGCCGACGTGTCGAATTCTACTCGAAGCACGACAGCTTTCGAGTTCAAAGAATCTTTTTGATGTGAGCAATCTATTACTATTAACGGTGCATTTTGTTTGAACTGGTCAGGGGTTAGCAAAGGTTGACCTTCAGTTTCGTAGTAGGACGATTGAAATGCTGCGTACATTTCATACAAACTGGCGTATCGGTTATTTAAGTAATTAATATTCAGATTATCGTATGGGTAACGTTCCGTATTAAGAAATACACGAACATTTTCAATACCACATTGGTCGAATTTACTCATGTCTTGATTGACTTTACCATCTCTCCCCGTTTGAAATCCTAATATAATGTATCTAGGAGTTTCTAAGCTAGTGGCCGTTTTTATTGCCCACGTGTGTTTATCGGTCTGTGGAAGAGCTGGATAAACGTGAGTTTCCCAACTCCTAAACGCAACTTGGGTGTTTATATTTTTGTCAATGTACTTAGTGAGTGCTAATTCCTCTGCAAGCGCCGGCAATATATGGGGTACTTTCCAATAAATTTTTTCAATGTCAACCTTCAAAGCCTCGTCGGCAGTTGCAGAATACACGGCGTCTGTATCTGAATTGCTGCGTATTAATACGAGTTCTTGTCGTATATTTAGCACGACTTTTCGATAATCTTCCGCAAATCCGAGGAGCATTCCCAAAGGAAGGCAAACGTTAAAATGTCCCGTAGGGCTTACAATTGTACTATTGGTTGTGGGAAACCATCCAGAATTTTCATATCTAGCAGCATCATTTGGTGTAAGAGATATTAAACCCTTCATGGTGGTGGTCAACCCTACCTTACTAATAGAATCGACCACAACGCCGTTCATCTCGTAACGAATTTCGCTAAATAAAAATGCGATTCCATTGTTAATGAAACGGGCTCCTAATGATACCGTGTTATCTTGTCGCAACAATTTTCCCTCAATATAGAGGTGACTTTGAGAAGGTAAGGTGCACATGTCTTCTTGAATAGGAATCCGAATTTCGTCATTGTTTCCAAATCGTGTGGTATAAGGTTGATGAGTATGAAGTTCCGAGTTGATAATAGCGTTGTCAACACGAACCGATTCGTTAACGTTCAAGACGCTCATTGTATAACGGTGAAACCGAGACTTCGCAAATAGGACTTGTTGGCAGCTGTTAATTGTTGAAGCGAACTACGCTTACTGGTCCAAAAAGAACGAGGTTGACGCTTTTTATAACAGGGTTTGGGGTAATCCTTGTCACACTTGCACGCACAAGAACTATAGCGGTTCACCATGTTTTTTCCTCAAATGTAATCCTATCGTGATCACTTCTCCGTTGAAATTAACAGCGTCACCATCTTGATCGAGTATTTTAAGCGTAATGTTGGAAAGTGTGGAAACGTTAATAGGTAAATAAATTACACTAAGAGGTCGCTCGATTATTTTATATCCCGCGGGCACACTAGGAAAAAACTGGTGGATTGTATGAGCCGGTACACCATTTTTAAAGTTTCCCGTAGTAATACTACAGTCAATTAACAACGAATTAATTTTTAGAATGTTAATTGGATTACGAGAAGTGTGAGTAACACGTGAACTAAGCGTTTCTGTACCGAACCCTAAAAGTTCTCCTATTGAATCTTTTATCGCAAAATCAATTGGTTGACTGGCTTTAAGAACTGATTGCATGGTGTTGTTATTAGCTTGAAGCTCGACATAATCTCCAGCCGTTCGTTCAATTTGAGAATTTATGTAATTATTAATATCAGTTATTTCGTAGCAACCCGGTGGTATTGTAATAGTTTTTTCTCCAAATTTTACTTTATTGTTTTTAGATGTGACGTTATGAATACTATTGTAAGTTTCAAAGTTGGTTAGTCCCATTACATATTCCTCTTCAAGTAATATAGGAGGGCGAAAAAAGGCGCTTAAGGTCGACGTTGTACCCGTAAATGTAAAGGTATAAGACATTTCACCTTAACGATATAGATGTTACTGACTTAATAACGATGTGTTATTGTATAAAAAACTCAATACTAAATGACCGCAATTATAAGTATTAAGAAGTTGTAATTGGTTGAAGTTGTATGTAATAGTGTTTTCGCTACCATCGCTCCGAAAATAATGTATCACCTCGTGAGGAGGTTTTACACGCCCTAGACTATCAAAATATGAAATAGTGTTGCCTCGCTTAACGTACGCTGTCCAATGCGTACCCACGCTGTTTTCATCATCTAGATTTATTATACCACTTTCGTAACGATGTATTGACTTTGGTAAACAATCTCTCATAAAAATTCCTCTAAAATGTGGTATTTTTAACTTCCCGGTATATTTCGATAGATCGCGATCGGTTAAAGGGCGACGTGGTAGCTTTATTGGAAGTTTTTTTGGTATGGATTTAGATAAAGGCCTAGACCTTTTTTATGAGGTTTTATATATATTCCTTTTCCTATTACTGCCGCTTCCATTACTTGATTATGTCGTTTGCTTTCTTCTAGTTGTTTTGCAGCATTGTTTGCATTTGTTACCGCTTTTGCAACAGCCGCAGCTCCACCTCCCAAAGAACCCAATGCTCCCAATGCAGCAAAGAGTGGAATTAGAGGAACAAGTCCACCGGTTTTGGGTATAGGTAAAATGCGATGCTTGGGTGGTCTAATACTCTTCTTCTTCAAAACTTTCATAGCACGCTGAACGCTTGCTTTTAAATTTGAATTGATTTTACCCCCTATACGTTTTTTAGCTAATCGAATGGCGGCGTTAAAAGACAAGGCAGAGGCTCGTTTTTTCATGTGACGTTTTTTCATACCCATACCTAATGTTCTTTTACCTTTCATAATACCAGCTATAGTAAGAGCGGCTGTTTTCTCTCCAACGGTGGCGTCTTTTGATCGAAACCTTTCCCACGCTTTTTGTTGCAACGTTTTGTCGGCAACGTGACGATCACCGAGATTATTCGATTTTGAATAAGCTATATCGTGTTCTTTGCAGGCTTCATCTAATAGATTAATTCCTTTATCGCCCCGAGCAAGCCTCTTTTGTAAACGAGTTCCGGGACCGCAATATCGATATCCGGGTAAATGTAATTCAACGGGTAAATTATTAATTAAGGAATTAATTAAGCCCGCCCCTTTTTTAATTTTTTTCTTAGTAGTGCAAATAAAGGTCATACCTTGATGATTATAACACGACTAAGCGAAATATATGTTGTTTGTGAATATATACTACAAAATATTGCGGTTATTGGTTAGTAGTGTAATGTCCACCATACGTTTTAAACCTCAACGAACGTTACTACCTATAAAAAACTACGATACATGTTCTCCCGTGAAGCAATATTCTAAGCACAGCAATCTGTTGAAAGGTGGTTGTAAACGCGGTATTATCGTTGGTCCTTCAGGATGTGGTAAAACCAACGTAATGATAGCACTGTTAGAACACCCTAACGGATTGAGATTTGAGAATGTATACGTGTATTGTAAATCTCTTAATCAGCCGAAATACGAATATTTACGCAAATTATTAGACCCACTTACAGAAATCCAATATTTTGAATACAATGATAATAGCGATGTAGTACAACCAAGCGATTCACAACCGAATTCCGTTATGATTTTCGACGACGTTGCTTGTCATAAACAAAACCAAATAAGAGACCACTTTTGTTTTGGTAGACATAAAAATAACGATTGCTTTTACCTTTGTCAAACGTATTCGGCTATTCCTAAACAATTAATTAGAGACAACGCGAATCTGATAGTGCTATTTCAGCAGGATCAAACCAATTTAAAGCATGTTTACGACGATCACGTTAACGTTGATATGTCATTTGATCGTTTTAAAACTTTATGCGCTCATTGTTGGAGCGATAAATACGGATTTCTAGTTATCGATAAAGAAAATGACCCAACCTCTGGTCGGTATAGAAAAGGATTCGATTCTTACATGGTGCTATAAATGAGAACACAACACTGTGTAAAATGTAGTCCTAATGGAACCACGTTTAGTAAGGGACCTTCTCGAAGCGAGAAAATCTGTGAAGCACAAATATACAACATTGCAACGAGACAGATCGTTGGCGGATCGAGATGCCGAACGACACTTTAAGCCTATTACTCAACCACTAAAACAATTGCTTACTCACACTCAGTTGGGAAGTGTTAAACTAGAAAATGTCAAAAAAGAAAATGAAACATACGATACCGAAGAGCCTCCTACACCCGTTTTTGACACCCCACAAAAAACTTCGACTTCTTACCGGATACCTAAAAACCTTTTGCGTGAATTCAATGAACCCCAATATTTAGATACAAGCGTGCTTATCGACCATACACGCGACTCTAACGAACCACCAATTCCTACTTTAGATGAGATAAGAGCTGAGCTATCTAAAACCGCAACCAGTCCTGCATTTGAAGAATACTTAGATCAATATGAAGGATTGGCGAAGATTTATGTAGAAGATATGTTCAGATCTGGAGATAACGAATTTGATCATCGGTATGGAGTTCGGTATAGTCCTAGAGCTAACAAATTTTACGTAGGAGATTCAGAGTTATACTTTAATAAACAAGATTTTGTTCTCACGCAACCTACGGGAGATCAACAACACTATTCGGGAACACCAGGACTCTACGAATTGTTGTTTAAAAGAAACCCGCTCGGATTCAAAACCAAGGACGAATCTAACTACCGCGATATTTTACTGAGGACTAATGCTGCGCGACGTAATTACAACGCGGAAGAACAAATCTTAGGAACCGGCAAAAAATACAGTAACATTATTAAACCGCTCGTAAATCCTAATCCTATTAGATCATCATCATCACATGTACCGGTAGTTCCGCGTTTGCGCACTACATCTGTTAGTACAAGAAAAGGAAAAGGTGTAGAAATGTTGCATTTAAACAACAACAAAATTGAATTTATACCTTGGAAAGATCCAAACAAGTTAGTTGAATGGTTAAAACTTTTATTAGGATCTCAATCTGCCGGCAACACTAACAATCACAACGAAATTATATATATAGTAGACGAATTACGAACTGCTAAAATAATAAAATAAGGTGGGACTTATTGAATAAATGTTGAAATCGTACTATGATTCAATCATTATTAACCCAGCATGAGTATTGATAAGTTCGGTAGACACATCCAATATCGTTCAAAATCAGACGAGGTGTCGTCGCTTACGTACGAATCACGTTTGTGGTTCGTGGGACAGCAAGTAAAAGACACGCCAGTTATTAAGTGGGCGACCACCACTGACACACCAGAAGTATTGAAGTTTCCTCTAACCGAGGCTGTTATTTTGCGAGCCGGGTGGTCTCCTTGTCGTGGAACAATCATTACCGTAAACGAAAGGTTTTATAGTCAACCTGAACAGTTAAACGGGTTAACACTTCAAAAAGAGGATGTCATAACAGCGAAGTGTGCGCAATTCAATCCGGACAAGTTATTTATTTTGGAACTAGTATTAAGCATGCATATCAAAAAATGACAAAAGAACAGGTAGTACGCGAACTACATAAAGCGGCTCGAAAAACTTTTAAAAGGAGACCCGTTATTCTAAAAGGACTTAATGATTTATTTCAAGCCGATTTGGTAGAAATGATTCCCTATGCTCGTATGAATAAAGGGTTTAGATACATTTTAGTAGTAATAAACGCATTTTCGAAATTCGTTTGGGCAATACCTATTAAACGCAAGAATGGTAAGTTGCTCGCGGATGCAATGAATAAGCTTTTATCGGAGATTAAGAAACCACCTCGGAATTTGCAAACGGATATGGGTAAAGAGTTCTATAATAAGGATTTTTCAAAGGTTATGTCTAAATTTAATATAAATCACTACAGTAGTTATTCGCACCTTAAAAGTAGCATTGTAGAAAGAGTAAATCGAACTTTAAAATCCATGATGTGGAGAGCGTTTAGTCTACAAGGTTCATACAAATGGTTAACGCTTTTGCCCGAAATAGTGTCGCAGTACAATACCACTACACATAGGACTACGGGTCATCGACCGGTCGACGTTAACTTCAACAACGAACAAAAAATTTTAAAACGTGTTTACAACTACAGAAAAATAATTGACAGCAAACATGCAAAATTTGCGAAAGGTGATTTTGTACGAATTAGCAAGCACAGAACGATATTTTCGAAAGGATACACCCCCAACTGGAGTTATGAGATCTTCCAAATTACATCAGTTAAGCGCTCCCACCCAACTACTTATACGTTACAAGATAGTCGCCATCAGGACATTAAAGGACGTTTTTATGAACTCGAATTGCAAAAAGTTCGATATCCCGATATTCACTTGGTGGAACGTGTTATTCGAAAAAAAGGTGATAAATCCTTCGTTAAATGGCTAGGATTTGACGCTTCTCATAATTCTTGGATATCTAACGTCGATATACTGTAAATGAAATGGAAAAACATACCAATGACGACAATATATATATATTTTTTTTAATTGCATATTATTTATTTTAAATAACATATTTGTTAGGTTATTAAAGGTTAGGTTAAGTGACGTTAATTTGTTAGGTTAGGTTAGACGATGTTAGGTCTAACATCGTCTAACCTAACCTAACAAATTAACATCACTTAACCTAACTTTTAGTACATTTAAATATTTACTCCTTCAACCATTTAAATTATTAAATCTAGATGTGAATATGTAAGTCCTATGCTCTTCCATAAGAATTGGAGATATAATACTGTCCAAATGTTGAATTCGTCGATGAAACCGAGCGGTATCTCGCACGTACATTCCCCATTTATCTTTTCGAGCTTCCTGATAAGCATACTGCCACACCACTAAAATCCGAACGATATTTTTTGATTCGTCAAACCGCACACTACACATGTTCTTCATCTGATGAGATGTTTTCCGCAGACGATGAGGCAATTAACAAGTACCGTTCAATTACGTTGACAAAGTTGGCTAATGAAACACTTTTTAATTTTTCTACTAACTCCGTAAGACACGAAAGACATTCCTTATTATTTGACAAACTCATTTTCTGACATATTTCATTAGGTGCACATTTATCGTCATGTTTGTTTAAAAACCCGTCACATAACACTTTACCTTGTTCGTACTTGTTAACCAATTCTTGCAAATATTCGTCACTATACATTCCCCTTCCGTATACCATCTCATGGTCTGCGTCTAATTGGAGGGCATCCATTTCCACGAACAACCTTTGCACAGCTGTATATCCATCACATGCTTTCGGCCAATTTTGTTCGGCATAACACATCCACATCTTTACTAATACTATTTACTCATCTAGAGGTTTACACCTATATAATATGCTCCCCACTCCTACTTTGAAGAACTTCCAAAGTTTTTAGCATGTTCGATATCACCATATAATTTGTTCGCAGCAAACTCTACAACCTCCATCATACACGACACTTTTTCATCGTACACATCTTGTAATGGGATTATAATTTGGTTAATATTTTCTTTAACGTCTCCAACCATATCCACCACTACATTCACAACGTTGTTGTAGAAACTATTAAAATTCAATTCGGCAAGACAGATTATCCTATACGCCACGATATTCAAAATTTTCCATAGCTGTTCTAAGGACTCCCATCCCAAGTAAATTTCAACGTCCAGAAAATCGACCACTCTAATTACTTTGGTTTTGTTGATCGTTTCGAAATAGATGGTTTTAGACCCAATTTTCATTGGTACCCATGGAGAATCTACCGAGTAGAAATAATTAGTGATTATTCCTTGATTCTCCACCAAAGCACACCATTCATTTCTGTTGAATATTACACCACGAGATTTGTTTCCACAAATTTTCACTGCCGGGGTAAATAATATTTGTGGTGAGAGTCCAACGCACACGTACTTTGTCCCACTTTTATTTAATTCGTAACGCGATTCGTTTATTAAGTTCATGTCGTTGTTTACCATTGGTACGGTGCGATCAATTTTAATTTTGTCTGCAGCTTGGCGTAAAATTTTTTCGTACTCCATGATATTGTAGTACTGTATAGAAACTGTATAGAAACTGTACAATAAACTACTCTTTTCTCTTTTCGTCAATTCTTATATACTCTTTCGGAATCAATTTTCCCCTCCAATTATCCATCTAGCCTTAAGCGATTCCTCCTCCTCCTCCTCCTCCCCAACATTTACACTCCAAGCCAATGTAGTAGAGGGGGTAACTACTTATATTAGCTCACGTACCATAGGTAAAGTTTAATAACACGTTGTCTCTCGCACGAATAATCATGTGTTTCGACAATGTATCGCCTGACTACGCGTGTTATGATAAACGATTGCTAACTTATAATAATTGGAGCGGAATTCCATCACCCACATCTTTGGCAAGTGTAGGATTTTTCTTTACGAAATATGGTGACGAAGTAGAATGTTTTCATTGTAAAGTGCGACTTAACAAATGGGAACGTCAAGATAATCCCCTACGGGAGCACCTCCGATGGTCAACCAACTGCGTCTTTGCGAAAATCCTTCAGAACAAATCTAACAATACGCCTCCACCCAATACAGATGTGTGTGGTATATATACTACACAAGGATGAAATTTCCACAAATATTTTTTTTGTATTGTCGTTTATAATTATAAATTGCTCTTAATTATTGTAATGACTGACAACAACATCTAATAAATGATTAATTTACTTTTGGTATTTTTTTCTTTTGGTAGTAACCAGGGATACATTTTCTATGTAAGAGGAGTAATGATTGTGACCTTGATCTAAATGAGGAGGAGGAGCTTTCAGAACTGGAGGGGGGAACGGGGTAATCTGACCTTGACCTAAATGAGGAGGAGGCCCCAGAACTGGAGGGGGGAACGGGGTAATCTGACCTTGACCTAAATGAGGAGGAGGCCCCAGAACTCTCCAACTATACCTACTTTCATTAATGGATGCTTGCCATTCTTTAGAATTTCTGCTTGACATGGCCTCTTCATACGTTGACGGTACATCCACTTCTACATAATTTGCTGCATAATCGATGTATCTCGTTGGTGGTGAAATACTTTCACGTGGCCGTAACTCATATCTTGCCTGTTGCTGTGTTTGTGGTTCCATTTCCTCTCCGTTTTCCGCATTTTCACTGTTAATGTCGGGAATTTCCTCGTAATCATTTGTGTCATCATCTGTCAATGTAGGAATTTCCTCGTAATCGTTTCTGTCATCATCTGTCAATGTAATCTTTACATTATTACTTCTTGAAGAAGGTTCTATCAATTCTTCATTAAATATCACATCCCTTGCAATTGTGATCCTTCTTGATTCTGGGTCAAACAAACGATAATTGGTCGAGTTGCCATCATATCCAACAAAAATGAACTTCTTGCTCTTGGCATCTAACTTTGTTCGTTTCTGCTTTGGTAGATGTGCATAACCTACGCATCCAAAAACTTTAATATGAGATAATACAGGCTTCTTACCTGTCCACAATTCGTATGGGGATGTCCCTACTGTTTGATGATTCTGAGTGCGATTTAGAATGTACACTGCTGTATTCACAGCTTCACCCCACAATTCCGTAGGTAAATCTTTTTCATATAACATTGAGCGGGCACTTTCAACGATAGTTCTCATATCCCTTTCCGCTTTTCCATTTTGTTCTGGATTATAGGGTGCTGTTCTTTCCATCTCAATACCCATCTTCATTAAGAAGTCTTTAAAACAATGATTCACATATTCAGTTCCATTGTCAACATGCAACACTTTTACTCGATGACCGAATTTGTTATTGCACATATTAACGTACGCTTTAAAACTTTCGAGAACGTCCGACTTGTGCTTTATGAAATATACAACACGATAACTGGTAGCATCGTCTTTGAATAACACGAAATAGTTCGCACCTCCTATGGACTGTTCTGACATTGGGCCACACACGTCACTGTGAATCATTTCTCCGGGTTTAGTGATTCGTTGAACTTTTGAGAACTTTAATCTGTGCTGCTTGCCATATACACATGCTTCGCAAAAGATTTTCTCTGCAGCGTTCACATTTACACCACTTATCAAACCTTTTGATGCCATTTCTTTTACAGTATTGAAATTAATATGTCCTAGTCTTTTATGCCACAAAGCTAACATATTTGCATCTGTGGTCACATTAACTTCACTTTCATATCTGATCGTTTGAAATTGCAAATGATACAGAATATTTGCCATTCGGTATGCGCATGCCACTACCTTCTCATTGTGATACACCAATGCAAACTTATCTTCCTTAATAATTTTCATGCCTTTACTGGTAATGACACCTTCGGAAAAGAGATTTTTATGTAAATCTGGTACATACAACACATTTGTCAAAATAGCGTCATACCACTTATTGTGCATCAGCTTACGGATTTTGATTGTTCCTTTACCTGACACTTTGAGACTTTTATTGTCACCAAGTGTCACTGATTTTATGTCACTGTCTTCCAAGGATGAAAAATAATCTTTGTGGTATGTCATATGCGACGAGGCTCCGCTGTCCATTATCCAAACATCGTCCTTTGATATCGCTAATGCATCACTCGTTAATCCAAATGCTTTCTCCTCTGTTGTAAAAGCTGTTACATTTCCTTCCTGTCCCTTTTCTTTTTCTGCAGTGTTTGCCCGTTCTTGCTTCTTATTTCGACATTCTCTTGCATAATGGCCCCTCTTCTGGCAGTTGTAACACGTAACAGGAGGCCTCTTCTTCTTGTTCTGCATTGGTTTGGTAGCTCGCGTCGTAGCCAGCGCTTGTTCGTTTTCTAATTCCATCGTTGTGAGACTAGCCTCTTCATCCAATAATCTCATGGTAAGATTTTGTATATTTTGATTCTTCTCATCAACAGATAACCAGGCTTGCCGCACATTTCTGTATTTTAGAGGTAAGCTTCCCAAAATCTTTGTCATAATGGCTATATCACTGACGGTGTCTCCCGAGTTTCGAACTTGCTTAGCAAGATTTTCCACCTTCGCAATATGCAACGCAATTGAATCAGCTGGATCCATTTTGTACTGGTGAAACTTTTCCTGGTGCATCATCTTATTCGATTCCGTGTTTTGCTGGTAAATTGTGTCCATTTTGCTAATTACATCTTTAGCGCTTCCACAATTTTCGATTAATGTAATTTGCGAAAGTTCCATGGCAGACGTCAGGATACACATTGCAATGGCATCTTTCCTGTTCCATGCTTCAACTTCTTTCGCTGTTCCTTCACCTTCAGCACCACTTGGTTTTTCGCAATCGCCATTCGCTACCTCGAAAACTCCTCTTGCTCTTAGAGCACACTTTATTTGAAATTTCCACTGCTGGTAATTTCGTCCATTAAACTTATTAATGACGCCGATGTCTACTTTACTATCCATCATTTTTGACACAGGTATTCCAGGTACGTAAAACTGATTTACAAGTACTCTTACTTTCCTAACATGACTTCGCTGGGCCCATAACCTTTTGGAGTTCTTTTAAGAAGCGATAGTCAAGGAAAGTAGAAAACACTTTAATGAACACGAATGAGCAAAAATATGGAAAAATGTAATGACTAAAATGAAACAGATTCAATCAGCAATTTTGTGTTACTACAACTAACTATACATAGCAACTAAAAACAACTCCCTGCTTTTTCATTACTACTAAATCAAGGTGTTAAGGAAAGCAGGCATTTTCAAATATCTCAACAAACCTATTATGTCTGAAACTCCTTTAACGTAACCAAGGAGATGATAATCGTTCAAACTAAACTATTGACAGTTGTGAGCAGTATTGTAATAGTAAGTTGCACCGGTAAATTTCGAAGTGAACATAAAACTAATTGAGTAGAACATGAAAGGTGTTAAATAGTACATTAAGATACAAGTGTATAATCAAGTTTTTAAAGCACGCGCAACGAGTTTAAGGGCACGACGCAAAGCGTAGTGCCTTTAACGTTGCAAGTACTTTAAAGACCAAGTATACACGTGTATCTTATAGTATTTTTTATTATACCTGCAGTATAATTTAAAAATAGGAAATACAATGAAATCATATTGACGTTATACTCGAATACATGTCTAATTAAGTGGGCGGATGTTCGTAATTTCACGATTGCCATGGAAATGTCACTTGACTTTGCTCATAAAAATCATCGTCTTTGTGAATTAAACGATTTCCGTTGAAAAAGATAATACACCGTCCATTAAATCGATTGTTGTAAAATCTATACAAACGTTGGTAGGTGTAAAATCCAAATCCAGTAAAGCCTATTATAAAGAATATGAAAAGTTGTTTCCATGGATGGAATAGGAAGTTAACTCACCAGTAGCAAGGGATCACTCCCTCCGCGCGTACCACCAGGTATGGTGTGGAAGGCAATAACCCTCGATTGAGGTACCTACAAAACCACACGGGCTGGCATTGTCCCAATAATCACTTCAGAGGAACATTCCCCCACCGAGGTGCTTCACTCAATCTCTTGCAATTGTAGAATGCAGGGCGACTGCCACATTCCAAAACATAGTAGATACTTTAACTTTGGAGTAAACTATTGAAAACTTTGGCCACATGCATATCTAATATGTGAGGACCCTTATATTCCGTGAAAATGGGAAATGTGCCTATAGTGGGTAGAATTTAGAAAAATGTTAACTTTGGGAATTTTCTCCGTAGTTGTCGAAAAGCAGGACTTAAATGTCCGACAATCTGCGGGAATTGTAAATCCCAGACGACCCCCAACGCTCCATTTGAGGAAGAAGTATTCACCAGCACCCCTCATCCATTGGAGAAAGAAGAGGAGGGACTCAGTAAGGAATTGATGGGGGGGAGATGGAAGACAATCCAGAAGATGATGAGGTTGGGCAAGATGATGTCCAACCACATCAAAGAGGCCGAGAAAGTTTTAACATTTATTAGGACATTCCAAAATGTTTTTGGAATTTATCATATAAGTATGGTTAAAATGGTCAAATTTTCAAATTTGAGCATTCTTTGAACTCGCCATTGAATTTTTTACGACTTTGACTACAAGAATCTTTTAATAGGACTGCTTAATACTCATGGAGCCACTAGTAGAGAATAACACTTTGTTCTTCAAGGGCCCATTTGATTGAGGTCCGTGTGTAACGCTTAGAATTGAAGAACCGGTCTACCATAGAATGCCCTCTTTCCATTCTTTGGGCAGATATATTGTGCCAAGAGTTCTCAGAACAAAGAGGTCTTTGCTAACATTCGAAAGTGAGATACCTATTTCTGAGATGGTCTTTGCCAGGGACTTGGCATTTGTTAGAAAGCACATAATACTTATTGATATATTGCACTTTTTAAAGACGTAAGGTGACCCAAGAGGTCTTCCCCGAAGTCGACCAGTTTTCGGTCTTGACACAATACTCTGCACAAAAGTTGGTAGATATTCAGGTGTCGAATAGATCCTTCATCGATGATTTCAGTAACAGTGTCTCCTTGTGTTTCTACATCCCGATTCACGCGCATATTATTGACATAAAGACTTTAATGCTATCGAATCTGGTTTATCAGTTCCAAAAATATAGGTTCATGTCCAAAAATGTATCTTAGTACGACCCCCCTTCACCCAACAATGCATATTATTTTATTATTAAATCTTAAGAGTTGATTCAGCCCAGCAGCACACGGCCGCCCTCGTGGATCTGGTTTGCGTTCTGCCATTAAGTTTTATTTCTCGAAACCATGTTATTAATATGTTCTCCAAGAAAGGGGAGATGCATGAGATAGCATCCACAGTTCTTCGGCCATGCTTAAAAAGGAAAAAAAAGCAATAACCAATGCTCATAATAATTTGCCTTCATAAGAGTCGGAAATAGGTATGTGTAGGTGGATATTCTTCCCTGTGCGGAGCAGTTGAAATAGGAAAATGTTTAAAACTCTCTTTCCGTGGCCTTAAATGCGAAACCTTTGTAAAAATGGTAGATATGGCTAAAAAGTTGTAGCTGAGCACATTGGTTCTATTTTGCTTTACGGCTTGATGAAACCAATATCCCACCGCCTCCGCTTGACCGGAGAATTTCAATCAACAATGGATTTTAATTGGACTACCGACTTTTAGAATTTCAACCAGACCGGTTGAGTAAGCATAGATCGTGTATGGTATGGTTGGAAGCGAGCTTAAATTATAAAAGGGTTTGTTTCCCTTGTTTCGTTTACCCGTAGCTAGTAGATGCCGTTAATTACTTTGTGTTTCTGTTCAGATTTGGGAAATTGGTACCGTTTCCGTGTGCCGTAATTCTGTTTTAGATTATTTCGCTAGTGACTTCGACCCCAGTTTACCCGTAAAATCCATGGAGTTGACCGTTTTCTTTAACGCGGCCCTTTCGCAGGAAAATGTAGAATTAACAACACGGAATATAGACAACACCTATACAGTAAGCCTGCCACTAAAAGGAGAAGTTGACGAATTGAAAAAGGCAAGCGCTCGCATTCTACAGACGGAGTTCAGGTTGAAGTCCTGCGAAAGTATGAAGAGCTAAGACATATGGTACTTCAAAATGCAGGGGAGGCACCTGCACAATTCGAGCTGGAAGCCGAAACACCATCAACCGTATCACCACAAAAACGACCTGCCTTCCTGCCGGCGGCCAAGATATTCACTTAAGGGGCAATTTAAAGCGACCGCCAAAAGTAAGGAATATAAGAATAACAAGGAAAATGCAGACCAATACGGAAATGTGTTTACTATTTTATTACTAGGAACTAATCTGCAAAGGTAGTAATCTTACGCACATCGTTGGCAAGGTTGACGTATTAAGCATTTTCTGCATACCAGCGTAATTGACATAGGTTAAGGAAGATCTGTGATATAAATAGACTGTAATAGATCTCAATAAACATTATCATCTTCGACTGTCGAGTACGTACCGAGTTGGAGTTATAAGATAATCCGCGACCGAATTTACCTTGTGTAAATTTGCTTGGGCGAGCACTAGTATTTACAATTAGGTAATCTTAACGTTACATTTGGGTGTACGTTAGCGTTTACAACCCTAACGCTACATCCTCGAATGCAGTATTCGGTTCGAAGGACCAAATGTAGCGTTGTTTTACTACCTTTGGAGATTACTTCCTAGTAGTAACATAGTAACGGGCGATCAAGAATGAGTGGCGGTCGAGTCATGTCCAATGGGCTCTTGTGCCAAACTTATTTTATACGGATGAAGTTTGTTTTTCTTTAAAATACGTTGACCACTTGATACATGATAAAGTTGCCAGTTTTCTTGTACAGGGTGTAAATCGAAAAGTGGAACATAGGCGTTTAACATGGGAAATTACTTTTTCTTTGCGCAAACGTTTCCTAATTATTTTACGCAAAAATACTTCAAATAAAACTTATAGAGATATAAATTCTGCATCTAAATCATGTGAAACGATTATTCTACCTCTTCTTGTACGCGAATAAATTAATTATAAAGATTCTGTTTTCACGAGTTTTTAGTCTAAGTAGCCATGGATTATGTTTTTCTTTTATCATAGTCCATGGCTCCAAAGCTCGTGAAAACAGAATCTTTATAATTAATTTTTTTGCGTACAAGAAAAAGTCGCCTATTTTCCACTTTTCGATTTACACCCTGTACTTGTCTTGTACAATTATTTCAACGCTACTAATCGCATTTAAAAAATGAAACGCGGCTGAAAACAAATTGAACATTCCTTTCATTCCTTTTAAAATTTAAAAACCCCGTCATTAGGGTTGTTGATACGTAAATAATACTATTTAATTTAGATGTTCCCCTCAAAACTAAAATTGACGTGCTAGAACGTTTGATTCAATGATATAAACTAATATATGCCGTGTTTGGTTCATTGGTTGGCTCTTGTGTAAATGTTGGACAATAAATATATATTGTCATTTACCTTTACCTTAATTTTACGTAACGTGTGCTCGAAAATGATTCCATATACTTTAAAATCACAAGTTTAAGTTATTTTCGATGTATCGTCATACTATGGAATGCCGTTTTAGTAAAAAGTACTAAATTTTTCAACTATAAATATTTAGCATTTTAAAACATTTATAATCACATTACTCTAACATATATTCAAATATAATTAACTTCTCCAAATGTTATACCGAATAAAGAAAAATCTCGAAGTGTTATCGAATTTAATTTTGTTTCACAAAAATAACATCATAAATATAACACTTTGTATTCACAACACTGGTTTAATATTTTTACATTTTGAAAGATATGATTTACATATATACAAATTATTCTACGTATAAAATAAAGAGTTGATGAAAAAATGAACCTTAACACAAAATTTGATGTAAAGTAAGATTTAGAAATCGACGATACGCCAAAAAAATAACACTGCTAAAAATGAAGTTCAA
Organism: Photinus pyralis; assembly: GCF_008802855.1. NCBI lineage: Eukaryota > Metazoa > Arthropoda > Insecta > Coleoptera > Lampyridae > Photinus > Photinus pyralis. Next base: position 3,249,744 of record NW_022170738.1, read on the forward strand.
GTATGAAAGTTTCTTTAAATGTTATTAAAAAAAATTTAAGTTGATTTTGTTCGAGTGTTATAAAAACGAAAATTGTAGAGTTAAATAATTTAAGAGTATAAAAATATTTAAATGTGGTGTTTTTACATTTCAGGAAATTAAATTGTAAAGATATACAAAATAACGTTTATAGTTTTTTATTTCAGTAGATCTTAAATGTTGTAGATTGAACATTTGAGAAATATAAAATAATGATCTTAAAAAGTTAAACTAATATTTTTTTAAGTTCAATATTTTAGAGTGTTATAAAAATAACAGTCGATAATTTTCAACTTGCATTTTTACTAAAACGGCGTGGTAAGTATCGACGCCATCTACCGTTACGAAGATATGCAGACTTCTACCACCGTTGACCGTAATATACTGAAATAATATTACAGATTCCTTTGATTTTCACCCTAACGGATACTGAGCTATACGATCAGCTGTTTTTTTTTAAATTTAAATTTTGTAAAGGCAGGCGTTACTTGTTTTATTTAACTTCCTTTATGAAATTTGGGCAAAATGAATGAAATTAATGAACGTGACAATAACATTCTGTTAATAAAACGAAGAATTAGGCGGGAATTGATGGAGATTTCGCGGCTTTACAGATTCTTTTGATCTTAACCCTAACGGTCATAACCAGTATGCGTGTAACCAAAGCGGTGTCTTTAGATAACGTGGACCTTTACCACAAATAAGTGTAGTAAACGATAACATGTGGTAAAACAATTTTGCATTCTGCATCCATCAATTCCCGCCTAATTCTTCGTTTTATTAACAGAATGTTATTGTCACGTTCATTAATTTCATTCATTTTGCCCAAATTTCATAAAGGAAGTTAAATAAAACAAGTAACGCCTGCCTTTACAAAATTTAAATTTAAAAAAAAAACAGCTGATCGTATAGCTCAGTATCCGTTAGGGTGAAAATCAAAGGAATCTGTAATATTATTTCAGTATATTACGGTCAACGGTGGTAGAAGTCTGCATATCTTCGTAACGGTAGATGGCGTCGATACTTACCACGCCGTTTTAATAAAAATGCAAGTTGAAAATTATCGACTGTTATTTTTATAACACTCTAAAATATTGAACTTAAAAAAATATTAGTTTAACTTTTTAAGATCATTATTTTATATTTCTCAAATGTTCAATCTACAACATTTAAGATCTACTGAAATAAAAAACTATAAACGTTATTTTGTATATCTTTACAATTTAATTTCCTGAAATGTAAAAACACCACATTTAAATATTTTTATACTCTTAAATTATTTAACTCTACAATTTTCGTTTTTATAACACTCGAACAAATTCAACTTAAATTTTTTTTAATAACATTTAAAGAAACTTTCATACTTGAACTTCATTTTTAGCAGTGTTATTTTTTTGGCGTATCGTCGATCTCTAAATCTTACTTTACATCAAATTTTGTGTTAAGGTTCATTTTTTCATCAACTCTTTATTTTATACGTATAATAATTTGTATATATGTAAATCATATCTTTCAAAATGTAAAAATATTAAACCCGTGTTGTGAATACAAATTTTCTACAAGTGTTATATTTATGATGTTATTTTTGAGAAACAAAATTGTATTCTATGAAACGTTAAGATCTTTTTTTAAGTAATATTATATTTGATGATCCGTGTGCCAAAAGTATGCATTTCAAAGCACCCCAAACGTTTTTCTACAACAGTTAAAAAAATATGTTCATATGTTTTATTTGAACCTATTTTTAACTTAAAGCTTTGCGATATTTATGAAATTTTCAATCGTTTTTATCTTTTCCAATAAATTAAAACACCAACATTTTGTAGTTGGTCAATTTGTGTTGTTTGCAATTATATTCAGCCAAATCCAATTTCTAATAATTTTACAGGTAATACTTTGGAACGCCGTTTTAGTAAAAATGCCAGAAATTTAAAGAATGTTATAAATTTGTATTTAAATATTTTACAACTCACAATTTGTTGAAATGTTCGAATATGATTTAACAATTTTTTAATATGTTTTATGAATGTTGTATAAATTGTTTTTTGATAATTTCATGCCTTTTTACTAAAACGGCATTCCATAGTCATACAGTCAAATCCGACACAAGTTACAAGGTGAAGAAATAGTCCCGATTGCCTTCAATCTCGTACTTGAAATCTACTTGTATCCTATAGCACAGATTAATTTCTGTGCCTATAGCTATAATTATGGGACCTACCCTTATTACATAATCGAATTTATATTCGCTGCAATTGTATTTGTATTATGTTGCATACTCTTCACAAACAAAGACTGATTGAAAATTCTGCGTGAGAATATGTCTTTTCCAGCAAAGAGTGTAGTACCTATGAGCTTTGTTTCCAGTTACGTAGACAACACACATTACTTAGTTCAAATAATAGAATGTAAAGTTTACTGCTTGAAAGAATAGAACAAATCTGTAATGAATTAATCAAATGGTAAAAGGAATTCTACAGAAAATGAATTGGGGACATATAGGTATTTTTAAGTCAATCAATAATGTAGTTCGTTCCTGTTCTCAATGGGATGGCGCTATGCGGAGGTGACACGCTAGTTCTAAAGATGTCGCTACTAATTTTAATCTCAAGAATGTTATGAATTCCACATTCGACTCCAATATATATTATAGATCTTTGAATTTTTTTAATATTCACCTGACCAAAGAATAATAACACTAAATCATTTCTTTGGGCATAAGTTAAGCGTTAATAGTTAAACAATATCACCAAAGGCTTTGAATATACCTAAGGTGGAAAGGTCGTAGGTCGCTAATCAAATTATTTCAGCACTGCAGAAGTTGAAAACTTTAGCAAGAAAAAGCATCTTCATACTTTGATTTACGGGCATTCAGTAATGATTTCCTAGCAATTTCAAAATGTTCTTAGGGAAACGTCTAGAATCGCAAGGTCGAAACAAAAACAATTTTCTTTTTTTAATTTTCTCTCAGCTTACTTCTGCTAACAGACATGAAATGATTCGAAATACAATTGGTTCGCTAATGCTCCTTTTTTTACCTCGAAAATAAAGATTCTTTTCGGGACAATGTCGGTGTATCAAAGGGGCTCATACTGAAAGAGACTGGCCAGGCGCGAAATAACTCTATATAACATTGTGGGTTCTTTGTATTGTTCGCCTGTTTTCAAGAATGATACGAATGCCACCTTGATTGCTCTCGTTTGGACGTACAAGGATGTTACCTATTCGTTAAGCTTAACAAAGAAATGTCAAAATAAAAATTAAAGGACACAAAATTACCGCGATCAAAGGAATTCATGGGAATATAAGGCAACCTTAACGAATAGTTTACATTCCGCCTGACTATATAAGCAAAAAATAATTACAAGAGTTAAATTTTCGTGTCAACCGCTAGATTCGCGTACAATGGACCGAGAAAATAGAGCGAAAAGTGCACGTTTATTCTAGGAGGTAAAAACTTTTGACATAAATTTAAAAGACATTTATATATACTTACACAGTTTCCAGCTAAGGTGTAGAATTATATCGACAACGCCATTAAACGGGCTGTATATATGGGTAGGGACATTATTTATACATAACTATTTCCTCTAGTTTTTTTATTAAACAACCCCTACAAAGATATGGGCACGCCGTTCGTTTTTTAGGGATCTCATTATGAGAGGGATTAATACTTAATATTTGCATGATTTCAATTATTTACTAACCTTACAAAGGAAAACGTCAGCTTGTCCGAATTAAATTCCCGTAAAATGAAGAGAATTCTTGTTATATTTTCAGTCATTCGTGAGAAAAATTATACAGTAAGAAATTACATTTGGTATAATTAGTTTATAAATAAATTAAAGCTTTCCCATTATACAAACAGTTAGCTCCGTCGACCGATAAATAAATTATGGGCTGCGTAAACAATTACCTCAATTATCTTCTTGTAATACAACCGTAATAATACGACTTGGGTACGCAAAAAATAATTGTGTTATTAAAGGTAAATTGGATTAGGGAGGATAATGTAATGGAACAAGTTCATATTGACTAAGTTAACAATATGATGGGGATGATATAAGTGTTTGTGTTATTTACTTATTTTATTGAAAAAACAAATATCCATTTTGTGTTTGTACAGTCTGTACCAACATATAGGACGAAAATAGTTACTCTTATTAATCATGTCCCATGTCCCATGAAATTTCCTTACTAAGCAATATTGTTTTTCCATAATCCTGCATTCTATATATTTATTAACTGAATAAATATTCGATTTTGCTATCCCAAGTAATGATGTGGGGGGGAGGGGGGGCGTTTGTTTTGAAATTTTTAATGTTTTACTTTACTTTGATTAAAAGAATTCAACTGCAATAGTATATTAACATAACCCCACTTTTGTTGACTACCTACCTTTAATGTGAAATTGTCAGCGTACAATTTGAAAAGGGTTCTGACAGAATGTTAAAACGCTACCCAGAGAAGATTCTGCGAAAATGGAGATGGTCCTAATGGCCCTAATAAGATTCCACTAAGACTCCAGAAAATTTAAGGGGGATTCTAAGAAAATTGTTGGAAGGTTCCAAAAGGATTTTTTCTAAGGAAATCCTAACAAGTTTCTAAATTACCATAAAGCGATTCTGCGAGAACACTAAAAATTCTAACGGATCTTAAGGTCCTAGATGTTCCGAAAATTCCAAGATTCACGGAAGGACCTACAAATACTAAGAAATGTCAAACATGACCTTCAGGGGAGTCTAAGAAGATTCCACAAGCTGGACTTTGGATTACGATAGGAAGGTGGACAGGGTTCACGCATACTTAGGCCTTAGTATAATTAGTAGCAATTATTTTAATGAGTTGCAGAAGAACCCGTCCATTTGAGCTGGGCGTTTTCTCAAAAGAATCACGCTAAAAAAAATTTGAAGTCTGATATCGATCCCATATTTTTCCGATAATTGCAGGTGGAGTATTTAATTAAAGAATTTTTAATTACCGGGCGGCCCGTGTGGCGCAGTTCAGTTAAATTTGAACTGTGGTGCTAAGGGTCCCTGGTTCGAAACCGGGTTCGGGCACGGATATTTGTAAATATATAGTAGGTTGGATTGGTAGAGCAGCCTTGGCTGAAACCCCGCCCAAAATAAAGGCAAAATAAAATTTAAAAAATAAAAAATAATGTTTGAACGCGTTCAATAACATTTGTAAGTACTGTTCGATTCCTGGTTGCCGTTTGTCCGGTTCCGTTTACCCGAGGCTACCGAGGCCGATCCGCTAGACCGTTGCTACCGCCGACCTCGACCAGGTGCAAAATTTTTCGCTTGGTGTCGCCCGAGTCCGTCATTTACTCCTTAGTTTTGAAGCTCACCGCGTGTTCGTGTTGTCGCAATGCCTAGATATTTCACTGATTGTGAAAATTGGAGGTGTTTTTGGCATAACGGGTGAGCTCCAAGGCCATTTCCCTTTTCCTTTTTTGTTAAGAGAACTAGCTCCGTTACTCCGGTATTATGTCGTCCAATCTTGGTGTACGCTGAGAACGATTAAACACCGTCCAGGGCACCCTCGTAACATTTACCATGCACTGGCAACCGAACAGTCATTCTCCCTGGGAGTGAAGGGGAAAGCCGCTGACTAGTTGCGGTATGGTTCTGTGGTGATTCCAGGAAAGTGAGCGTCTCTCAATACCTCGGCTATCTCTGTGAGGTTGTTCGTGTAGAAACCATCCTGTCATCTGAGGCTAGCTGGGTTATAATATGAACCTTTTGTTAGAATTTTATTTAAGCGGGATGCAGAGGGTGTGGATTCTATAAAGCTCTTCCATGTCTCTCTCTCTCTCACTGACGTCTCCTAATCTCCTTCTTATATTGCCTTAGGTTTACCTTATGGGCTCCCAGTCGACTCTAGCTTTACATTTCCTTTCCTTTTGAGCATTTTGCCCAACTGAGTTTTCTGGTTTTTTGAGAGCCCTGCAGCACTAGGGTCTAGTTCCCAGATGACATGCCAAATAACTCCATAATAGAGTTGGAGAGCGTAGGTCGATAGGACTCCAAAAACGTCTCCCGAGAGGGAGCTTTTTCTCCAAGGAGATGTCTGTAAAGGGTAATATCCGGTAGCTTGGGGTTGCGATAACCTTTTTGAGCGGATTTCTGGGTCACAGTCTGGCTTCAGCTAGTTATGAACTTTGGTCCTGACTGATTATCTCTAGGATTAGTATTTGTCATATATTCAAGTAATGATTCATCCCCAGGATTGACGTTGCTGCTCTCCCATCTATTCAGATCGTATAATGAAATGCTTGTTGCAATCATAGGGATTTGAATCTCATAATACAGGTAATGTACACGCCAAAAAGTGGCGGACCTCTAGGATGCAAAAATTAGGGTATACATATAGAGATATAGAATCATTACTACCTTTAAAACGTACAATAACGCATCTAATAGTTTATTTGTAAGGATATCACTATTGGTCTTTAAAAAGGTTTGTAATAACACAGTTAATAGCGGAGAAAATCTTTTCGCAATGATCGACAATATGTTTGGATTTTCCGTAGCACTTTTGAGTAATGTCCGCGTTAAATCCCACTGCGGAATCTTCAAATCTCTTTAGATCAAGAGCGCCCGTCTCCGGATCGTAGATACCCCACCGGCGCAAAATGCATTCTGTAAAGCAGTGAAACTCGTGGGTGTCGGGAAAATTCATACTAAAAATGGCTGTGAACTGTTCCTTGGAGTTCACATTAGTTTCCGCAGCGCATTCCTCACTGTAAGGAGTTACCACACCTGCCCAAGACTTCACTACATCGGGATGCACCTTGAATTTCTGAAAAAAAAAGGTTAAACCGTTGTCCACATGTAGATGGACTTACAAAGGCAGAACATGCAGAAAATAGCATAAAGGCTAAAATTGCAGTTTTCATCACGAGGTCAGTACAGTAGTTACTTAACAGAAGTAAAACAACCTTTCGCAAGGACCGTTTGTATTTATACGGTTGGATTTATCTGGATTGACAAAAATAATAATATTAAGATTTCCTGTTTCATAATCATAAGGAGGTATATACTAAATAATGCAATTGTTTATTTGTTTTGTTTTATTGAATTGTTCTTAAATTATATGCCCAAACTTTGGTTTTGGTTTTTAATACAAAAGATAACAGAGGTGTATAGATTTCACTAATTGAATTACGTTTTGTTTGTTTGTTTTCAGCATTTCTTTCCTGTTATTGTGATATCTCAGGAAATGGTATAACTTTGTCAGACATTGATCTTTTTTCAATTTTTTATACAAGTTTAATGAACTACGAGAAGGTGGAGTAGTAAAAACCGATAAATGTAACTGGTAACTATTCGTCTTACAAAACGGTCCGACGTATGGCCACAAAATGAACTGAAGCAAGACCATAATCGTACTCGTATTCAAAATTATTTAGTCAGAAATTGGTTTAACGTTTTTGAAACTTCTATTGCGGAATGCTTTTTGGTATTCTGACCACATGACTAAACTTTCGTAAGTCGAATTCACTTTAATGTTTACCTGTTTAAGTAAACAAATATTTTATCTACTCTATGGTTATCTTAGAACACTTCTCTTTCTAGAGTCTTTTTAGAACCCTATGATAGACCTTCAAAATCATGAGAATACTGAAAGCGTTCAAAAAAAGAAGATGATGCTCTATGAAGTAGGTTCATGGTTAAAAATAGCAATAACATGGTGGAAGTGAAGCCCGTCCTGTTTGCGTCCTTCTGAATTTTGTAGAGCATTGTTTTCTTAAAGTCCGGATGTCTGGAAACTAGATGTCGGTAATTCAGATCATATTCTGTCATCTTAATTAAAGGTATTTGGTTACAACTGCTAATTTGGCATGATGTCCCTTCAGCATCGTGGAAATTTGGCATATTTGAGAAATACGATGAGATTTGCCTTAACTCTTGGTTGAATCGTAGGGGGAGAATTAAGCAAACGAATTAACGATTAAAGATGTCTGAGTTAATAAGTCGCCACTTTGTAAGCGTTAATGAGTGAAAAGAAATTAAAATAGATAATTGTAGGAAGATATTTTTGAAGCATTTGTTAGCGGTCTACGGATGTATTCACCGTGTTGGTCACAATTAATTTTTATTTACATCGGTACTGAGCTGCGAAGATAGTCACCGTAGAATTTGATTTCGAGACTAAGGGCGAGACTGCAATAGCGAACGATTGCCATTGGCGAATTAATTACAGGTTTTTTTAGGGTAACGGCGGCTGAAACAACTCTAGAAATTAAGTCAATTATCTTTACTTTCTGTCTTCAACTTCTAGAACCAACGCAAATACCTTAGGGACATTAGGTAATAAAGAGCTCCAGATGCCGGGTGTCCACCAAAGTATGTAAACTTCATGGCGGAAAATAGGTGCTTCGTTACAATGTCGCTTCATATTATTATATTTTTACACAATGGTATCCAAAGCAGCATAAATTATAGTATACAGTTCATCAAAAGCTGAATTAAAATCGCAATGGTGATTTAATGGAGACCAATCAACAAAGCTAAAAGTATGGTATAAATTGCAACAGTCCACTTTATAAAAATTGTACTTTAGGTTTCATCGTTTTACAGTTTGATAGATTTGATTTGCTAGTAATTATATTACTGTCCAATTGGTCAACATTTTCTGCAATTAACGGTGCATCACTATGGGACACTTAACAGATAGAAATGTTAGTGAGAATGAGATCAAGTAATCTATTGTTAAAGTTCATAATGTAACTAATATAATTAAGCATCATTTCGGATGGATTCAAAAACCGTTTTTTTTAAATTTTCAGTTTAATTTTAAACAGCAGGCCCTCAAAATACACAAACAATTGATAAAAAGGTGATTGATAAAGAACAAATTTTAAACTAGGTAATTAGAACTTGGATGATGAGAAATTATTTAGTCATTCTCATTCATGCACATTTGTAAAAATACACAATAGAGTAGGTAAGTTGAATTAGGAAAACTAGCAATCGTATCAATTTAACGATTATTACTATTGCAAATAAAAATTAGTGTAAGTAAAATAATCCGAGTGAAGAGGGAGCGGTAGAGAAAAAAAAGAAGGAGAGATGCCATATTGCACACCTAAGCCATGTATTTTTTAAAAATGACAAATTATGGATTTCAATTACAAAGAAAAACCAAAACGTTCAAGCAACTGCATATAAATTTTTTCTTGTTGTTTCCGAAAAAATTCATATTTTGATCTCACTATAATCTAGTAAACTCTAGGATAATACGTTAATGATAAACCCGTATTCAAACAGCCGAATGCTAACAGGTATTGCTTTTACAGTGCAGTTAAAAACTTAGAAATTGGATTTCAAACGCATTCGAGTAACAAGTTAGCCTCTCTAAATAACGTTACCGATCTGTATTTTAATATCGCGCCACGTGGACGTGTTCCTGGCCGACAATCGATTGTTTCGTGGGTACACAATTTTAGGGAAACTGGTGATGTGAAGAAAAAAAAATTAAAATGAGTACGGAATGCACGTTACGTGGCTATGACTGAGCGACCGTTGGAAAAGTATGCCTCGACGGCGAACGCGCGTTCCGCCTTCGTCCACTCCATGATGGTGGCTACACCACGCGGAGGAAAAACTTTATATGCCCTTCTCTCAAATATACCTATCCCCACTTTTGTCGGAGCAACCGTCGCCTAAGGGCGCCGACACTCCTAAGTGTTTTGCAGCTTTGTGTATTCGTCCCACCTGGCTTCGGAACAATATAATTGGTCACCTCGCCCTGTTTCCTTCTTCTCCACTAAGTGAAAAGGGGAGCGCCCCAGCAAAACCTCCAGCTGTGGATGTAGTACTTATAGTTCCAGTAATACTCAAACAGGCTATTCGTTGTAGCAGGTTTATTTTAGTCCGGGCTGTTTTTACTTCCGCTTTGAACCACCAAACCACCGTAAGATAGGTCAAAATGGACCTAATTATAGTGGTGTATAGCCAGTAGGAGAACTGAGGATTTAGGCCCCCTTTCATCCCAATAAGGCTTCGTCAGCTGATTAAGGCCGTAGTGGCCCTGTTGATCGCCATGGTGATTTGAGGCTTCTAGGCTTCTAGTATTTGCATACTAGAGTGTACTCGAGCTGTCCGGGTGCGCTTTTATCGCCAGAGCGGGGCACCTTTCCTGCACTGAAGCAGATTTGTCTATCGTCTGATAGGGAGGGCTCGTCAGACACCCTCCATCTCATTATTCTGCCTGCTAGAAAGGAGGATGCAGAGGTAATATCCAGGACTGCCTTCCTACTCCTGGTTACAGATGTTGGTTCTTTTGTCTGATTGAGTATCCCTAGTTGCCCGAGTGGAGGTGATGGGAGTTGGCGTCACATCCTATAAGAAGATGCAGCCCCTTATCCGTGTAGTATCTCCTCAACTTCCGTACCTCCGGCGGCGGAGGCAATGCTTCCTCGTTGTTCCCTGGGAAGTATACCGAAGCACACACTATTTTGGCAACACCACTGCTCTTGGCGCTTCGACCACCACAGTCACCAAGTCTTTTGTTATGAACTCCGAAAGAAGGAAGGTTGTTAGTTTCGGAAACTGCTGCCCTGGGGTTGTTATTGCCCCTTACGTAGATCAGAGCCCCTGCAGAATTAGGATACCATTTGGTATGAGGGTTCTTACCCATGGTGCCTGTATTTAAGTCGGACATGAAGGTCCCACGAATATTGGGCTTTTAAACGATCACTGGCAGCTTGACTTTACCACCAGAAGGCTACTTGAAACAGGGGGGCGCCCGGTACCCAGAGTTCGTTGGCTAACGACCAAGCTCTACCTTGGCCATGTAGTCCTCGGCGCTAGCTGTTCCACCGTGACTTGGATTTGGTTCACCTTACTATGATTTGCCAATCTCAGAGTTCCGTTAGGAGTGTTGGGATTGTTACCAGGGGGCATCACTAGGAGATTGGTCGATAGCTAGTCACCAGGTATCGCCCTGGGTAGCTAAGCGCTGAAGCAAGTTTTTATTTCGCTCTCTAGGTTACTGGGAGCAGCATGCCTGCTTCTTCCAGAACATACGACGCTTTCCCCTGTCCGTTACCCCCCCCCCCTCCACAAAGTTTAAGTTAAATGAGAATTATGACGATTTTGGGAAAAATCGAGGGTAAAATTAATTTTTGCAAATAGCTTATTTTGATGTTTACCTGGCCTTTCCATACAAATTCGGCACCAAAGCCTTGTAGAAACTCTAGCACTTACACACAACGTAGTACGTGGTCCTATTATCTTTTCTTTTTTTTAGGTTAAGTAATTATGTTTAGATGGTTGTAATGTATTTATTCAATGTTTATTATGTCAATGGAATTTCTATATTTTTCAATATCTATGGTTGTCGCCTCCTGGCGGTAGACAGAGAAATGACAAGCATGTAATGGTACCACGCGAGTATTGTTTACTTCATTATTATGGAATAAATAGGTCAATAAAGTGGGAAGTGTGTTTTCAGTGCTCATTAACATTTACCAGACCTTCTAACCACAAGAACATAATAAGTGGCGACGAGAGAAGCAAGATGATATCAAATGCGGGTTAATAGGAAAGGTTAAGATTAGAAGCGCCGTACGTAAACATCACGACTACTGTAAGTACAACTTTATTATCAAATACATATAAATTGTCGAATATGGCTGACCCTACTCAACTCGATAGATTAATAACCGCAATGGTGGGCATGACAACTGCTATTCAACAACAACAGCTAGCTAATGCAAATCAGCAATCAAACGTTACATTGATATCAAATTTCGAAGCTTTCGACCCAAAACACCAAACTTTCAAAAACTATAAAGAACGATTGGAAATACATTTTCGAGTAAAAGGGGTTATCGATAATAAACCGCTGTGCGCTAATCTATTGCTGCAATATATAGGCTCAGCTAATTTCGACTTGCTTACTTCATTAGCGGCACCACAGGATCCGAAACAATTGACTTATGACGAGCTAATGGAATTATTAGAAAAACATTTTTCCCCAAAAAAGAATATTATTGTCGAGCAACACAAATTCTTGTGTGAATCACAGAGCAGTAACGATTCAATTGCTGAATATGTAGCAAAACTAAGAAAATACGTAAATGGTTGCGAATTTAATTGTGAGTGCGGCAAATCAATAGCAGACATTTTCCTGAGAGCACAATTTATACGCGGTATTAACGATACATCAATTAAAGAACAACTTTTGCAAATTAGTACGCTGACTTTTAAAGAAGCCGTGGATAAAGCAGTAGCACTGGAAGCGTCTAAACTCGATACTAAACAAATCTCGAATAATCTGGATAAATCAAGTGACATTAATCGGTTATCAAGGTACCATACAAGTAATCGAAGTAGTGAAAACGCAAATCATCGGTCTAAGAGTCGGTATCGGTCAAGAGACATTAAAAACAATCAGAGTGAATTTCGAAAACGGTCAAAATCGCGAATTAATTACAGAAGTTTAGGTATCGAAAATCTGTGCTTACGTTGCAGTCGAGATAATCATTTATCGAACACTTGTCGAATCGAAATCAATGCACTTAAATGTAAATCATGTGGGAAAGTAGGTCACGTAGAAAAAGTGTGCATCCAAACCTTATTAAAACAAAAAACATCTCAGAGGCAAAAACCATCTACAACTGCAGAAACAAACTACGTCGAGCCAGTTCTACACCATTTTGATGGAATCAATCAAATCGTCGATATTTTTGAAAAATCCAGAACGTCCAATCATGAAGCTCAAAAATACTTCACAAATGTTTATATCCAAGGAAGACGTCAAACCTTTGAAGTAGACTCAGGTGCAGGCTTCACACTTATACCAGAATCCGATTACGCTAAACTACGTCTAAAAACAGTACTAAAAAAGTCCAATACAAAGTTTCGGTCTTACACAGGAGACATCTTCACTCCAGTAGGCTCCGTTTCGGTACAAGTTGAGTATCAAGGGCGAAAATCTCAAGAGGAAATGTACGTCGTACCTTCAAGATTCCCTCCTATCCTAGGTCGCGTGTGGATACGCCATTTGCAAATCGACTTAGCTGAAATCGACAAAAGAAACTCGATGTCCAATACTTCTAATATCTTATCCATCAATATAGTACCAGCTTTATTTGAAGAATATAAAGAAATTTTCGAACCCAGAATAGGATGTATTCCAGATATTACGTGTTCCTTGAAATTACGAGAAAATGCTAAACCAGTATTTATTAAACAACGAGAAGTTCCACATGCTTTACGGGAAAAAGTAGAAAAAGAATTAGATGACCTTGAACAAAATGGTATAATTACAAAAGTAAATCTTAGCGACTGGGGTTCACCACTTGTCGTTATTCCCAAACCAGATGGTAATGTTAGGTTATGTGTCGATTACAAAATAGCCGTTAATCCTCAGCTCAAATCCGCTCATTATCCATTTAAACGCATCGATGATATTTTAAACAATCTCCGGAATTCAACCTATTTTTGCCGATTAGACCTGTATAAAGCATATCTACATGTACGAGTTGATGAAGACAGTCGAGCAGTACAAACGATTTCAACACATCGAGGTACTTATCAAATGAACAGATTATCATTTGGCATAAAAACAGCTCCAAGTGAATTTAACCGAATATTGGACCAAATTCTTCAAGGCTTAGAGGGAACAATGTCATACTTTGACGACATCATAATCCATGGAACATCACATGAAGAATGCCAGAATCGACTTAGACACTGCCTAGAGCGTTTAAGAAAATATGATCTACACCTCAACAAAGACAAATGTACTTTCTTTCAAACCGAAATTCAGTATCTAGGGTATATCATTCGTCAGAACAAGATTTCTAAATGTCCAAAAAAGGTAGAAGCGATCAACAGTGTTCCACGTCCTCGAAATGCAGATGAAGTACGTAGATTTTTGGGAATGGTTACATACTATTCTCGTTTCATACCAGATGCATCAACCATGACACATCCACTTAGACAATTACTGCGTAAGGACAAACAATTTTTTTGGTCGTCATCATGCGAATCAGCTTTTATCAAACTGAAAACCGAAATATCAAGTGAACGGGTACTGGTTCCCTTCGATCCCAATTTACCAATTACACTTGCGTGTGATGCAAGCCCAACAGGCATTGCGGGAGTATTATCAAACATTATCGACGGAGTTGAACGACCTGTAGCGTTTATATCCAGATCACTGACACAAGCCGAAACAAATTATAGTCAGCTTGATCGCGAAGCTCTTGCCATCGTGTTTACAGTGGGCAAATTCTACAATTATATTTATGGTCAACCATTTACCCTAATCACGGATAATCGTCCATTAACAAGAATCTTTCATCAGAATGCAAAACTGCCAGCGATGACATCAGCTCGTTTACTTCGTTATGCTGCCTTTCTACAACAGTTCAATTATGAAGTCCAACATCGGAAAGCCGAAGATCACGTCAATGTTGACTTCTTTTCAAGAGCACCTTCTAATGAAAAATCAATTGGAATAGAAACAACATTAGACCAAGAGTTACAGAACTTAAATGACCAGGTGATAAATCAAATTTCAACTTATTCTCTCACAAGTACATCAATCGCATTCGAATCTCAGCAAGATCCAGAACTGTCAAAAATAAAGGAAAGCCTTATACATGGAAATCTCAATAATCCAGACTACAGTCTTCACGATGGAGTTATATTCAAAGGCCAACGTGTAGTAATACCAACGAGCCTTCGTGCAGAAGTTTTAAAGGAGTTGCACCATACACATGTCGGTATCGTCAAAATGAAGCAGTTAGCCCGGAGGTATTGTTATTGGCGAAATATCGACAAGGATATCGAAAATCTTGTTCGACAATGCGAAAATTGCGCCCTCATCAAAAAAGATCCTGTAAAAGCTCCAGTACACCACTGGGATGAGCCCAAGGAAAACTTCGAACAAGTCCACATCGACTATGCAGGACCCTTCCAGGGATTCTATTTCCTCGTACTCGTTGATTCAAAATCCAAATGGGCAGAAGTCAAAGTAATAAAAGAAGCACCAACTTCAGAATCGACAATATACCTTTTGCAAGACATTTTTAGTGTACATGGATTGCCAAGAAATTTGGTATCAGACAACGCCACAATTTTCCATAGTGATACATTTCAAACATTTTGTAGAGAAAATGGAATCATGCAAAAGTTTATTGCACCAGGGCACCCTGCCACAAATGGTCTCGCTGAAAGGAATATTCAAACCCTTAAGCAGAAACTTACAGCCATGGCAGACGAAAAGCTCTCGATGAACCAGAAAGTGCGTGAGATATTGTACCGATATCGAGGCACACCATTGAATTGCGGTAAAACACCAGCTCAACTTTATCTTGGAAGAGACATTCGACTTAAGCTAGATGCACTACGTCCATCAAAAGAACCTGCCAGTAAACCAGCTGACCTTCCCCGAGTTCGAAACTTCAGCGTGGGAGAGAGAGTCCAAGTTCGTTGGTACACTAACCAGAAGCCTACATGGAAATTTGGAGTAGTTCTAAAGAAGTATGGTCGTCTACACTATCAAATCAGACTAGACAATGGCTATATTTTTAAACGACACATAAACCAACTCATCAAATCTAGTGTGCAACCGAAGAAGAAGGTCACATTCCAGGACAACATCGAAGACCAACCCAAGCCAATGGAATTAGAAGAAATTATTATCAGACCCGACAATTATGCTGCAGTTCCAGACCAAGGAAATGTTCCTGTGATGGCTCCCCCAGCCGAAGCTGTTCCTCAAGCGGCTCCGCCAGCTGTTCAAATTCGAAGGTCACAAAGACAGCGCCAGGTTCCGAGACATTTTCAAGATTACGTTCGAGACTGATCATTTTCGAAATATTTCATATTGTATTATTTTTCATATTTCAGTAATCGTTATGTTTTTATTTAGCGTGGGAGACTATAATGTATTTATTCAATGTTTATTATGTCAATGGAATGTCTATATTTTTCAATATCTATGGTTGTCGCCTCCTGGCGGTAGACAGAGAAATGACAAGCATGTAATGGTACCACGCGAGTATTGTTTACTTCATTATTATGGAATAAATAGGTCAATAAAGTGGGAAGTGTGTTTTCAGTGCTCATTAACATTTACCAGACCTTCTAACCACAAGAACATAATAATGGTCTTGGGGTTCATGAGGTTTGGTCGGAAAGTTTTGTTTTTAAATTTTCAGTTGCGCTGTCGTTTGTGACTGCCTTGAAATGTTACAATAAGGAATATTTTGTTCTCCCAGCTGTTGCTGATACTTACATAATGCTTCAAAGTCAAATCTCGCCGAAATAAGTAGAAGGTTAGACACGGTTAGATTTTATTAACCTCAAGTAAGAACCTTTAACTCTGCCCGGATTTATAATTACGCAGACACCAAATGGGTACTTGACAGGATAAATAAGAAGTTGAACATCTTATATCCAATAGTATCATCAATGCCTTTTATTTTCATATTAACAACAATCCTGAAGCGATTGCTAAAGACAAACTTACACTTCTTTGTCCTAATCCTTTTATTCATTCGCAGATGGGACTGTCCGTTCATAAGAGCTTTTACAATTTACAGGTTAGGTACTTTAGGAAACTCAAAATTTATGGAATCATTATATCATGTAACAACGCATCTAATGCTTATTTGTAAGGATATTACTATTGGCCTTTAAAAAGGTTCACAACACCACAGGTAATAGTGGAGAAAACCTTCTCGCAGTGATCAACAATGTGTTTGTATTTTCCAAAGCATTCTTGGGGAATGTCCGCGTTAAATCCTAGTAGGACATTTTCAACTCTCTTTAGGTCAAGCGTATACTTTGTTTCAAGGGTGCTGAACCTTTCGTCACACTATCTGACGTCATAGCAAAATTAAGGCAGGTCGTAAATTAGTAGTTGGTTTACATATTGTCACATTGACGTTTCAACTTATTTATTAAGGTGTCACTATCGTTCATCATGATTAGACCGCCCAAGTTGACAATCACTTATAAGGCATCTGGTCCTGATAGGTTTTTTCCTGTTCTTAGGTTTTATAATGGGTAAATGGTCATGTATTTTATGTAGAGGAAGTCCGTTGGTATGAATTAAACCTTTTCCACCGTTTGTAATCACCTCACGTACCCGATTCTTTGCACCGACAATCGAAATGGATACTGCCAGAGCATCCGAAACTCTTTGAGATGAAGTGTATGATGGTTACAGAAAACGCATAGGAACATTTGTAACTTAAAGTTTGTTTAGGCAGTTCGTAAATTAATATTTTGTTTACATAATGTTGATGTGAAATTAAGTATGCTACCAATGTGAAGAATACGCGTTAAGTTGCGCGTATTTTAATGACCCTTAACTAGCCATTTGCAGAAGTAGAATAGGCCATGGTTTATCGGTAAGCCTTTCGCATTTATACATCTTACAAATTTGAGATAAAGCGTAGTCATTGGCCCGTATGAATAAAAGTAAGCAAATGCTTATACTTGAAAAATTCAAAGTAAATACTCGTAAGTGCTCCTTCGCACTGGGCGACTTAGCAGCGCTGCTAAGCAGAAGGACAGGACGCAGTGCAGCGCTGCTAAACAAACCAGTATAAAGGGGCACTTACGAGTATTTGCTTTGAATTTTGCAAGTATAAGCAGTTGCTTATTTTTATTCATACGGGCCATTATACCACTGGCTCATTGAAATAACAACGCATACATACAGTTTCTGTTCTTTTGCCACACAGTCGAGATATTCGCATAAGGATCTTGAATATCTTCTGATCCGATTTATTTAAAAAAAAACGCAATTGTGAGAGAAAACAGGTAGTGATGATATTCAAATCGTATGTACAAAAGAAAAAACGACACTACACCACAAATCCATCTTCTGATCCTGCATGGAGTAGTAGGTATATTACCGGACCCCTTCACTCACTTCTTTTTCTAACTGTTTTGAGAGTACCATCTTGCCAGCTTCTTCTAAAAGACCCTTTACTGTATATCCAGGTTTTGTCTAAAACCACAGGTCGTAATGGAAAGAGTGAAGTTTCGTTGTGTTTAAAGTCTCTCAAAAATTGTAGTCTTCTTTGAACTGCATAGGACTGTTCCATTAAAAATAATCTATTGGAGACGGTGCATCTCCGCCACGTGAATTTCAGTTTCTTCAAACTGCGGGACAAAGAGGTACCAGATATTTCTACGCCATCAAGTCGTTGAAGATTACTGGTGTAAGGAACGGAGTGTAACATTCTCACCTATAAAATCAATTCAATACCTAAGTGTTCTAGCGAACCTCTTCATTCTGTGTATCGGTTCGTCATATTTACCTAATGGTAACGGGAATGACCTAAATTCATGATATGAGCGAATCGAACCATTATGTAAAATTTTTAAAATACTTGTCTATTAACGGCGTTGCTGCACTGTCGACTTGCCTAAGCGTTTTTAACTTTGATGATATTTACTTCACTTTTAACACAAACTACCTAATCAACACTGGAAATCTGTCTATAACGAAAATCATTTGACGGATTCATATTATGACAGATCAATTGGTTTATTTGTCACGACTTACGTTAATGACGTAATTTTTTTGTCTCAATCGATTTAAATGTAATGAAGAGAGAATCACATTTATGATGTCAGGTTCAGTACCAGTGAAAGAAAGTATATTATCCTCGCCATTAGAGATTGCCGGTACGTCATAAGTAAATGATATAACGCTCCCAATTTTCCACTGCTACTGGAATCGGGGTGGGAAAATTGAGAGTTCACAAGTGCTGGTTCGGGTAGCTCAATTCGCAGCAGGGTTCGGTAGTAAAACCAGGTGAAAGCGGAGATCGCTTAATACATATATTGTTTCCAATAATAAAACAAAATAAAATTAAAATAATGTACACAAAAGCACGCCTCTGTGGACTGCCTCCGCACGTCACTGGCTCGGATTGAAGTGGAACGGTCAGTGCGACACTTCCAGTGGATGCTGGATACGGTGTGTTTCCTCTTAGGTTTGTTATATTCCTTTAACAATCGGAAGTATAATTAACACGAATAAATTCAGAGTAATTAAGTGATTGTTTAAACAATAGGTGAGTGACCTTGTTGATTATTATTTAATGTAATACTATGGGGGAATTCTACCTAGACAGAATTCCAAAAAAAAATGAAACGGGTTCTAAACAAAATTGACTGGACGTAATAAAATGAAAAGGGTTCTTTAATTAACTCAACAAAAGTATCTGGATGTGGATTATTACTAAACAGGATGGTTTTCAGGACTTAGGTACAAAGTACCGCCCTAAGTTACCAAGAGTTCGGGAAAGGTTTAGAATAACAGGTGTGAAAGTTGACCAGGTACACAGTACCAGCCGTGAACTTCTGGAAGTAGCTATCGGGAGTTAGACCGTAGGTGCAAAGCACCGGCCTAAGCTTCTGGATCAGGTAAGAGATAACAGGGTTCGAAATTTAGGCCTTTGGTACAAAGCACCGGCCTAAGCTTCAGGGAGAGCAGGAGATCTGGAGGGTGGTTCTGGTAGAAGGTTTTGAGCTATAGGAAGGTGATCTCAATTAGCTCGCTCACAGACGGGACACTCGCTTTTATATTCAACGGCCGGTTACGTTTGGGGGAATATTTGGAAATGGTAATCGGGAAGGGATTAACGGGAAGTGGTATTTGATATGATCGGAACATAGATATATAAATACATAGATACAGCCATACCCCAACATAGTTCAAAAGGACGTACCATCTATTACCATCACTTTCGGCACATTAATTACGTATAGCGCTATCCTTTATAGAGGTACCCTGAGCATGGAAGGCAAGATTCGCATTATTTATTATAACTGTCAATCAAATTGTTAGCACAAATCACACAGAAAATTATCAGATTTGAGACTTTACAACATAAATAAACCGCCTTTTTATTTATTTAAATCGCATAGTAGCAAGAAATGTTACATTTAAAATGGAAGATGTTACTTAGAAAGCTGGAAAATGAAGAATTTGAAAAAATTACAGCTGACAAATGGAAGAAAGTGTGTGAACATGTGGAAAGTGATTAATTTAAAAGAGATGTTATATTGGTTGATGTTTCTGAACTTTATAATAAGTGTTAATAATGACAGTGATGATTCGGATTTGTCAATTTCATCTGACGATGATTCGGATTGTGAACTTTATAAATGTAATGAATGTTCACTAAATGAGTATTATCACCAATTGGATATCATTGCTAAGATGTTGTATTTATTTTAAATAAATGTACACGTGTAGCTTACTTACTACAATTAGCACTATAATTTCAAAAAGAAACCCCACCGATTGGACATATGCCGAAAGGTAGGCCAGACGCGTAGCGACCAAAATTTGATATTGCACGCACACACAGTCTATAAATCTCGTTTTCCTAAGAATATTGCACGGATCCTTCTTTGTGATCATGATACAAACGCACTGCATCAACATCATATAGGCCAAAATGATAATTGGAAACGAATTCACTTCCTGTCGCAAATTAATCTCTGTTACCATTGCGCCTAAAACCACGCAATTAAAATTAAAATGTTGAACATAAACTTTACTTACTTACGGTTTTTTTAATATTCTGCAAGCCAGCAATGAATTCCCTGCAGCACATCATGCCAAACAAGGTAAACATAGTCCCAAATTTGAATGGCGTAGCTCTATGTAATAAAACTATTTCAGGAATAACAATTATGGAGGCGTCTATCATTATAGCAAGCACTAATGTTATTCGTATTCCATTGATAACGCAATAATTACATATATTTAGTGAAAAAACCACCCATCATGTTTAGGGCGAATAACTTTAGTTAGATGTCACATGACTTATGAGACGCGCTAAGTTTGTTTTAAGCGTCCGATTCGCGTACGACATAGTGGTTAATGCAATAAAAAGAGATAGAACATGTTTCTTCTTAGTTAGAAAGTAATGGAGAGATGTACAAATTTCTTTGATATGTTTTTTAAAAACCGAGGTACGTTTGTTAAGGATGGCTGTATCTAGGTATTTATATATCTATGCCAATAAATGACAGCTGTCGCCATCTCGGAGTATATTTTCTAATCAAGTTGGCATTATTACGGAAGTAATTTGACTCATATTTTTCACTTATAATTGCACAAGAGGTTTGTATTTTACCGAGTAACTTTGGGTTGTTTAGGTAATGAAAATTTGTTGCCTAGCAATTAGACGAGAAAAACTGTCAACTAATAAAAATGCGACACCGCAGGTGGAGCATTTTTAGGTTGACAGTTTTTCGAGTTCAATTGCTAAAAGGAAACAGATTTGAATTGCAACAACCAAATTTACTCGGTTTAAATACAAACCTCGAGTGTAATTCGGCAGGACAATTTAACGAACAAGAAATTCACCAAACTAGTCAATTATTGACAGACGTCAAGCTAATCATATGGGAAAGGGTAATGCGATAATTGGTTCGAAAATGAATAAGTGAAAAAACCACTAGTGCATTTGTCGCTGGAAAAGTTGCAGGTAACTTTTGCCGCTGTCAAAGTGACAATTACACTGCGGCTTATGCGATTTTTTATACATGAGTTGAATTGTCACTTATAATTGCACAAGAGGTTTGTATTTTACCGAGTAAATTTGGGTTGTTTAGGTAATGACAATCTGTTGCCTAGCAATTAGACGAGAAAAACTGTCAACTAATAAAAATGCGACACCGCAGGTGGAGCATTTTTAGGTTGACAGTTTTTCGAGTCCAATTGCTAAAGGAAACAGATTTGAATTGCCACAGCCCAAATTTGCTCGGTTTAAATACAAACCTCGAGTGTAATTCGGCAGGACAATTTAACGAACAAGAAATTCACCAAACTAATCAATTATTGACAGACGTCAAACTAGTCATATGGCAAAGGATAATGCGATAATTGGATCGAAAATGAATAAGTGAAAAAACCACTAGTGCATTTGTCGCTGGAAAAGGTGCAGGTAACTTTTGCCGCTGTCAAAGTGACAATTTTACTGCGGCTTATGCGATTTTTTATACATGAGTTGAATTGTCATATTAAACCATACGATTGTGAACTATGACGTACCGGCAATCTCTAATGGCGAGGATAGTACCCGTCTCTCGATCGTAGAGACCCCATCGACGCCAAATGCATTCTCCAAAGCATTTGAACTCGTGGGTGTCGGGGAAATTCATACCAAGCATTTCTGTGAATTGTTCCCTAGAGCTCACATTAGTTTCCGCAGCACATTCCTCGCTGTAAGGAGTTATCAAAGCAGCCCATGACTTAACTATATCGGGATGCACCTTGAATTTCTAAAAAAAAAATGGTTAACGGTTGTCCACATGTAGATGAATTAATACTACTTACACGTTTCGTTTTGATTATTAACGATCCTCGAGATCGTTTATAATTTTGTATTGCTATTTGTTTGTCCATCTGTCTGTCCGTCTGTCTGTCCGTCTGTCTGTCCGTCCGTCTGTCTGTCCGTCTGTCTGTCCGTCTGTCTGTCCGTCTGTCTGTCCGTCTGTCTGTCTGTCCGTCTGTCTGTCCGTCTGTCTGTCCGTCTGTCTGTCCGTCTGTCTGTCCGTCTGTCTGTCCGTCTGTCTGTCCGTCCTGTCTGGGTCCGGTCTGGTCTGGTCCGTCTGTCTGTCCGTCTGTCTGTCCGTGTAACTGTGTAGAAACATCCAATCGCTTTGAAAATTACATTAAAAAATTAAATACATGTTTTTCAGGATATAAGAAAGGTCGCTATATTTTCCGCTACGTAGACCAACGGGCCAAAAAGTTACAGCCCAAAAACTGCCCAAACCGCCAAAAAATGGTTTCTTTTATAATTCTTGTTACAAAGCACATATGACTGTCCGGTTTCCTGGGTTAGTAAATATTCCTTAAACCTTAGGCAGATGCAAAAAATTATTACGCATGCGCATTCCAACTGTTGTATTTGCACAATCCCAGTTTTTTTATTTGTTAGATATTTAAATGAAATGTTGTATGCAGGCACCTCGAATAAAAGTAAAACTAATACCGAATCGAAAAATTTGCTTTCCGCATGCGCAGTCGGTTTTTTTGAAAATTAATGTCGGTTGCATTTCAGAGAGAGAATGTTTACTAATTTTGTTTTAAGGAGTATGGGCACCCCTTCAATGTATGTTTCATGGAAAAAAGTGTGAAACAGAGACCTGAAAGGCCTAATTCAATTTTTAATAAGCAGTAAAAAGCAAATTTTTAGCACAAAAATGGAATGGAAAACATTAAAAAGGGTATTTCTCTGACCCTAATTGAATTTTAACAAATCAAAACATACTAACCCCCCACGTCAGTCCTAACACGTATGTTTTTGAATAATTATTATTATTTATAGTGAAATCGAGAGAATGATCTACATTTGTTTGACCATATTGGCTATTATTTGAAAATTTGGCGCACGGGAAGTCTGTACCTTTTGAAACAGGTAAAAATAGTGGAACGTAAATGAACCAAAAAATTAAAGCAGAGAATCCGACGAATCAAGTAGTCAGGCAGATGAAGATACTTAAGACATCAGGGGATATCGAGAAAGACGTTAGAAGCGATAAATGATGTAACCGAATAGAGCGAATAATCCAAGAGTAAATGAAAAGCGAGTAAACCAAAAAAGAGCCATGGAAACCGAACAAACTGAGACAGATTGAGATGCTGAAAAATCGGACAGAATCAAAGATGTTAAATTGGCCGAAAAATCTAACAGAATTTGAGAAAGCCGAGGAAACCGCGAGTGTCGAGGTAGTTGCAATCATTAAAGACACTAAAGACGGCAATGACCTCGAGGAAAGTTAATAATCAAGAAAGGTGTGGTACGAGTCAATCGTAAGAAGCTGTAGTTCAAGGACGATGCGTAAAAAGTTAAGTAACACAAAAGTATAGGAATATTCATGTAATAGGCGAACTAAAACGATAAGTGCCATACATGTAGATCTCGAAAAAGTAAAATAAACTTCAGGGAAGCGGAAGACATCGACGATGCTGCAGAAGAGGGGGGAAGTTCATCGAGAAACACTGGTGAACCGGGGAACCTTTTAAAAGGTCCAGTAATCGGAAGACTAAGGTGAAAGGGTTCAGCGTAGCAGTAGAGATCTAGGAAACTGAAGATCATTGGAAAAAATATAGAACAAGTTAAAAAGTAATCGTAAACGATTTACATAAAGCGCAATTCCACTTGCATTCATTTCCCATTTGTAAGATGCAACTTCTGTTAAAATCGTAAAAATCCGGCCACAAATATGAAAGATAGCGTTGCACATGTGCAATCCATTTTTGACGTCCTACTTCAATTTCCGTATATAAGAACAATTACATTTCAATGCTTTCCTAAATAAGAAAGTTGGAACTGCGCATGCGCAAATCTAAATTTTGAAACTAACATTAGATTTTCCTTTGTTCCAAGCGCCTACAATGGGTCGTATGAATAAAAGTAAGCAAATGCTTATACTTGCAAAACTCAAAGTAAATACTCGTAACTGCCCCTTCATACTGGTCTGTTTAGCAAGGTTTAGCAGCGCTGCACTGCGTCCTGTCCTTCTGCTTAGAAGGGCTGCTAAGTCGCCCAGTGCGAAGGAGCACTTACGAGTATTTACTTTGAATTTTGCAAGTATAAGCATTTGCTTACTTTTATTCATACGACCCATTGTAGGCGCTTGGAACAAAGGAAAATCTAATGTTAGTTTCAAAATTTAGATTTGCGCATGCGCAGTTCCAACTTTCTTATTTAGGAAAGCATTGAAATGTAATTGTTCTTATATACGGAAATTGAAGTAGGACGTCAAAAATGGATTGCACATGTGCAACGCTATCTTTCATATTTGTGGCCGGATTTTTACGATTTTAACAGAAGTTGCATCTTACAATGAATGCAAGTGGAAATGCACTTTCTATAAATCGTTTACGATTACTTTTTAACTTGTTATTATATGCAACATGTGTGCTTTTACTAATAACATAAGCTACCGAACTGAAATTCAAAAAGAACGAACTAAATATATTGCAAACTGTAGGAGTAGGTAAGGCCACGGACGGGCGGGCAGAGAAAGTGGCTGTAATAGCGCACCCAACTTCGTTAAAAAATGCGTTAAAAACCTGCAAATGTTTACGTGATCTAAGTGCTGACATCTTTTCTACCTGAAACTACATGTCGACTGGACTATTACAGTATTACCTACAGTATTATAGGGTTTGTCATCTTCTTTAGTCAAATGATAAGATCTTTTTACCACAGAGCTTGGGGAGGGATGAAAAATTCAACTCGAAAATGTAACAGAAATAAAGTTTTACTATTGCACAATACAAAAGTTTCACATATTTTTACATAGCGCTACATTTACTATTTTGTTTACTAGAAATCACTTAATCTCTGCGCTAGTTTAACAGCCTAAATCGACTATTGGCGTTCCCTCGACCCATACAATTTATAACTATCATCCTACACTGTTTAATTAAAATTATAATTAGTTTTTTTATTTTTAGTTCATTCTTCAAATAAAGGAAACCGAAAAGTATTAGCACTGTCAAGTGTGCAATTTATGGGCAATAAAACTGTTTTAAACAATAGCGACATGGAATTGACTAGAGCTGTAACGTTTCAAAACGTTCGAAATATAACGCTACCAATAAATGAAGCTATGGATTATACGCAATGTGTGGCTGCCGAGAACCCCAATAAAGTGAAAAATTGCAAGAATGTAACGTTATACGATGCCAACATTGAATATACTTGTCAAATATCCCACCTTAATTTTCCAAAAATGCCTCTGGTGGTTAACAGATCAATTACAGACAGTACTAGTATGGACTTAACAGGAGGAATTGGTGAGGAGTCTCTTGTACCATGTAATTCATCACCATCAATGATGGAACAAACAGTTCCCATGACTGATTATCAATTCAAAGATAAGACCAATGTAGAAGGTTCTGTAAACATAGAACTGACTCAGAATGTGTCACTCAGCAATCTTTGTTCGTCTTCGAAGGTTAGCTGTGACTCAAGCGGAATAGTTTCGGCCAATAATGTTCAGAATGAAATTACAAAGTTGGGCGAAACTTGTTGCGAACTCCAGTCAGTTCAATCAAGTGGAGAGAATGACAAAACAAGTCTGTTGGTAAACTTAAATGTAGATTATATTAAAGGGCAGGTTTTTGCAGAAAAAAATAAACTGCATCATTCATCATTGAAGGTACAGTGTGATTTAAACTCATTTGATAATGCACAGGCCGATGGGGGTGTTGAAGTGTACTCATTTCAGTCGGATATGGAAATAGACCAAACAATTCCAATAACAGCACGGAGTAAATTAAACTTAAGTCGTGATGGAATTGCTATACCATTGAAGATCTCGGTAGATAACTCGAATGGAAATTGTATAGTTTGTAGTGGTGAAGTTAAGAATTTAATGGATGCTGCAACCACTGATGAATCACAAACTGTTGGTTTAGCTTGTCAAATACCTCGACTGCATTTTGCAAACACGGCGGCTAACAGATCACGTCAACTGCATTCGTTTCAAACAGATTTGGAAATTGATCAAACAATTCCAATAAAAGAACTGAGTGACTCAAATGGAAATCGTACAGCTAAAAATTCAATGAATGTTGCTCCTACAGATGAATCACAGACTGCTGGTCCAGATATTTTGATTGAGAAATGTAAGGAAGGTGTGCTAATAAACCTTGAGAAAGAAGGGGGCCAAATATTACCAGTTAAAAAGTGTGAGATCAGTGGGGTCACATGTACAGAATTAGCGAACAAACCAGAGAAGGAAATGGAAGATGTAAAATTGGAACTTACGTGCAGTATAGACACCAAATGCAAAAGCATCTCTGCATCTCAGTCAATGCTAGAGAAATCTACAGCACTTCCTCAAATGTCGCCTCTGAGACCAGATTACTGTTACCAAAACAAATCAGTCCAAGGAACAGTTGCGGAAACTCTTGTGACTGATTGTAATAATTTGAGTAATTGTCAATCACAGTCCGATTTCTCAAAGATTATTACGGGTGAACTAAATCCGTCCTTTATCAACTCCAAGGTCTTGGCTTTAAGCGATTTTAGTTGTGACACCTTTCCAACTTCATTAAACAACACACGTGAAACTATGAAAGATGGAAAGAAAAAAAGTTTTGGCCTACAAGCAACATACGTTGTACATTCGAATGTATCGAAACAACCGTCAAAAAGTATGTCAAGTCAAGTACCAACTGATATTAGAGACGTAGAGACACACTTAAATAGTCACACTGGCAAATCTATAAATATCTCCCAAGAAGATATTACACTACTGGAATGTTCAGAAGACACGTTCGATCTGATTACCCAAGAGGCTCAATCTTGCATCCAAAACATTGCAAACCAAACGAAAGCGTCCGATGAAAACAACGTTGATTTCAATCAATTATGGAATGGTCATAAAATTGAAGCACAAAGAATTGAAACTTCAGTGCAGGAGTTAGCAGACAGCATCACAAATTCCGCCGCTAATAGGGGCATTACAACTAGATTTCAATCTTGCTTGAAAATGTATGAAGAAGTAGCAACTCAGTTTTCTGAAAAACATAAGGTGAAAGAATTTCAAGACCGTCACTCGCGAATTGTACTAAAAAGGGCATCAAGTATTGTGGCCGAAGATTCACTACCTCTTCAAACGAGTAGCGACTTCTCAGAAAATTCCATCGAAATTTTAAGCTATGAGGAACAAATCAGAAGAAAGTGTAAAAGGTAATTATTTTCTTTTAATCGTAGCATACACAAAATTGAAAGAATGCAATCGCCAGTTTGCCCTGGAAAGATTTATGCTTTTTTTCTCACAAGTGCTAATGGTAAAAAAAGGTTTCGTCGTTTAGGGGTACATCTTCAAAAGTTTGTAGCGTTCTAAATTTGCAGAAATTGTGGATTATGTTTATGAACAATTTATTCTTTTTAAATGAGGCGGGAACGGTTAAATAGTGTAACCAATAGAGGACACTATGTCTGATGTAAGAGCGCATGCATGTATACACAACTTATGATAAGAGGGATTTTTGAGCGGGACCAAGAAAAAGGCGAATGGCGGTCGTAGAAAAGAAACGTTCCCACGGACATAATAATTAACGTTGTGATTCGAGACTTATTTAAGTCAGTGGGGCTAGGTAGCGAAAATAACGCGTGAGTTACTGAATGTAAAATTAATTTATTGACAGTAAATAATTTTAGGATTTTGGTTACCTACCTATACTACGTGCAATTATTCCGGTACAAACCTAATTAGGCAATAACTTAATCTACATTTCAATGGTTGTCTAAAATTCTTTCAAGAGCCGTTTGTCCTCGCGTTTGTCACCTTAAGTAAGTTATTAATTCGGAATATTCGTCATATTAGCGTACGCGTTACCTTTTAGGGCTCTTACCCCTAAGTACTGGAAATTGGAAAGAATATATAGTAGCCGCCCCTGACGTCACGTGGGACGCAAATTTATTACCTGCACAAGTAACTGCGGAATACCAAGCGCTGTTCCTGATGATAAGATTTTAATTCTATGGTGATAAGCCGCCATCCCACCGTCCACCTGTATGTACGAGCTTTGATACCTTCACACAATGCTCTGAGGTTTGAGATAACAAAATTTGAAAGGAGATGTCAAGTTTATTTGTTTAAATTAAGCATATTTTTTGATTTTGATAATTTTTGATAATGTTGTGCTGTCCTTAAATTGTCAATTGTTATTTAGAGTTATCAGCCCAATATTGAAGTCCGTTGAATGATCATTAATCTGAAACACAAAAATTACGTTATCGATATCATCGTCAAGTTATACTTACCTACCGAGTCAATTACCTGTTTAAATAAATTAATAATAGGATCGGTTTTTGCATTACGTTATGAGCTTGTCCGATTACCTGTCATTGGGCAAGTTGGTTTAAGACAGGTTGGCGCCCCCTTCAAACAACACTCAGTACAAGATCCACGACTCAGCTCCCAAATCTTTGAGCACTGTTAACACCCATTATAGCCAACCAAAAAAGGGAAAGTCATAAGTTCCAAAAATTGAACTTTTTTTAGAAACCATACTATACACGGAAATTTACATAGCCCATTCCCATGAAATTTGGTTTACAACCGCATAATCGACCATTTCGAATTGAAATAAAATAATTTCCAAATGGCACCTCTTCCGTAAATACCGGTGGTTTTTTTAAAATAGAAACATACCATTTTCTATTTTTTTTTTTCTAAATGCGCTATTTTATTCCGAATTCAGCACAATTAATATTTA
Organism: Photinus pyralis; assembly: GCF_008802855.1. NCBI lineage: Eukaryota > Metazoa > Arthropoda > Insecta > Coleoptera > Lampyridae > Photinus > Photinus pyralis. Next base: position 3,279,021 of record NW_022170738.1, read on the forward strand.
AGTACTTATCTGTCATAGATTTTGACATGTCAATTTTTGAAGATAATTTAAATGTAAAAAATTTGAAGATGCAAGAGTCCATTCAAAAATTCATCTCTTAAACCGTTCAAGATAAGTGAGTGCTCTTTTCTTGTAATCGAATTCTTAAAGTCTAAGGGATTTCTTGAGTGACCGCCGAAAGTCTTGAAAAAGTTTCCAAGGCTGCAAAGTTAGCAATAAAAAAATATCAAAAACTTCAGTTTGTCAAATTGCAAATACTATTACTAATGCCAGAAATGAATGTAGATGTAGATGCACCATGTGGATAATGGTTAACACTGATTGACATTTGATTCGAAGGACATTCCAAATAAAACAATTGCTTCCAAAGCCTACCATACGTAATGAAAAATAAGAATACTCAATAACTACGGGACATATGCATACAGAATGTTAATAGTGACCGTAAAATTTAATAGTAGTTGCAATTTGAATAAGTAAAAAGGTTTCGCCCTAAGGCGAGTAACGTTAGAGCATTTTCCATGATTTTATCAGTACTTCCCAAAAGGTTATTGGTATGTTTTTCTTTACTAAATCTATGGTCAAAATTTCGAAAAGATATCTCGATAAATAAGACAGTTGATATTACGAATCCTGCGCATGCGCACATTAATCTTATGTTTACAATATACGATACGTGTTTGTTTTTACTAAAAGCATCTTTTGTTGAAATTTCAAAGAAATATCTCCATAAAAAAGAAAGTTGGCAGTGCACAGTCTGCGCATGCGCACATATGATTTTTACTATATTGTCACACTAGGGGGTTTGGTAGCTCTGGTTTTAGCACTCAGCATAGCCAGAGGTGTGTGACTTTCAACCGAAATCAATAAGTCATGTTAAGATGTAGTTATTGAATTATTTATTTAAACATAAAAAAATGTACTTACATGTAATCTGTCATTGTGTCACTAAGTACTAACTACTGATCACTGATTTTGATGGCTGATGACTGATCCCCTTAAGAGACTTGGATCGTCTATTTATTGGTGCCCGCCGCCGCAATTAGGTCGGAAATCTCACGCCCCTGTTCAATGGAAATTCTTACATCCAGGACTTTAATTAACCGCAGCCTTTGTATGGGTTGTGAGAAATCGGAACTAACGCAATGCAGCTAACCAATGTTTCCTGATTCGTAGGCTCAGAAATCCCTATGGGGGTTGTCATATCCGTGACTGTTTCCTAATATATTGATTGTAAATTGTAGTGAAGATAATAGCTAAGGTTTTGCATGAATCATTATACCTAATAATTGATAGATTATTAATTTAGAAAAATCACTTTCGTGACATTTGCCTCCTCCCACAGAAATTCCTGACCTCAGGAATTGACTTGTATTTACTGAGGGTAAATACTCAATCTTACTTGCTAACGTAAAAGGTGAAAAATAGAGTGGAATTTCCAGGATGTTCCAGGACATTTCCAGTCTATTTATCCATCCTGTATATACTAAACTATATACAAATAAACCATACTATACAATCATGTTTTACAGTAAGGAAATGAACAAATGTTTATCACCAAAAATGTCTTAACCGCAGTTTTTTTTTTAATTATCACTGTAAGATATGCAAGTATCCGGGTCTACCAAAAACGACTTTTTTATAGTTCATTTGTGATTTAAACGTACTCGCATTAGGTAAGTATCACTAATTAGTTTTAAAGTTACTCACAATTGGTCTCAAGGTGTCTTTATCACTATATTGTTTTTCACTTATTCACATCACTTGGTCCATCGATATATAATGTGTATCTTCCGACGTTGAAGATCGGCGATTTCCCTCAGGGTGTGGCACGTACATAATAGGTGGTGTTGATGGACTCTTCCTGGGCTGAAAAATCACTTTCGTGACAATATGCGGTGTGTTTGTCTCGACTAGACGATTAAAATTTCAACAAAACATTATTAAATAAGAAAGCTGATATTGGGCAGTCTGTGCATGCGCATATTGATCTTCAATATTTTTCTTGGCTCAGATGCCAGAGCTACATACTGAATTCAGAAAGAACGAACTAAATATATTAAAAACATAGTAGTTAAGGCCTTGGGCGGACGGACAGAGAAAGTAACTGCAATTGCGCTAAACACTAAAGTTTTTGACATTTTTTGATTACTAACTTGGAGCCCAGCCCAAGCCCCTGCAACTTTTTCAAGATATGAATTTTCGAATGGACCCTTGCATCTTCAAATTTTTAGAGTAGAATTGACATGTCAAAAATTATAACAGATAGGTACTAAGGTACTGTAATGAGACAGGGTTGATTATTATACCACTCACCTTCACTCAGAGTGAGATCTCCTAAGGGCTGATTCTACAATGAAGGTATATACCAAGAATAAGCTATACCTAGAATAAATGTCGACGGTTGCGTTGGTTACAATTGTGTCAACCAATGAGATACATGTTGCTATGGCAGTTATTCCAAGGATGTCTTATTCTGCGTAAAAGTGTAATTGTAAAACCGGCCCTAAATGATCGTGTTAAGACCCTAGATTTTACATTGTGTCTTGTAGTATTTTAAGTTACAATTTTAGAGGTCGTCATCTGTCGCATCTTTTATTTGAAGTATCACAGAGACAAATTAAAAACATCACGGCATCTTTAAAGCTTTATTCTTTAAATCACAATGCCTGATAGACAATACAACCAGATGTCACAGGTTCTAAGCTATTGTGACATTAGCACACCGTGGTGCCTGAAACCGTGTTAGGTTTCTTCGAACGTAGACAATGGTGGCATGCCCTAAACTAACGGCACCACCTTTCCACTTTACCGCGAGAAGCCTCCTGCAACGACATCACTGACCCTTCATCTTTTGGGTCAGAATTTATTGGCTTTGTATGCCATTTAAGTTTCACGGTCACCAAAGCTGGATACCTAGGAGTTGGTGAGTGTGAAGCCGTATGCCAACTTCTTTTTCCTTGCCTGAGGCCCTTAATTTTCGATCTACTTACAAGCGAGCGCATAAATTGCAGTACTCCACTACCAATTGGCCACGAAATCACGGACTGGTATTAGGACCGAAAAGTCCTGCGGTCTCTCAAGCGCAGTCAACATTCCAAAATCAACTTAAACCAGTAGAACTTCCTTTGAAGGACTTCAATGCATATTCATGAAGTGGTAAAATTAAAATATAAGTCGGTTATAAGAGAAGCAATCAAAAGGATCCCTTCGGCTAGTTAAATTTAATCTAATTTCCTAGTAGCTTGCGTAATTGGTAACCTTAACTCCAATTACAAAAAATTGATGATCGAACGCATTCACAAGGGCTCAATTTTAATTAATCATAAGTAAGCACAATGTGTAATTTTGACAACATTAAATTTAATTCGTTGTTTGGACCACGCCACCCAACGACGGCATGTTGCACCCATTTCGAGGAAATTAGACTTGTGACTTATATACAAAAGCGATATTAAATTACGTAGGCCATTCGATTATTCAATATAAATGAAAAGATTCTTCTTTGCAATATTCCTATAATGGATTCAAACTCCATATAATTAACAATTGTCTGAGGGCCAATTGCACCTTAAAAATTAAGTATCCCTTAAAGTTAAGCATCACTTAAATACCATAGCAACGATTGTCTTAATAATCGTTGCCATAGATTTTAAGTTCGACTTAACTTTAAACAAGGCGTAATTTTGTTGGTGCAACTGGGGCTGATTACATTTCACTCCTACAATTCATTGATTGTGTACATTTTTAGTAAAGCTCTGCACATGGAAGTACCACATTGCTTTTTTTTTACCAAGTAAGTTCCTGAATTAAGTTGCAAATTTCTACATTTTTCCTCTGTCAATGTATGCCCGAACGCTTTCTTTACAAGTTCTTATATCCATTCATTAAAAACAACATATAACAATTAGCCATGCTAGAAACGTAAATTTTTCGCCTTTATTACTTTAGTCGCATACGGACTAACTCTGTTTTGTTTTAAACTGGTTTATACAGAAAAGGGCACGTTACGCGCGATACAAGGACCACTTATAACAGGCGAACCGTACTTTCTTACGTCCGCTCTGTAGCGGGTTGTGTACAGAAAGGCCTTATGTTCGCCTTAGAATTTTTATTACAGACTTTTGTAATTATTTCTTCTGTTTAATAACAAATTTGTGTAATCTAATGCTTATAACTATGTTTTATTATTGGTTTCTTTTTAGAAGTAAAAGCTACTGGACAATCAAATCTCTCAAAGGAGATTTCTGTCAAATACACACTTTATATAAAACTATAAGGCTGGATGTAAAATTCAACACAATGAATGGTATTGTTTCCGAATGTGCTCTACACGACTGCATATTGGGTAATAAATGAGTTTTTAAGTTTCCCAAATATATTAATTTATTTTGTTAACAGATACCTCCGATCCAATTGCATTACTGGTGCATAAACACTTTAAGCACCGTCTCATTGAAAAGAACATCAAATCAGGAGTCGGTGAGAAGTACGACATATTGACGTTGTTAGATTATGTGCATATAAACATGGAAAAGATGTTAGATATTTTTAACGAATTTTGTTCATTTTCCAAGAAGTACAACTTTAAACTGGATAAACAGTTTATGTAAGTAATAGATTGTTATATGCTTAAATATGGTAAGTGACAATAGTATCGATCTTCATTTATAGTTCGTACACTGAGCAATGTAACATGTCATTAAGTCGTAAATTAAATGTCATTTGTAACGCAACCGATAGTTGTATTGAATATACACCTGAAATGCAATGTGAAACTCCGTTTCATACGGGCAAGATTCGCTCAAAACAAACTATGGGAACTTGAAAACAATAGAGCAATAGTTTTCTACTACTTAGAGTCAGCGGTTCTCAATAGTTTTATTAATTATATTGTTCGTGTAAAGTTTATTGTTCAATGAAGCAGCTCAGGTTGAAGTTCTTGGCCAATTTGCCATAAATCCCTCAATGTCAACATTTAGTTTTTTTTTGTTAATTGTTACATTTTTGTTAAATTGTCAAGATGAATATTGACTCTATTGGTACCACTGGAAAGGATTTTTCAGTAGCTTTCCAACGATGTGTCACAAGTATGGGGTTGACATTTAGGATTTTTGAAGAGGGGGGGGGGGGTCACTCATAACTTCATTCTGGTTCCCCTCGATACCCCCGTAACGGTTTTGTGTGATTTTCAATATCTTTAGTTGGGGAAATATGGCCGACTGCAAGTTTTAAAATTAACACCCTGTATATTAATTGGTAACGTTACATGTTTACAATGTCTTTCATGCCATGTTCACTTATTCATTATGGAATACGTAATTACATTAGAAATTGTGATGAAACATGTTGAAAATATAAGAATTGAGACAATAAATGAATAAGCGAACATGCGGGGTGTTTCTTTTGTTTGTTTTAAAATGAATTTGTTTCGTTTTAGGGGAACGTTTAACATAGTCAACCTTATTTTAAATAGTAGTTGGAGATTTTATGTCGATATGTCCGAATTAGACAACATATCCAAAGACTCAATTAGGATAGAAGGAGATGGTGCAACAAATGAAGTGCATATAAGGGAAATGAAGAAATTAATGAATAGAGTATCTTGTGGTTTACCCTTTTTAAAGAAGTTTTTAAGTGATGCTTTAGCTTATACTAGTTTGTGTGGTGCGCAAGCACATGGATAATTTATTAATAAACGTTTGCAATATATTTAGACATTTAGTTAAAACGTTATTGCAATATTTGTTTCATATTTAATTTTTTGAAATATGTCTAGTGAATGTTCATTTCCTTAATAAGTTTACATTATATCAGTAAAATTAAGGTATGCTATATAAAATGAAGCAGTGTCACTTCATTCTTTTTATGAAAACAGCTACAGATTGGCGGAGTTTAATGAATGCAGTAAAGTAAGGATCTAATAGATAACATTTCGCTTGCAATTCACGATGTAAAGGTGCAAAAATTCTAAGAGTGAAAATTCGGAAAATGAGTCGAAATAAATTGCATTGCAAGAATAAACTTTGAAATTAATTGTTTGTAATGATGTGAATGCATAACGTAAATAAATAAATGTAAAGCGATGGGGTATACAAAAGGGATTTTTTTTAAATATTGATTTATGAAAAAAATGTATTCTTCATGATATTTTTTGCTTGCTTTGAAAGTACCAATAACGTTTCGATAATCTAAAATTTATGTATAGAAATCTGGTAAAATAATAAAATTAATTTTTTTTTATTGAAAGTTATCATTCTACATTATAATTAAGATAGAGTATTGCTATCAAACCACAAACAGTCGAAACGTTATTGGTACTTTTAAAGCAAGCAAAACATATTATGAAGAATAATTTTTTTTTATAAATCAATATTTAAAAAAATTCCCTCTTTTATACCCCATCGCTTTACACACTGTACATAGCATGTAGGAAAAGGTGACATATAGGTTAAAAACAAGTTTTTGGAACAATTGGTCAGGTAAGCATCAGGTAAGATTCTGAGAAAGGGTGAAATACACAGGATGTGACTAATCTTTGGTGCAATAAAATTCTTCTGTTGAGAGAGCAAGATTAAATTACATAGTGTTGTACGGCAAATTCAATGTTACGACAAAATTTGTAGAAATCTGTGAATCGCAATTCATATGTCACAAACACACAGATTTTAAACTGAAGAGTTTTTAATAGCAAAATCTTTCCCCCGAGATAGGCAGCAAATTATGGTCCCTATAGTTGAGTTGACAAGTCGAGAGCAGTTTTTTACCACCCCTGTGACTGTCTCTTCATGGCAAAGATGTTATAGTTTACAAACAAGTCAGTACACATACACACATCAAACAATGCAATAATTTCCACATGTTTGAAAGAACGATCAAAAATGATCTAACTTTGGGCCCAAGACCATGTAATCGAAACAAAAATGTAGCAAATATTACACCAAAAATGAACGCGATTTCAAACAAAAATGGATTGCAACGCACGATGAGTGAGGAGCGTTGTGCTAAGTGTTCCGATTTGATTATCGATTTAAAAGTGTTAATTCAGTGTACAAATTGTTCAGCATGTTATCATGCTGCATGTGTGTGTATCACGGATTTAAGAGGGTTTCATGCAAAACGTTCCACATGGAGATGTTCTAAGTGTATTCCTACTGAAATTCCTGAAGGCGATGGCTATCAGAGAAAACGGTTGCGCAGTGACAATGGTGATTCCGTAATTGTTGATCGATATGTCTTAATGGAATTAGTAGAAGCTGTCAAAAAACAGAACGTATTGGTCGTCGATTTGAAAAACGAATTAGTTGAAATTCGTAAGGAAAACAAGACTCTTATCAACAAGGTCGCCGCGTTAGAAGATATAGTGTCAAATAATAACAAACAACAAATGTCATTTGCCAATATTACTAAAGGCATTAATCGCAATACGCCAGTCAAATCTTCAACACGTGCTACTACTGCTACTAAACATTCAACAGCTATCCCGTCAACATCGCAGGAGCAGGTCCATAATGCCGTTACGAATGCCATAGATAATTTAGATAAGCCGAAGACTGATGACTTTCAAGTAGTAACGTCCCGCCGGAGGAGATTTCAAAAGCCTCTTTTTTATTGGGGAAATGGACTCCGGGAATGTTAATGGCGGTTCCGATTCCAATACCTTCGAAGGATCAGAGAGACGTCAATGGGTGTATGTAGGCAGAGTTAGAAGTGGTACTTCCTCGGATACCATTACTGATTTTGTTAAATCGAAATGGAATCTTACCGATGTTGTCTCTTCTCTACTAGTTGATAATAAAGACACCTGCTCTTTTAAAGTTGGTGTAAGGGAATCGCACTTGAAAAGTTTGCTGGATGCGAGCAAGTGGCCCAAGGTGAATTTGTTTTCATTGCTAGAAGAGGTATCAATTCTACTGCCGTAAATTTTTCAAGGGCGGTGGGGCCGGTGTCAGAAGGATAACTAATGACTCTGCATTTATGGATATTTATTATCAAAATGTTAGAGGCCTAAAGACTAAGGTGAAATCGGTTTATTGTAATTCATTATCCATCGATTTCGACGTTATTGCTTTAACGGAAACGTGGTTAACTCCTGAAATTGCTTCCGGTGAACTATTCGATGCAAATATATTTACTGTATACCGCAAAGATAGGTCGCCCGTAACGAGTGTCAAAGTTCGTGGTGGTGGTGTGCTTATCGCAATCAAATCAACATTCAAATCGCTTCCTCTGAATGTACATCAAGTTTCCATCGTAGAAGAAATTTGGGCAATAATCGATTTAAGTCCTCAGGGGACCATTCTTGTTTGCTGCACCTATATCCCGCCCAACTCTGATGTTGCTGTCTATGAATCCCACATAACGTCTGTGGAATCAGCTCTTGATAAATTCCCGGAAGCCAGAGTTATACTGTTAGGAGATTATAACCTGACTAATACCACTTGGGATAGCGACGAGGAAGATGGACACCTTACTGCTTTTTGTAATCGCAACCGCATTTCAGAGCTTATATGTGACGCATTCAACCTGTTCGGCTTCCATCAATTCAACTCAATCAACAACCGGGTGAATGACAATATCCTTGATCTAGTCTTTTCTAACTGTGATACTTCCGTTTCTAACTGTGATATTAATTTAGTTAACTGTGATTCCTACCACCCAGCACTTAGTGTAGCGCTTCACACCCACCAAGGTTTCTTCAAGTGTGATGACTCGAATCAACAACCAGTCTACAAATTCAATTTCTCGAAGGCTCCTTATGATCAAATCAATGACTACATTCGTTCCGTGGACTGGCATTCACTATTTTTCAATGGAGATTTGGAATCAAATGTTGAAAACTTTTACACAGTCATCTACGACATTTTAAATGTATGTGTTCCAAAAATTAAATGTTTTAAATCAACGTACCCGCCATGGTTTAGTAGTAAACTACATAAGCTGATTAGGGATAAGAAGCTTGCCCACAAAACATATAAAGCATCTAAGAGCAACATCGATTATCAAGTTTTTACCGAGTTGCGAACTCAGTGTAAATCCTTGACCACACAGTGCTATGACACCTTTATTAAAACCTGTGAAGAAAATGTTACTTTAAATCCGAAGTCGTTCTGGAAATTTTATCATAATATGAACAAAACTTCTATTATCCCTCCTTTGATGATAAAAGATGATGAGTCCACATCTGACCGTCGTGAAATTGCCAATCATTTTGCCAAACACTTTTCTACAGCTTTTGTGGAGGGCCGCATTCACGAAAATTCGTTCTCCACGACCAGTGAAATCGCGCTCGCTCAGTTCAAAATAACGGCTGAGGAGGTTTTTGGCGGTCTATCAGCTATTGATGAATTTGGAAGCACAGGACCGGATGAAATTCCACCAAAATTTCTCAAGAACTGTGCTCAATCAATATTCCGACCATTGTTCCTTTTATTTTCATCTTCGTTGGAGAAAAGTGTTTTTCCGAGTGCCTGGAAGAATTTGAAAATTACACCGATTTTCAAGAATGGAATCAAGCCCGATTACAATAACTACAGACCAATATCCATCCAGTCGGCTATACCGAAACTTTTCGAATCCATAGTTGTCCGGCAGTTCACCCAGGCCTTCTCGCAAGTGTTATCGGTTAATCAACATGGTTTTACAAAAGGAAGATCCGTGGAAACAAACCTGTTTCTATACTTGAACCGGATTTTTGGTTCTCTTGATCAAGGTATTGAAGTGCACTCGATCTACACAGATTTTTCCAAAGCATTTGACCGGGTTAACCACAAATTGCTGATATTCAAGCTAAAAAAGTACGGTCTAGGTAACCAAGCAGTGAAATGGTTGGAAAGCTACTTAGCTGGTCGTAAAGCACGAGTCCAAATCGATGACACTTTGTCGGATCCCATTGACATCAAATCTGGAGTTCCGCAAGGGACACATTTCGGCCCGCCTTTGTTCCTGGCATACGTCAACGACATATCTTCGATATTCTCCTCAAATCATGCCCTTTTTGCTGACGATCTTAAGCTCGACTACAGACCTATCGAGAACACCCTGGATGTGCTGATCCTTCAACAAGATTTGGTACAACTTGAAATATGGGTATTAGATAATGATTTGCAACTGAACTTAACCAAATGTTGTTCAATTTGTTTTTCGAAGAAATCATCGCCTTCTGTTCCGCTCTACCATCTTTGTGGTCAAGAACTTCAACATATGGGCATCATCAAGGACCTGGGGGTAGTACTTGACACAAAATTGAATTTCCAGCATCACTACGATCATGTTATTTCGAAGGCTAGCAAAATGGTTGGGCTCATTCGTCGCCAATGTAAGGATTTCTTCAACATAACCGCACTGAGGACTTTATACTTCTCCCTGGTTAGGTCGCATCTGGACTATTGCTGCACGATCTGGTCACCATACTACTTAACTCACGTCAATCGGTTGGAAAAGATACAGAACAATTTTCTTCGCCTTATAAAGTACAAATTCCTTCTTCATGGAATCATTTTGGATCGCACTGAAAATGTCCGACTTTACTTGGGAATACTGACTCTTAAACAGAGGAGAAATTTACTTACCGCATGTTTTGGTTTCAAACTACTAAATGGTCACCTAAACTGTCCGGATATTTTATCCACTATTAATTTAAACGTACCGATTTGTTCGTTCGGCTCGACTTCTACATGCACGACAATGCCGAACGCTATACTTCCAAAACAGCCCTTTAAACCGCATGGTTGACCTGATCAACAGCTTACATCTGAAAATCGATTTCTTCGGACTGCCACTAGCCGCCTTCAAACGTACTGGGAATTCACTGTTGATCCAATAAACAAGTTTTTCGCTATCTCTCCTACACGTCGATCTTGTCCTTCGTTTTATTGATTTATGTTGTGTATTTTATTGTGTATCACTATAATTTTAATTTGTATGCAAAATGCCTTGTAGCGTTAATAAATTATTATTATAAAAGGTTAACGGTATCAAACCCATGAATCTGCATTAAGGTTAAATCCAACTTCAAAATCAAAGATTGACTTCAAACACAAAAAATATAAAATGCTGGATACATAACACAAATATAAAGAAATGCAAAGGTTAGTACAGCTGCATTAAACAACACAAAAAAAAACAAGCAGTTACAGAGCGATGCTGTGTGGCTTTAAAAATCCTACCAAAGGTGTGGTCTGTATAGATTGGTAGGCCGGATCTTCTTTGTTAAATGTGTTGTAACGCCGTTCGGTAGGAGTGAGGGTGCATGATGTGAAGGTGATCGGGCTTTTTTCTTGTTTTGCATTTATGTGTGATTCAATCCACAGCCAAACTAAGGGACTATTCTTTGGGTCGTAGAAAGCGAGTATGTCTGTCATGAAACGTTGGAATATCGAGATTCCAAAGGAAGTCGATGTACGCGAGTAGAACACCAACACCCCACCCCACCACTTTTTGTGACGTAACGACATTGGGATTTCCCCAGTTACGTCACAAGGCCATGGTTCTGAGGTTTCCCAAGGTTGTGGCCTTGAACTTTCGCTCGGTGTCATGGCTTTAGATGCTGGACCAAAATTCTGACCTTGGGATTTCCATGGTCATGTTACAACGTCGTGGCCGTCCAAGACAAGAACCTTGATCCAGAATTCAAATACATGACCTTCAGCCAACGTTGAAGGCCACGACCGTGAAAAACCCCAAGATAATATCCTTGTGACGTAATTGGGAAAACTCTGGGGGAATAACAAAGTCATGCCCTGGGTCGTGACGTCACCCCACCGAGTAAGGTGTCCCTGTTCTACTTACGCGGTACAAACCAAGGATAGTGTTGTTAGTGATAAGGTCCGCCGCTCCGTTATCGACTGGGCACCTGCGTAAAGGTTCGATCAAGGTCAATCTTGGAAAATACGGTTGAACCCGACATTTTGGCTTCTGCAGTGCGAAGTGGATAACGGTCTGGATGTATTGGGCGATCAAAAATCAGTGACTGTCAAGTCGCCTTTACAATTTTGGAAAGTTAAGTACGATTTCCCATGTGAACACGGACCTCGTTTTTTAAGAGGTTCGTGCATGTACAAAAATTCCAAAGTTGATTCGACGTCACTCATTTTTTATCACTATGTATACAGGGTGGTGACTTGCGTAACGCATCATAGGGATTTCAATGTCAAATTCATAACATGCGATTATTGGCTCCCCAAATTATTTTAGAGCAAAAATGTATTAAAGTTTTTTGTAGTTGTAGTTGTTGGTAGAGCAGCCTTAATTACATATATATGTATATATATGCTTAATTAAAATTAAACCCCGCCCACTCAAAAACAAAAGAAATAAATATGGGGTTCACATTAAGTAAACATTATACAAAAAATTTAATAAAACACCTTAGTTTGGTACAATTAATAAAAGACTACATATATAAAACAATTTATTTAACCATTTAATTTAATGTTAACCGCTTTATATCAGGTATGGATATCGTTTTAAGTTTGTTCAACAAAACTTCATTAACATTTGAAATATCATGCTAAAATAAAAATTATAAGTCATTAATACGTACAGCAGAGACCTACTTGTAAAATAATAATCCCCTTCATAGTCAAAACAATTAATTCCTTAACACCATCCCCAGTAATGTCGTGATATTTTACGCCAAATATTGGAGAAGCAAAAGTACGAATGTTGGACACAAACCATTCTTCACCGTCCCATTCATATGCAATTAGCTCCTAAAAACTCATTTCATTTATCTAAAATTACTCTGCTTGTGGTTTACGTGATTGCTGGTTCCGATAAAAATTTGATTACTTCCGTCAAAATTTACGTTGGCGATTTCGGTACTGGTTAAAACGCTAGTCAGATCGAGCCTCGGTAATGCATCATACCTGCGTAAACCATGCCGCAGGATATCTCTAAAAACACCTTTATAGATCACATTATTTTATAAAAAATTCGGCATACCGAAAACAGACGGGTGGTAGAAGGGTGTTTGTAACTATTAAGTTAATAACGGGATCCGTATTTTCTTTTGGTTCCATTGCATAAACGTCTTTAATAAAAGTTGGTTGTTTAAAGTTTCGCTCGTTGGGGTAAATGTAGACGCTTGAAATAGTGTTGTTGAAGTCTGTGGAGAAGTTGTACAGTATTGTAGAGATTTTGACGTTCACACAACAAAGTCGCATGTAACCACATTCACATCCAAAGGCTGTCAGTCTCCTACAAATTGTAAATTATAACATTCATCTAAGAATATAGTACTGTTTTCTAGGGCTCGCGAGCTGTAGTTTTTTGGTAAACATTTTATGAATTGAAATGTCTATAGTAAAACTAATTCGTTCCTAACGACTGGTTGAGAAATGTGGGTTGACTATTATAAATTGCAAAACACGACAAATTATCACGCATTCGTTCACTGTATATTGACGGTAGTGACTGCTAATAAAAGTGGAACTAGGGTTTGAAAATCTATGTTAAACAATCACTGGAGTTATATAACATTGAACAAAAATAGTTAAATAAATTTACTTTGAATATTCGCTATAGTAATATATGTCCATCCACATTACAACAGTGGGAGGTTTCAAAAACTCTGGAAAATATTCGCCAATCTCCATCTCCTTGTAAGTGTGATTTAATTTGTTCTCCTGATACATATGTATTTTACAATCACTTCCGGAAAGTAGGAACACGATCTATATAAATGCCGCTGAAATACAAACATATCTTAAGCCGTACTACTTACTTCTTTGTTGAGCAAATTGTCACCTAGCCATACAGTTAAAAAGGTATGCGTTAGTTGATAGGGAATGTATTTTAATTCGATATTATTTAGGCAATTTTGAGAAATAACCTCCATGTTGAAATCTTTGGTTTCCTCCCATCCTGAGTAAATATTCAGAAATGTTTCCAATGCGTGTAAATCTGTGCTATTCTAAAAGAATGAATTATAATACATTTAAAAAAACACAAGTAAACTCAGCAAATCGTGAAAACAGACTTCGTGCATTGAAAATCTCTCAATGGTGTCTTTTAGAGCTCAAAGACTGGAAATAAGAAAATTTTTTATTTTTTTATTCGAATAACACTAAACAAGTACAAACTGTGCACACCTCCTCTGCAGTTAAAGTGTTTTCTACCTCCTACCACCCTTCTTTCTGACCCCTTATCAAAAGAGGGTGTTGGAGGGGGGGGGGGCAGTGGAACTGCTTTTATCCTTCATGGTATTCTAATGAAAGGTCTCAACGAAAGGAATTAAATGGTTAAAATTTAAAAATTAATATTTCTATAAATAAGAAAGTTGACAATGCGCAATTTCTGCGTTAATTGTCAAAATTTGTCTTGGCTCATGTGCCAGGGCTATAAACTACCGGCTACAAAAAAAACGACCTAAATATATTGAGAACTGTAGGAGTAGTTAAGGCATTGGATACTGGTGGACGACGGACAGAGAAAGGCGCACTCTACTACGTTGGAGAACCCGCTAAAAAAAATGGGCTCTTCTAGAACAGCGGAGAATTCTTCTTATGCAGTAACTTCCTTATTACTTTTTTTGTATCTCAGTTTTCACAATTTATAATAAACAAAAAGTGGTACATTTACAAATTATTTATTTAATACTACTATCTTCTACTAGATAGCATTATGCGGGTCACGTAATTGGGCGCATGCCTGTTGAGGGCCCAAAAACAAGAGACGGATAATAATAAATAAATAATAGATACTACCCGTTTCAGATGGAAATTTTTACAGTTGAGTTGCCATAATTTAATGTCTGCTCCCCACATTTTTTGTCTAGGCCTGTCACTGGACCCAGAAATATGGATAAGTAAAAACCATCAGTTTTCGTAACCGCGAAATGACCTGTTGCTTGCAATGAAAGCTGACAGATTGCAGGTTCACCTGCCCCACCCCACCCTTCGCCGGTAGATTCCTCCGTTCTCCATATCCGTTTTTGTTATTGCACCTACTTTTTTGTGTTTATTAATTCAGTTTGTATATTTTGTGTTGTAGTAATTATTACTATGTAAACCATTACCATTATGGTAAGCAAAAATTCATATACCTAGACCACTTGTTGACCATCGAGCAATCGAGTTTGGTTTTTTTCTCAACCAAATGGGTGAATAAATAACGATTTTCATATGTTTCAAGTAAAAATATTTTGGTACCCAAAAATACACATACATATATCATTTCTTGGCATCGAGCAATCGAGTTTGGTCGTTTTCCCAAAAAAATTGATGAAGAATTAATGATATATTGGCATCTTTTGAGTAAAAATATTTTAGGCACCAAAAATGCATATGAATCACTTCTTGTGCATCAAGGAATAGGAGTTAGATATTGTTCAAACAGAACGGATGTATAAATAACGATTTTGGGCAACAACGTGATGGATTCCAGAATGGCAAAGTTAATTTTTTATAGTTGTACTTGAGAACGCAGAAGATTTCATATAGCGAAGAGCCAAAATTGATACGTGATCTAGGGAGTGCGCTATAGCGCAGAACAACGGACAGACGGACGGAAAAGTGAGGACCTAACTTCGTGGGTTGCGCTTAAAAGAGGTGAAATTGATCGTCTCTGTTTTAACCAGTCTACACCACAGCATTCGTACTGTACCACTGTACGTTTACTTACGTGACCTGGGCCGTCAAATGTGAATATACCTCTGAAATAGCTATAGCGCGTTCGCACCTCCAGATGCAGTATGGGGTCTTATGGACTAATTGCCTCTCTTACTAGTTACGTCATTCTTCGATAATACTATCCTTGTTTCTAACCGCATTGATCTCAAATTGACATATGATTAAATTGAAGTATTAAAACAAAACATAATCTCTTTGTGCTGTCATTGTCACGTTTGGCAAGCATGTACTGTATGTCCATAAGCACTATACTGCATCTGGAGGTGCGAACGCGCTATAGTTACAATATTTTGCTGCGGCTTGAGCCGAGTGTGAGCGGGGCGTGACCTGAACTATAGTGTGAAGTGACCGTTATCGAGAAACACAATAAAAATAAATTCAGTAGGCCCTGGCTTTATTTGGATAATATCTTGTTTTTATTACTTATAGTCCAGTCAAATTAGCTTTAAAAGTAGTATAAACTGGATGTTGTAATTTCACTCAACGAAACCAAGCGCATCCTATGTAAAAAAATCCGCTGAATCGGAAAATCATAGTCCCCCTGGCCGGAAACGCCCAGAACGTATTATTATTAACAAAAAACGAAAATGTCGTATTTTTTCGTATTTGACTTTGAATATCTCGTTAACTATTGCTCTGAGGGAAAGAATGAATAGAAATGAACTCGTTTAGAATAAAATTTTCTATAAGATAAAGTTGGTCTTGGTCCAGAACGCTCATTTTCAACTGTTATTGTTTTTTATGGTAAAATGTAAAAAATTAAGCTCGAAAATTAACAGTTTGTTATTACCAAGTAAAATTCATCCGATCTTGTTGAGAATCCGTATTTAGTAACTTCTTTTGATAACAAAACAATGTGACAAACCCGATCACCGTAGGTTTCATAGTAATTGATTAATTAAATAAACAAGTAAAGAAAGGGGTGCTTTGTCTTTCAAACTGGGGGTTGTAGTCCCGATCTCAATTTTTTTTATACATAGTTTAACCCTGAAACAATCTTTTCCAATAATTGTCCCGATGATTCTTGCAAATCGACAGACTGTAGAATTTTTTTCTGGAATTCAAAGAATTTTCTTAGTTAACAAATGGAATAACTCCCGCAATAAAACAAAAAATTAACGCTATAATAGGCGAATGGAAAGCTCTCGGAAAGAGGTATGCATTAAAAAAAATGCGTCCAAATCCGATTAATAGTTCCGAGAAATCAGCTTTTGACTTTGAAGCCAGTTTTCGAAACAACCAAAAATGATTTTGCAAATCGGGTCGCACCGATCGATTCTTTAAAGCGTGAACTTTTATGCTTCTATTTCACCAAAATAAGTGATTTTTATTAATTCGAGTGCCAAGGGCCGATATTAGAGTTAATTTTCTTGTTATATCTTGGAAGCTATTCCATTTGTTAGTTAACTAAAAAAATTCCACAGTCCGTTGATTTGTAAAAATTATCGGGATAATAATTGGAAAAGATTGTTTTAGGGTAACATTATGTATAAAAAAATTGGGAACGCTCTTGTAGTCCCCCAGTTTGAAAGACACGGCATCCCTTTTTTTAGTTGTTTATTTAATTAATCAATTACTATGAAACCTACGATGATCGGGTTTGTCATATTGTTTTGTTATCAAAAGAAGTTACTAAATACGGATTTTCAAAAAGATTGGATGAATTTTACTTAGTAATAACTAATAACAAATTGTTAATTTTAAAGAGATTAATTTTTTACATTTTGCCATAAAAAACAATAACAGTTAAACATGAGCGTTCCGGACCAGCTGTATCTTATAGAAAATGTTATTCTAAACAAGTTCATTTCTATTCATTCTTTCCTTCGAGCAATAGTTAATGAGATATTCGAAGTCAAATGCGAAAAAACACGACACATTCTCATTTTTTCTTCGTTTTTTGTTAATAACAATATGTTCCGTCCGTTTCCGGCCAGGGGGACTATGATTTTCGGATTCAGCGGATTTTTTTACATAGGATACGCTTGGTTTCGTTGAGTGAAATGACAACATCCAGCCCAAACTGTAATTTGACTGGACTATTAGTTCTGACTGTTGGCATTCAAAATTGTATCCTGTTTCATATGTTTATAGTTTAAATTGTACTGTAAAAATTTAACACCCTGTAGATCAGTATCAAAGCGTTTGTCCAGCTATGTTTATATAAACTTTTAGTCATAAAATAAGCCAAAGAATTAGGCGGTTATACTTATACTGCAAAATTACAAACGATTTCCATATGAAAAGTGCTATATCAGTAGACAATTGTCGCTTGTTGCTATTTATCTGTGTGTAGATGATAAAATATTGGTACAAAGTTGGGCACTATCGGGAGCCAAGTAATTGAGGGTGAATGTTCCCACATGCTTATATAGATATAGCACCTGTCAAATGTGGTCCTGATAGCATTATATACACCCCACAGCTCGCAAGTATCGTACTTACTTTAATAATTGTAATTCCTATTACAAAGTCATTGGCGGTTTCGGATTTATTAAATGCATCCATAGAAATAATTTCGGCCCCTTCTACAAGAAACATTATCTAATCAAGTGCAATAAACTTACTACTAATATACCTACTTGGTAGATACGTAAATGAAACTTCTTTGGTACTCGGTATTAATATGCCGGTAGGACCTTGCAAATATTCAAAGTAGATGATTTCTCTTCGTAAAGACGCCACCAATAATTTGTTTGTATTATTTGCTAAACGAAGTATCGTAACTGTGTAGATATTCCCTTGGGAAGATAATGAGAAGTAATGGGCATTATGCATCTTCTCCATTTCAGTTTTAAAACTCGCGCTTTTTTCAATAAATTTAATTAGACTTTTGTGTTAATTATTGCGTATATGTCAATTGAATAATAAACAACAATTAGTATGACACATTAGAAATAAATTAACAAAATACGTGTACTGAATATTTTTTGAGGTTAGGTCATACAAAATAAGGAAGAAGGCATATGCTGTGTTGAGACACTTCTGTTGGTATTTAATTAGTGTAATAAAAGGTGGGTTTAAGAGTAAAAGTACTCTTACTTATTTCAGTATAACATTTCAGATGTATGATATTGAAGGTGAGGCAGATGATCATTCCCGAGCCATCATTCACATCGACATTGATTGTTTTTATGCTCAAGTTGAAATGATTAAAGATCCTCGACTATGTCAAGTACCACTGGGTGTTAAACAAAAAAATATTCTCGTCACGAGTAACTATATCGCACGAAAGCACGGCATAAAGAAATGCATGCTAATTTCGGATGCGTTGACGATATGCCCTAATCTGGAAATTGTAAACGGAGAAGACTTGTATGACTACCGAAAGACATCCTATCAAGTGACATCTTATTTGCAAAAGTATTCTGCCTTAGTCGAGAGGCTTGGTTTGGATGAAAACTATGTTGACATCACGCAATTGGTCAATGAACGTTTGAAACACCAAGGCGAAAACGTACATGCTAAAGGGAATCTGTTTAACAACGATAACGCAACTTGTTTGTGTGGTTGTACAGAACGAATTAAAATGGCATCCTTAATAGCGCAAGAAATACGTGACGGTATTCTACTTGAACTTAAATTAACAACGTGTGCCGGAATTTCGTACAATAAACTATTAGCCAAACTTGCATGCTCTTTACACAAACCAAATCAACAAACAACCGTATTACCAAACCACGCAGTTCCATTAATTCTAAGTTTAAATAACGTTAGTGAAATACCGGGTGTCGGAAGTGCTACAAATGAAGTTTTGGAAAAGATTAACATTAGAACCGTTGAGGACTTACAAAAGTGCTACTTTGAAACATTAGTCCAAGCTTTAAATGCGGACAAAGCCAAATGGTTAATAGATTTAAGTTACGGTAGAGATAATTCTGTAGTGAAAACTTCGGGAAGACCGCAGAGTATAGGTTTAGAAGACAGCTGTAAAGTGCTAAACGTTGAAACTGAAGTCAGAGACAAGTTTCATCAGTTACTGATGCGACTAATCATTCTAGTAAGTGAAGACGGTCGCGTTCCTACTACAATCAAAGTTACCATTAGAAAATTCGACGGTGCTTCCAGAGTTAGTCATAGAGAAACGAAACAGTGTAACATCAGTCCCGGTCTCTTCAGTACCGATAAAGTCACACATATGGTTTCACTGAACGAGCCCTCTGAGAAAAAGCTATTGTCAATCATTATGAGTTTATTTAAAAAACTAGTTAACACCTCCCATTCCTACCACATTACTCTCCTAGGTTTGTCGTTTACCAAATTTAAAGAGCGCATCGGAGGGAAAAACTCCATCGCTTCCTATTTTGTTAACGACCTAGCCGTGCAATCGGTTACAAGTATTGAAAGAAAAAATTCGATCTCGCAGCCTCGCACTTCGTTGCAGACAGCTACTTCCACTGGTGGAGTTGAAATCGAAATTGAACCTCAGCCCAAAAAATCTCGACTGGGATCATTAAGTACGAGGAACGCACGATTGAGCGAGTCAGATTACTCATCACCTTCCAAACTGAGAGTTGCGGAATTGCGACTGAACTCGAGAGATAGTGACAATTCAGACAGTGTTTCGTCAAATCAAGACATTGAATGTCCTCCAAATGCGGACCAAGATGTTTTCAAAGAGTTGCCTAGTGATGTTCAACGTGAATTGTGGGAAGACTGGAAGAGGAGTCGCAGCCATGACGAGTCTAGTGATAAACCTTTTAAGAAAGCTAGAACTAACACTTTACTTAATTATTTCCTTAAAAACTAAGTCATTACTTATATATTGTTTTTAAAATTTTATTTTTTATAAGCACTATTTTTAAATTATACAATGTATAAAACCACTGCATGAAATTGTTTTCCGAGGTTTATTGGAAATCTGTAGCCGTGCATTTTTACAACAATAAATTATTTTCATCCTAAAATGAGAAATTCTATTTATTTCATCCATCTCTGAATCCAAGGTTTATCCTTCACGGCTGCGTGGAATAGACATAAATTGCCTACCTTTGCCCAGGAATTCTGCACCTCCAAGCGCCACTTGACAACCACCAGGTTGTCAGTGTTATGTAACTATAGCACTGATTCTTGAACTCATAGAAATCGGCTAGCGAAAGTTTGACATCGCCTGTCTCTTTTCGTTCTCGAGTTACACGCGAAACGGACAGACAAACAAAACCATCACATAAAGGGAATTTTGTTTCTCTCGAAAAATTCCCCTAAAAATTGACGAATCACCTCCTCTTGAACTGACAAATATAAGATTTCGAGACACCGGAAGACTACCGGAAAAATGCGTATTTGAATTTAGACGCAACGGACTGTTACGTACGCTAAGTCAAATGAACTGACGTCGCCCAGTTAGATCCGTGCTCAGCCCACGCTCAGCCTTCTTAAGTGCAAACCATCTTCATCAGAATTTTTCATCTTCGGTAAGGGCGGACGAAATGCGAGCACTTATCTACAAACTTTGCACATGTGCCATTGTTCATCTAAATCAATTAAATGTTACTTTGATAAAGTCCCCTTATAAGACATCTACAAAATAATTCTCAAATAGATGCAATACTTAATTCAGTTAACCGCATGTTTCTTTACGTTTATATCTTTACAAAAATTAAAACCACTGAATTATTTAACAAAATGTAGGTATAGTAAATGTAAAACTACCAGTAGAATTAAATAAAATTCATCAATTATGTGCCTATTTGTAACAAAATTACACCAGAATTCCTGATCAAATTGGTTCCCCGGGACACAGATGGCAACCTTGCGGAGCCTAGGAAGGCAGTCTTCCTCTTTGATTATATAATTAAAGGTCTACCTGCATAGAGTAACATTATTTACTCTATGGTGTGCAGCCTCCCACCTCCTTCAACCACCCACGCAATGGAATGGTTGTTCTCACTACCACTATATATTCTTATTAGGATCTCGCCAGAGTACCTCCACCATCGGAACGTGGGTGGTAGTGTAGCGCCTTTTAGTGCGCACAGATCCTGGTTAAGAACCTTGGCCAGGATGATTTTGTACCATATCCGCCTGGTTAACCATTAGCCTACCCAGAGCGTTATTGATATCTATAATCGCCACTCTGAGTTGCCTTTTGGCAGCTTGCTTGGAGCTACTACATGGTGCTCCAGCCTTACTGACACCCGCCTTTGGTTAAGGCTTTTCTACATCAGCGCGGTTGTGTCAGTGTTGAGTCATCCTACCTCTGCCTCTTTTTCTCACTACCTACCCATTTGCTCGCCAGACCGCAGTTATAGCTCTAGGAGCCTGCCTCTGGATCGAGGTTGAGTCAGGGAAGGGGGATGGGGTTGCACCCATTTGGGCCGTCCATTTATAAACTATCTATAAATTCAATGCTTATAATATTGCATATACGAGGGTTGTCCAGAAAATAGCAGACGTTTTGAAATAAAAAATTGTAAACTTGTAAAGAAACTCTCTTATTATATACATTTTGGAGCTACACTCTTGGGCTATTTATCAAAACAGGCGCAATTCAAATTGAGGCACTTATCATAGCGTGGCACAAGTGTTTTGACTCCAACTTTGTATAAATCCGCCGCCTGAGATTTTAACCTGCACTGGGTAACGGTAACATGAAGTTCAGCGTCCCTATCGAACCGCTGCGTTGCGAGCCAGGTCTTCATCGCTGGGCCAAGGTGGAAGTTTTGTTTTTCGACGACAATGCCCGCCCGTACTCAGTCAACCATACTGGACAGTTCTGTGGATGATTTTGGATCACCCTCCATACAACTCGGATCTAGCGCCAAGCGACTTCCACCTCTTCCCAGTGATGAAGACCTCGCTCGCAACACAGCACATGGGCAGTGATGCCGAATTTCAAACCGGCGTTAACAAGTGGTTAAAGTCGCAGGCGGCGGATGTATACAAAGCTGAAATCAAAACACGTGTACCACTTTATGATAAGTGCCTCAATATGAATGGCGACTATGTTGAAAAATAGCCTAAGAGTGTAGCTTCCAAATGTATATAATAAAAGTTGTTTCTCACACTTTCTTAATTTTTTATATCAAAACGTCTGTTACTTTCAGGATAGCCCTCGTATTAGGTATATACTCCTTGTACATTTTAGATTTAAATTGCAAATATTAACCAACCATATCACATCCACAATGTACATTTATAGAATATCCATACTGGACATAAAATACATATTGTCCATAATGAATCTACAGGGTGAGTCAACGATTGCGCGGAGTAACTTAATGCCTTGAAGATAAGATTTTTCGATAGAGTGCTTTTGTAGTATGGTATGGTTGAATGTTCTCCACATTTTAAAAATATTGGAATTATACAGGGTGCGGGTGGGGCGCCAAAATGGTACATTTTTTAAAATAGAATATATATATTTTTTTTTAATTCTACGTGCAATTGTACGTCTTTTTTATTATATGGTTAATATCCGAAACGCTAGTAGTTTTAAAGATAATTCAATTTGTAAGAAAAATTGGGCACTTGCAAGCGTCAGTATATTGTCAAAATTATTACTTAATTTTTGATTCCAGGTTTTATATCTTTTATCCTTACTTAACATAAAAGTCAAATAAATACATCTACTATGAAATATTTAAAAAATAGCTTACAGTGTGTTTTTTTGGTAGGTCCAAAGTTGCAAAACTTCATATTAAAAAATCTCACTTTTTTTTACATGGAACCCCCTGTATATTTTTCTGTCATCTTTTAGCTCTTCCAAAAACCTTCAAATTTTTGATAATAATGCCCTATACCTATCTCTGATATTTTTCAAAACATCTTGGTTTTTCTGGTTTTTATATTCTAATCTTAAATAAGTTATATGTAATTTACATAGTAACGAGGTGACCATCCAAAAAAAGGCAATTTTTATCTATCTCGTCCAAAACCAAAATCATATCGATTAATTTATTTTTCAAACAATTTATTCTAAGTCCAAAAACTGGAGAATAAGTAAAAACATTTGACTACACAGCAAATTTAATTTAACTCCTAATGTCATCCAGTCAGTGATATTAGTTTCATTTTTTTTCATATTCACCTCGTTATTATGTAAATTAGAACGTATTTCAGATTAAAATATAAAAACTAGGAAAACCAAGGTATTTGTTTATGTTTTTACTATCAAATTTATTCTCTAGTTTTTAGATTTAAATGAATTATTCGAAAAATGAATTAATAAATATGATTTTAGCTTTGGACGAGGCAAATAAAAATTTCCTTTTTTTTGCATGGCCACCCCGTTATTATGTAAATTACATATAACTTATTTAAGATTAGTATATTAAAACCATAAAAACCAAGATATTTTGAAAAATATCAGAGATAGGTGTAGGACATTATTATCAAAAGTTGAAGGTTTTTGGAGGAGCTAAAAGATGACAGAAAAATATACAGGGTGTTCCATTAAAAAAGTGTGAGATTTTTTAATGTTTCATAGTAGATGTATTTATTTGACTTTTGCTTAACCCAGGATAAAAGATATAAAACCTGAAATCAAGATTTAAGTAATAATTTTGACAATATACTGACGCTTACAAACGCCCAATTTTTCTTAAAAATCGAATTATCTTTAAAACTACTAGCTTTTCGGATATGAACCATATAATAAAAAAGACGTACAATTACACGTAGAATTCAAAAAAGCATTCAAATACAAGGGCTTCTATTTTAAAAAATGTACCATTTTGGCGCCCTACTTTGTGGGCGCACCCTGTATAATTCCAAATATTTTTAAAATATGGAGAATATTCAACCATATCATAATACAAAAGCACTCTATCGAAAAATCTTATCTTCAAGGCATTAAAGTTACTCCGCGCAATCGTTGACTCACCCTGTACAAGGTGGCCCAAATTGGACACTTTTTTACGGAAACGCCCTTTATTTTAAGCGATAGAAAAAATGGGCCTAGGTGTCTGGAAATCAATTTTAAAGAGGAAATTACTGGCGCACATACAATTCAGCTAATTGTTTGGCAGCTAGGGAGTTGCCTCATACCTTTCCTATTATTAAAGATAATTGATTTTGACAAAATCTTAATTCTTGAAACACTTTAAGTAGAATCCATCGCGATACACAGTTTTTGGAAACCTAGATGTCTGTAATAAACATATTTTAACGTATAAAATGCAATATTGCAAATAATATTTAATACAAATATAACAAAGTGCTACCTCAAAATGTAGGAAATTTTACGCTCTTTTCAAAAACAAAATCAATATAGGGTGGTTCGTATGAAAAAATGTACTTTAGGGTCGTATCAAGATATCCAAGCACCCTGTATAAAAACTATGTAATGTGATCAACATGTTATTTTCACATGATAAATCAGAAAACTCAGTGGTTGGGGAAGCGACTGTTGGAAAGGATTCCAGTTGTTCAATGATCTTTAGATGAAGTTTTGTGCAAATTCACTGAATTTTGAAGGGTAAATATGATTTCGCAAAAGGAAAAAACGAATTTTAAAATTTGAATTAGGAGAACAAATTCCATTTTCACAGTTTCTGCTCAAATAATTAGCATACTTTATTCCAAATGACTGCGGAATTGCATAATTTAGTAAGGCTCGATGGTGAATGTGAATGGAATGAAAAACATGAAAAGGGGTTCAAAAACTTACACCTTGTCATTGTTTCTGAACGGGTGATTTACCAGTTTATCATCCTAAGGTGCCTGTTCTAATAATTCAAACAGATGCTTCCTAAGATCGATTAGGTTGTGTCTTAGCTAAAAACAAACATCACATACAAATTTTGCTTCACATACACTGAATTGCCAAACTTCAATAGTAACTTTGGTCACCTCACAAGAAGGAAACCAATTCACACTTCGACACACAACTTTCTATTTCAAGATTAATAGATTTGCATTGAACTGAAGCTTTTATACCTACCAAATGTCATTTTCTCTTCATGATTGTGCAACATTCAGCCCTGTGATGTATCAGAAACGTTACACTTAACGTTCAGGCTGCCAAAAAATTATTTTTACAGGGGTGAATGTTCATATGAATACCAGCCTGTCGTCACAACTTACACAGTGACTTTTGGGGACAGACAACTATTTTTTACCAACACGTCATCCACACACCTTCTTGAAACACATATAGGTATAGCACTGTTATGTATCCAACACCAAGATGTTGTCATGTGTCTTGGAACATTTTTTCCTTCACCTTGTTCATTTTACTTAATAAATGTCCTATAAATATAAGTCATTTTATTTTAAGATCTCTCGTTAATGTTCACAAGAATAAATTTAAGTAATGAAATTTACATTATTTTGAATCACATGTCGTAAAGGCTACACTCAAGAATAATGAATTATGAGAACTTAAAATTTTATCAGCAGTCTATTGTAAAGCGACAACTAAAAAGTTATATAAATAGTATAGGTAATATATTAACTAATTATTTCTAACAGTCTTCCATTTCACACATTTGCACTTCGATTTAAAATTTCATTAAGCAGTATATTAAAAATACGGTAGGTATATAACTGAAGAATGTTTTTGTTATTTACATAATATACGTAGCTAGTACACAATAATACCGCTAGAGGATATAGCCTATCACAGACCAAATTAGCAAACGCAAGAATAATAATAACAAAAAGACATTCAATTTAGGTTGGGTGTCATTATAAATACTTATAAATACTAAGTTAGTGACACTGTACAGAGATATACGTATTTTGTGAAATACTACTTAGACAAAGATGTATGCAGTACACATATACTTGCATCTCTGTTGCACCGTGACTCTCTCGGTGGCCTCAACACTGCGCAAGCGCACTAGAATGTGAATTTGCGTTGAACTGTCTAACTAAGGGTAAGGGGTAAATAATAAACAGATGTGCGCATCTAGTTTTTAGTGTGTCTACTTAGATTGAACTGTTTTGTTTAGTAAATGTCTTTCCACATAACATACAAATGAAGGCATATATTATGTGAATTAAAAATTAAACAACATGCAAGCGTTCTCGTTCATCATTAATAATTAATAAAATTTTTTTGCGTAGTCAGCTGGAAACGTGGTAATATCATAGATCATGATCTAAGGGTAGTATAAACAAAACACGCGTTAAAGCAAATTCAAATTCAAGCGGTTGCGCATTGCTGAGGGAGTAACGGTACAACAGAGATGCAAGTCACACGTTACCAGCTTCAACTTTGTACAATAGTTCCCTTCCTCTTAGCCATTAACTTGCATTAATAAAAAATATTATACATAAAATTAAAAGACATGGATCCAAAATTTCAAAAATATTTTCAATCACTAAAACTTATTACATAAGAACTCATGGCAATAATTAATAGGTCCGACCCTAATTTTTGAGCATTAAATTAAACATCTCAAAATTACTTCAGCAGATATACCACATTATCGTTATGTACAAATATAGTTACAATTACTTACACGATATATAAATATGTAATGCATTCTTGAATATTTGTACAAGATTTTTATGATATTTAGTATCGGAAAAAAATTGTTTCCATAAAAAGGGAATTAGATTTGTGATACGCAGCCGCAACTGCTATTGATGAACCTTTGGTAAATAAACCTATACATTCTCACATGCATCGTACCGAATTATACAGATACAAAAATGTTCAATTTTAACAACAACTTTATTATCTAATCAACATTATCCTGAAAGATAAGTTTAACGTAACCAGGAAATTCGCCCAACGGGGATGCACAGAACGGACAAATTGCGTGGAACCCATTCGTTCCGTGCGGAATGGCAAGATTGGCCCAATACCTGAAAAATTTATAAATTTACAGATGGGCCTTACAAAATTGATAATTCTTTTTTAATTTGTGTCGTTCATCATTAAACCAGTCAAATTTTTTTTGGTTTGTTTCCAGGGACTAGTTTTCGCGTCAGGTTATATAAACCTCCAATGCGAGAGTTGAATCTTTGCCTTGTAAATCAAGACACAAATTGGTTCTTAAAATTAATGAGCTCTTGATATGTAAATAGATGGCGCCATTTTACAAATATTCTAGGCAGCTCACACGAGCATCTCTAGCTTTGGTTTTGAGTTGTAGGCATTTATTTTCATACTAGTTGATGAAGTCGTTCTTGAGTAGTAGATCTCAGGTCTATATTGAAAACAGCAGCAATGGTTCTGGAACACTGTCAGAGACAACTAGTTTAAACAAAGGGGTGCCACAAGGGTCCATCCTTGGCCCATTGCTCTTTTTACTCTTCGTCAATGATCTAAAACCATCACTACAAATTCCAACACTTATTCAGTATGCCGATGACACGTCATGTTTGTTTGCCAGTGAAACTGCTCAGGAATTGTCCGACAGTTTAACATTAATCAAAAAACATGGTAGAGAATGGTACACCATTCTAACAATAATAACAATTTAATCCTTAACACACAAAAAACTGCTCTTATAGCACATGCGTTAATGACCAATCCTTACTTGTAAAAATGTCTGGCAAGTCCATTCAACAAACTGAAGTGGCCAAATTCTTAGGGGTCCATATTGACCAAAACTTGAAGTGGTGCAAGCAGGTCGACTATGTTGTGGGCAGACTGAATAGTGCATGCTATGCTATCACATATCTCCAAGAGCGCCTAAGCCTTAACTTAATTCGAGCGTATTACTTCGCAGCTGTACATGGTGTACTAACCTACAGCATACTACTTTGGTTCACTGCTTCTGATACACGTCGCGTATTTATAGCACAAAAACGCATTATTAGGGCTATGGTTGGTCTTCCAAGTGCAGCTTCTTGCCGAACTTCATTTAAACAATTGAAAATTTTAACTCTCCCCAGTCTTTTTATGTACTGCGTCTCGGATCGTACGTGGCAAAACATAACTGATTTCAATCAAAATAGCCATATTTACAGCGCAATGAATACAAGGAATGGTGACAATTTGAGCATACCCACTCACTGAACAACTCGTTTTGAGAGAGGTTATTACTATAATTGCATCAAAGTGTTTAACGCTATACCAAAGGCAATAAAACAATCAAGGAATCTTCAATTGTTTAAAAAAAAGTTAAAATTACATCTAGGTACTTGAAAAAAATTACTACTCCTTTGGCGAGCTTGATGCGAATTAAACCGGACACACTAACAACTTATTTTCCTCAATGTATAACGTTTGTCCTTTTTATGTTTTTAGTTTTTTCTACATTCATGACAATGCCAATGTAAATGAATTTATGCATGGCAATAAACTATTATTATTATTATTACTAATGTTATTAGAACAAATCTTCGCTCTAGTTCCAATAAAAGTAACTGTCTCACAGTACCAAGAGTAAAAGTAAAAGAGAAATCCAGAGGAATTAGGAAACTTGTAAATATGATCATACAACAGACAAAAATTAAATGGCCGATCAAATAGTCCAACGTCTGTCGTTTATCGGCGTAGACTCTAGACTTCACATATCCCCACAGAAAATAATCCATAGATTTGATATCACAAGTTCGTGAAAGCCAATTGACAAGTCCATTATGGGGAATTATGCGCTCATCGAAGAAGACAGCAGTGGAAATCTAGAAGAAAGCAGCATCCCTGTGTTTGCGTCAAGTCAAAGGCATAATTCGTACAGACAGAAAAAAGAATGGCCGACAGCTCCATCATTTTCTTCCTATTTTCATCTGTGGTGTTTGATGAATATTAAATTTGTTTTGGGTAGATTTAATTTTGGTAGTATTGGGGAAAGTAAGGGTGTTATCTTAGATTTAAGGTGTTTGTAATTGTTTTTAAACAGTTTGCTACATGTGTTTGTAAACCCAGTAAATCTTGGGGCTCTTGTAAGTTTGGGTAAGCATGATAAGTCAAGTGGTTATTTGTGAAATACAAATTTTAAAAAATGTGATGGTGAAAATATAGCAAATCAATTTTGCTTGTAAATCTAGTTTTTCTGACCTTTTGATGTCAGTGATCACTTTAAAGTGGAACGCGCACTGCCGGTCTTTGCCATAGAAACGTAGCGCGCCGAGAGAGATTATATTGCAAGAGGGATTTCTGTCACTGTTACTCATTAGGAAACTGATCATTAATATAAATTCAAAACATATCAAATGGGTTGCTCTATGCATGCGCGAAAGTAGGACAGAGATGCTCTTTGTGGCCCTCTCTCTCGGATCGCGCTGGCCAACGGAGCGCGCGTTCCAGTATAATTATAGTTGAGTGCTTAGATATATACATGGATAGAGCTATCTCATAAGCATAAGCATAAGATAACCGTTGCCAACATTCCAACGTGCATTTTTATACTTGTCATCTTTTTCTATTAGTAAGTTGCAATGTATTTATCCTTTGCCGGGTTGATTGTAAAAGTGCGCAAGCTTGGCGATTGTAAGGACGTTTGTCCGTTTGACATGGTATCTTTGCAAACAGCTGTTTTTGTTATTTAACTTTATTTGCTTAACTTTACATGGTTATATATGAAACTAAAGTTTTAATACAGTTCTGTACCACTAAACTGTCCTATAAAGATGTATTTATTCATGTATTGAGAACCATTTTTACCCTAAATAATAAATATTGCATTGTTTATTAACATTGTGAGGTTAAAAATTTGAATTTTCTGATTGGTTACCATCACTGCAACTGTACAATATGGAATAACAAGTTAACAACATATAAATAGTACGTCGACAAGAGAGATACAGCACAAAAGTACGTAGAGTCTTGAATCAGAACATGTTGGCGACATAGTCTAATTGCATCGCTCCATCCATGTTTGTGTGATCTAAGATTCAGTGTTAGTGACGCATAGTGGGATGACAGTCTCATTCATTTTTTTTAAGTAGTATTTATTTTATAAGATCGTCGCCTATCTCTATGCAGAACAGTGTCAAGTCCCTGGGGAGGGAAAGGTGTTGACAATTAAATCACATTTAGATACAATAATGAACAAGGATATTGGGGCACTGTGGACTGAAAACAAATGTTTGAGAAAAAGCGGGGATTAGTTTAAAAAATGACCTGTTGGATATACATAACAATGTCCACATTCTCTACGGTGGCCCTAGAGACCCTTCCTAAACTTACTGCATCCACTCTTTGTAGTAAGAGCGGAGGCATTGAAAAGAGCATATAAATTTTTAGATAAACTCAGAAAAGGAGTGGAGTGCCTGCTAAAGTTTAGTAGGAATGATATAATATCTTTTCTTGTCGAATAAAAAGACACCTCCACAATATGGGCACTTCGCACAAGATGTTAGGAGGAAAATAAACTATTCTGAATCTCACTGAGAGGCATACAACAGGTCAAGGCACAGGTTTGTTGAATGAAGAGAAAATGCAGCTGGAAATGCTACAACAGGCTGCTCCCAGGAGAATTCTAGATTGGATATTGACATTCTAAGGGAGTGAGACTACAACTAGAGGGTACAATAAACTACCTCTAAGAATAATAATATTTATAATATGTATTCAATTCAGCTAAAATATTGTCAGCTTTCCACAATTTCAGATTTTACTGTTGGTTAACCCGAACTCATTATTATAATATAACTGTGATGCCCTACTTTTTATTCATTCATTTAAAATGCTGTCAACGTGAAAGACAAAATACAAACGACTTTGATATTTAAGATAAAAATTAAAAACAATTACAAACAATGGGCAAAAAAATTTTCCAGTTTGATATATTTTTACGACTGGTAAAATTTACAGATCCATTATTACATTTCTTTGGAGCATTCTGCATGCATAAAATATCATTTCCATTCATTTTCTACAAAAACCGTAACAAATTGCCCTTATTTTTTTTGAGTAGGAATTTATTTTAGAATAACGAAAATCAGTTAACACCTAAAAAAACTCAAAGTTTTTGCATTCTCATGTGTCATGAATCACTCTGTATAACTTTTTTAAAGTTTTTGTATTAAAATTTCAAAAAATGTCTTTGTAAATAGGAACGGTTGCATTGTGCAGTTTGCGCATGCGCACATCTGATTTTTACAATATATGATATGAGGGCTTTTACTAGAAGCATCTGTTGTTAAAATTTCAACACAATATCTCTACAAATAAGAAAGTTAGTATTGAGCAGCTTGCGCATGCGCACGCCTAGTATTTACAATACGCGATGTTTGCCTTTACTAGAAGTATCTTTAAAAAAATGTATCTCTACAAATATGAAAGTTGACATTGCGCAGTCTGCGAATGTGAACATTAATCGTCAAGATTTTTCTTGCCTCAGGTCTCAGAGTTATAAGCTACTTACCGAATGCAAAAAGAACGAACTAAATATATTGAAAACTGTAGTAGTGAACGCCTTGGACGGACGGATGAAGAAAGTGACCATAATACCGCTTTCCAACATGAGTTGGAAAATGCACCAACAATAAAGCAACTCAAATCTACCCATTACATATTTAGATGCTGGGATACGGAATAGGGTTCTAAATTATGAACAAATCTGTGATCCCCTTTAAAAGTATTTTGATACGTTTGTAGTTCTTGTCTAAGGAGCATTTCCCTCTACTAATTGATCTATGAAGGGGCGTGTTGTAATCAAAAAATTGATTACGGGTGCTGTAAATATAACGTATTCTGAAATTTAAGAATTTAAGAATTATTTCAAAAAAGCCAAAATAATTCAAGAAGCACATATGAAATGGGAATGAATTCAAGTATTGAATTAACATGTCAACGTCACGAATTAACTAGTCCTGGCTAGTACCTACTTATTTACTTTTTCAGATGCGAGTATGTACATTTTTTATGCATACTACATTTTGCTTTTCATGTCTATTAAAACATGTGAACGAACTATACAACATTTAAATATACTCACTTTACAGTCTTTTCTGTAGCCATGTGTCCACATGGATTAAATGCGAAAGTGGGAGGACCCGAATCAACATAAAAAGCTGGCTCTAATCCCATACAAACTTTCACGGCAGGACCCAACTGCAAAATACGATTAGGACATTATTTAATAAACAGAAAGCAAGATTACCTTTAAGCAAATTGGACACTTTCTAGCTCCCGAATCCTTATCCTGTCCCCATTCGTGTAACCCCTGCACATGACCGCATGTGAGATAGACGTACGGTTGTTGTTGACTTTCGTTGCCTGTAACCTTTCTTGGTATTACCAACGTATTTAGACCCACCGGACATTGCGGTCTGCCAGCATTTATTTCATCAATTTCCTTTTCTAGATCTCGTTTACTCTGTAAACAATACGGTTAGATCCGCAAGTGTTATTATGTCAATAACATACCGGCGATAATGCTAATCCTTCGGCCGATCTCCACAGAAGAGTGGCTCCGCAGAGATCAATAAGAGTGCCATCTTGTAAGCTGTTCGTTGCCCCTTCCACCTGTAATTTAATACAAATGACAATACTACCAGTCCGGAATACAAAATTCACTTACCACTTGACCCTTTTGTTGCGCCGATCTCGACTCCCTCAATGAAAATACGCCGCCGCCAACCGATGTTTCCAACCAAAGACCGCACTTGCCTTCTCCACCACAAAAACTGCCATTGGGATGCATAATAAGGACACCGTTTGTGATCAAACCGTCAATATCTCTGCCGTTATCCTGCCATTTAGTTGCCTTTTCCTAATACAAATAATATTGATTGAAAGTCTCACAGAATTGTGCACTTACCCCTAAAAATATATTTCTAGAAGTATCAAAACCCGCAGCATATATTCTACATATCTTCGAATTACGATCTGCTAAAATTCTGCAGGCAAATCTAGATATTGTACTTTGCACAACTTTGTTTTCTCCTATTTTATCACCAGGTATTGTATCCATTACTACAAAGTCTATAGGTGATTCGGATGACCTTCCGATCTACAAAAAAATTAAAACATTAATTTTTTAATCGTTTGTACATACCTAATTACAATGGATTTGCATTTGGACATGACTGTAGTGTAGCAAAAAGTATTTAGACTCAAAGAGTTAACTATTTGACAAATATACATCAAGGTTGTTCTACACTCATTTAGATGTAACAAAACTACCTACCCATGCGACGTTGGCCCCGCCCACATAAAATAATTTGACAAAAATGTGTCGACAGTTAATGCAACGTTAGTGCTCGAAGGCTATCGTTAGCGCTACGACATACCATAAAATAAAAGAAGTATAAATTGTGCGCAACTCTTGTACAGATAAAGCGCATTTTTTTAACCGAAAGAGCTTTTGTTTTATCATCACCAATGGATATATTTCTTGCAGACGTCTCGATCGCCCTTTGTGAGTACCCTCTTCAGACAATCTGTTCTTGAGGTATAAGGGAATATATCCGATCACGATAAAAGGTCGAGGAGAAGGGCTATGGTTGGTAGAAATTAATTCCTTTCGTTGAGACCTTTCATTACAATGTTCAATGAAGGATAAAACTAATTCCACTCCCCCTCCACTCCGTACTTTGATAACAGGACAGAAAGAAGGGCAATAGTTGGTAGAAAACTATTCCTTTCGTCGAGACCTTTAATTAGAATAAAATGAGAGATTTTTAAACCCCCCGACCAGTCGTACGAGGAAGTTATAGTTTGTACAAACCAATTTTTTTCGATCAGACCTTTCATTAGAATACCATTCCCCTAGAAGTAGTTCGAAACGGCAAAGGCGGGTCCGGACGGACAAAACGCAATCAATAGCACATTTTTTTTATTCTTAAAAAATGCGCTAAAAAAACGGAGAGGGGCCAACTTACTTATCGAAATAATGAACACACACAGTATTGCTATTAAATGCCAAACCAAAAGTTTCTCAAATTTTTCGCCGTTCTTAAAAAAGTTAAATGTGAAGTTAGCCCCGCCCATACATTTTTAATTAGATGAAACCACGTGATTATTATTGCTACGTTAGTGCTGTTTTGCGCTTGAAGATTACGATTCCAACGTTTTTCGTTTCCGAGGAAAACAAAAAACTAAAATATTTCGTGTTTTGAGTCATTATAATAAATTACAACACAGAATTAAAATGTACCTCCACGCTTTTTAGCGCATTTTTTCATTTTCTTAGAAATATAAAACGTTAAACTCGCAATATTCGAACACTAACGATCGCATGTGCGTTTCTTTAACCTAAAAAACCAATGTCCAGTAGTAAGCTAAATGAAAGTAAAATTTTTAAAATGGTCCAGTAGGCCCTACCAGTTCCCATTTGAAATTGTATCTTGTGTTTGTATATATAAATTCAAGGTTTAGTGTGTACTGTGAAATTATAACACCCTGTAGATCGGTAAAAAAAATTACCTCTTCCGTATTTACATCATACAACTTAAAAACTCTATCAACATTGCGTAATTTTTATGCTAACTTTTCCTAAGGTCTCGCACATACACAATAGTTATTCATCTCAATTGGGTTGTACCTTATTTGATTTAGTTAAAAATAATACTTATATTTTACATGACTAAATTTAGTTCTTGAGAGAAGCAGTAATGAAAAAATTAATGAGTATTTTCTATCAATATTTTTACAAATTACATTTATCTTTGTAATGCGAGACATCAATGAATAGAAATTACATATTTGAAATTGATTGCATATCACATTTCTAGAAAATTGATAAGAACACACCATTCTTTTTGTTATACTTAATAGCAAAGTTCAATAGCACTATTCCATTTCTTAATTTATAACTTATGGAAAAAACATTATCAGACTATTAGGATCGTGTACGAAATAGGCTTTTAAAAAGGAAACTGTGTATCATTTTTTTGAGAAAGGAACATTAAACATATTTTCATTTGTTTTTAAGTGGTGAGGGAAAAAGTTGTCTTATCACATTACCTGATAGAAAATGTCCACCAATGGGTGTCCATGCAGCCAGAGGTATTAGACAACTGCTGCATGGAAGACACAGGTGCGTTACACAAGAGGCGGACTATGTCAAAAAATAATGTTAAGTCAATGAACTTTGAAGATGTGCTGTATTTTGTTTGTAATAAATAAAATTATAATTTTAATGTATACAGTGCCTCATATATAAAATGCCTTATCGTTTATGGAGTAATTGCATAAAATATGTCAGTCTTGTAATTGCTCTTCAAGCCATTTTTGGAGCAAAATTTTGCGATTTGTTTATGCTGAAGACAAGTAACAGTTTTCGATCAAGGCGAAAAGGTTTGAGTATGAAAGACCCAAATTGTCAACCCCTATAGGTTCAATAAACCCATAAGGAGCGTTTAAAAAAGCGGCAGAGCACCTCGGTGTGACCCCATGGAGTCATTGGATTTGACTCATTTTCAATAGACTTGTTACATGTGGCATATAGGTCTACTGTGCAAAGTTTCAACCGAATAGGTTCAAGCGTTTGGCAGGGACAAAGAAGTGTGACTCCACGGGGTCATTGGATTTGACACTGTGCACACTTAAGTGCGCGAATATTCCCCGCGCACAATAGCAAATACTCGCGCATTTGCGCCACAAATGTGCGAGCACATTGCATTTTCAACATACACCGGCAACAGTGCGTGTGTATTTTTATGAGAGACGTTTGTCAGCGGGGTCAACGCTAATAAGCGTGCTCGACTTTCGCAGTTTATCTCAACTTCTCGATTCTGGTAAAATAACAATACACTAATGTACCTATCTAGGTGTATGACTGCTTCCAGAACAAATATTATGATTTTGATAACACCTAAATGTGCGCGAAAATGCGCGAATTTTTTCAAATAATAAATGCTTGAACATTTTACAACACCTACTTAAATTTGATTTATCATTCCTAAAATTTAAGTAAACATCTGATAACCCGAAATACTTCCAAATGTTTAAAATGTGCACAGTGTGATTTTGCAACACATCACCACCATGTCCTACATGTCTCTTAACTCACAAAATCTCAACGGACTTAAAATGTGCATACTGTAATGGCATTATATGGGAATGTCTGCTATAGTCAATATAAATAAAATATGTTTGTCTGTATGTCTCTTATAACTACCTAAAACCGCTAATCCAATTGCGATGAAACTTTTTGGAATGGTTAAACGTATGCCCACGAGCTTTCTAAAATTCCCACAGGAACAGGATTTCAGGTACGAAGTTTCGCCGAAACTGCTAGTATAAAATAAATACATTTTTTGTTTGTAATATAATCTACCTTTTCTTCTTCTATACAGGGTGGTGACTTGCGTCACGCATCATAGGGATTTCAATGTAAAATTCATAACATGCGATTATTGGCTCCCCAAATTATTTTAGAGCAAAAATGTATGAAGGTTTTTTGTAGAAAAAAATTTTTTACGTCAATAAACCGTATTAGTTTTCAATTTTTTACATAGTAAAGACGGAAAATTGAGAAAATAAAACCCGCATCTTTTTGAATAATCTGCGATGCCATGGAATTTTCTAAAACAAAAAGATGTCAAGTTGTCAATTAGCAGCTGGATTTTATGATCGACTTGGTTACTGTCTTGCAGTGAATGGTGACTTATTCGAACATTTACTGTCAATTGTTGTATTAGCAAACCGTTTTTAGTAATTTGGTCTTTCTTTATGTTGAATTCGCTGTTCTAAATATAAAACTTTTTGATAGAATTTGATTTGTTTTATAGCAGACATTCCATGGCATGACGGATATTGTAGTTTTTGTATTATAAAATTCCATGGCATCACAGATTATTGAAAAAGATCATTATGTAAAAAATTGGAAACTAACGCGGTTGATTGACGTAAAAAATTTTTGTCTATAAAAAACCTTCATACATTTTTGCTCTAAAATAATTTGGGGAGCCAATAATGGCATGTTATGAATTTTACATTGAAATCCCTATGATGCGCGACGCAAGTCACCACCCTGTATAACCGATTTCATAGAAGGAATGGAATAAAATAATTTTGACAGCAGAATAAATAACCAATTAATAATGACGGTCAAATCATTTATTTTGTCATGGCAAGTACGAATTGGTAAAACAGTTTGATGATGTATTTATAAATACAAATATTTCAGAAACGGCTAAAGCAAATGTCAACATATACATTTTTGTAATCGGAAAGAAAAGATGTATTCAATTTTGGAAAAATATACAGGCCGTTCCATTAAAAATTTATCAAATTTGAATTTTTTACTAACGTTGCGATATTCATTTGTTTTTTACTTAACATTTTCTGGCGTTTTCAGAGAAACCCCATAACTTAGGTATTTAACTTTTTTTCTATCTCTTTTCATTTAGCTAAAATGAATTTTCGTGGTCATGTAAAGTCAATTAATAACAATTGTGGTCCATTTATGGTCACTTAGATTACAAAATAATATTAAATTAATTAGTTTAATTTATACAAGGTATTAAGCCCAGAAGATTTATTTCTCATCGTTATGCAGCTGGGATCAATTTAATTGAATCCAGTACTTCCACTATAGCCACCATCCAGTAATCGAAGGGCAGATCCGTTGGAGTTTTGTACTATGAAGTACTGTGCAGCAAATGGTATCAAATCTGTTTTTGCTATTTTGTAGAAAATTATCAAAGATGTGCAGCGACTATTTTCATCGCGATCCCATGATTGATACGGAGTCAAGGTTAGGGCAAAGGCTAAGTTCACAGCTGTTTCACTTATAGTCTACAGTAATATGAGTATTTTTTGAGGGAGAGTTAAAATATCTGTATGCTTTAATCTATTCATAAAAAAAATATCAAAAGGTGTCAACATCGTTTCTTATGAACAATGTGTAACTAATTAACGCAAGCTTTAGCTTGAGGGAGTGTATGAAATGCATTCGTTGATGGAGTCAAAATTTCAAATTCTGATTACTTAGAAACCGACTTAGAAACTTAGTATCTGAAGAGGTTACCCTTAAAGAGAAAATGGAAGGTCGCAACAAGATGTAAAGATTTATTATGACTGGTAGGCCGATAGATTCACCTGATGACTGTTTTGGTAGATCACGTACAGTGAGAACCAGACATTGCGCATGTATTTTTCCATAAAATACTGCTTCAAATTAAAGTACCTACCTATTAAATAAACGGTGGGCAGATAACAATACATACCTGGAACATATCAGTCTCGTCATCAGATGTATATTCAACAATAACAGCGTGACTTCTCGATAATGTATATGATATAGAATGTTGTGTAGCATCTAATATAGCTTGTGAGGAGTGAGGCGTCTTAACTACATAATGTTTAGATTTTTTAACTCCGTTTGGATCCTGCCGCTTATACAAAACAAATTTGCTTCTTTTTCTACCCCGATCACCTTGCGGTAAAGAACCATTGTATCTGAAACGATTCAACTTACTTCGGAAACGTGACCAAACAACACTTACCCTAATATGACTAGCTCCCCATATTTTACAAGCTGTTTTGGTTTATCCGAATTTGTCGTTTCTTGTTCTTCTAAAATTGGCGACTCTGTTCCGTCGGTTCTAGAATAGAAAAGAAAACGTTAAACTTTGTTTTAAAACAACAGTTTATTCAAAATAATGTTGACCATCACTGAAATGGTTGTTAATAAACACACAGTTGCATTAACGATGAAGATCTCTATGTAAATATGTTGATGGGGTATCGCCCACTTTCGTTTGAGCATTTTAATCATATTCCCAAATACTAAACGTAATAAATTCTCTAATGACAATTACATGATATAGTGCTGCTTCAAAGCAAATTGAGAAATCAAATAACACACACCAAGTGTGCATAGGGGGCAAGGTTACTCAAAGCACGCTATGCGTAGGTTAATTTCATTGACAGATAGAAGTACGCCCCAGAAAGCATGAAGCAAGTGCACATTTAAAAACATAAATCATATGTACACCTACAAAGATCGTGTATGCTAATTGTTTTCATTAGTAAGTATCATAATATGGCTAAGAAAAGCCCAACATAATTTTAATGGAAATTTATGAATTCATAGTCACTGTAGCCAATTTCTGTACATTGGACTACTAGTACTGTATTGAATTGGAAAATTCAAACATTGATTATTATGTAATTTTTTTGACATGGCGCAGATATCACCCGCAGGCATGCGCGTTCTGTGCAAACGATTTTTAGCTGTTCCTTTTATTCCTGAGAATATGTGTTCTAACCGGTTCAGCCGTTTGGCCGGAAATGGGAGTACACACGGACCGACCGACTGACATCATGGTTGGCTTAATATGACGCAAAGGCGTTTCTT
The DNA here is from genome assembly GCF_008802855.1 of Photinus pyralis. Lineage (NCBI taxonomy): Eukaryota > Metazoa > Arthropoda > Insecta > Coleoptera > Lampyridae > Photinus > Photinus pyralis. The sequence goes on from NW_022170738.1 coordinate 3,318,751, forward strand.
GCATACGGCTGCACTGTATCACAACATCATAGTTACCAAGTCACCGACGTACCTGTATCGGAAAATCTCCTTTAGAACTGATGTACATAACCTCAATTTAAGTTTTAAAGGACCACTAACGCCACCTGTGCAAAGAACGCAATTTTTCAATAGATAGTTTTCATATAGGATCACAAAGGTCTATAATAATCTTCCTGCAAACCTTAAGTTGCTATCGCTTAAATCATTCAAGCTTAAGTTGCGCAAATTGCAGCTCAAACATCAAATCCAAATTTAACATAGTCATTGTATTTCATCGCGGATTTATTGGAAGATTCTAAGGAAAGTAATTTTATTTTTTATATTGTAGTTTGTTTAATTTTAATGTAAATAACAGTCGGAATAGTTCCAAGGTTAAGTGGAAGAACAGACGGCGGTAGTGTCCGCCGAACTGAACTTCGCCTTGTAGAAGTGTGGTATTTTATTAAGGATCCTCAGATCCTTTATAGTTTTGTATTGTCGTCCGTCCGTCCGTCCGTCCGTCCGTGTGCGCTCTAACTCTTTTTAAAAGTGGCCGATTGTGTTGAAATTTGGTATACGGGTACGTTGGACATTAAGAACGGACGCTATTGATTTTCAGGAAGCTGGTTCAACAGGAACAAAAGTTATACGACTTCGAGTGAATCGGGAACAGGAAAAACTGCGAACTCAATATAATAAAAATTAACATATTTCATTCCCTAGGTCATGTATCGAGTTCGGACTTTCGCTAGATTATTCCCTATGACTCTTAGATGTGTAACAATTCAATATAACTCTTCTCTGTGGTCTCGGTCAAAAGTTTTAGAGCAAAATGTACCCAAAATTATTCTTTACACATGAATTTAGAGTTGTAAAAGCTTTCAAACGCATTATCTTGATGCTGAAAGAGTTGATAACGTGCACGTTTGATAACCGCATGTGTGTGATTCAAAAATGTTAAATTATTTTTCTGAGGCCACATGGATTTTGATCAAAATATGTCAAAATCGTTAATTATGCACCAAGATCGTTGGGAAAAAGACTACGCGCATTATCTCAATGCCCAAGACATGAATTTGATGCATTTTTGGCGACCACGTGGATTTTGATCAAAACATGTCAAAATCGTTATTTATGCACCAAGATCGTTGGGAAAAGACTAGGCGCATTATCTCAATGCCCAAGACATGAATTTGATGCATTTTTGGCGACCACGTGGATTTTGATCAAAACATGTCAAAATCGTTATTTATGCACCAAGAGCGTTGGGAAAAAGACTAAGCGCATTATCTCAATTCCCAAGACATAAATTTGATGCATTTTTGGCGACCACGTGGATTTTGATCAAAACATGTCAAAATCGTTATTTATGCACCAAGATCGTTGGGAAAAGACTAGGCGCATTATCTCAATGCCCAAGACATGAATTTGATGCATTTTTGGCGACCACGTGGATTTTGATCAAAACATGTCAAAATCGTTATTTATGCACCAAGAGCGTTGGGAAAAAGACTAAGCGCATTATCTCAATGCCCAAGACATGAATTTGATGCATTTTTGGCGACCACGTGGATTTTGATTAAAACATGTCAAAATCGTTATTTATGCACCAAGATCATTGGGAAAAAGACTAGGCGCATTATCTCAATGCCCAAGACATGAATTTGATGAATTTTTGGCGAAAACGTGGATTTTGATCAAAACATGTCAAAATCGTTATTTATGCACCAAGATCGTTGGGGAAAAAACCAAGAGCATTATCTCAAAGCCCAAGACATGAATTTGATGCATTTTTGTTAACTATAAAATGTATTTTGTAAGATTAAAATAAATTGTCGTTAAAAGTGATTGTAATACTGAGGATCCTTCGATATTTCGTTGTATCGGTTTATTTCTGTTGTTTTTGGGGATAATTAAAGGCAATATTATTAGTACTATTATTATCATCGAGATTTTGTTTTTCGGATTTCTTGGACTTCAAAACGTGTATTTCCGTCAAAAAGTGGGGGGTCATTTGTAACCTCAATGCAAACTTCCCTTACTAACGTGCGGGTGGTAAACAGAATTTTGTTAATACCTCATACACCGCTCGCTTTATTCCATTTCAACATCTACCAGCGGTTATTGAAAAACACTTTAGAAGCTATAGGCCGCTATTTTCGTATTTTTGATGGACGCCATATTGGATTTTTACAGAATAAGATAGAAGACAAACAAAGAAATTCATTTGAATGCATCGCATGTTGATTGTTGTTTCAGCGCGATCTGGTTACACGTGGATGTTTTGTTGAGAAATGAATGTAAAACATTTGAATTTGAAATGTTTGTTGTAAATGTATATAGAAGTATAGAGTGTGACAGGTTATTTTTCTTTTTTTTGTCCTTTATCTCACCGTAAAAATCCAATATCGCGCCCCTAAGAAATAAGAAAGTAGTAGCCTGTAACTTCTACATCTAGCGGAATATCTGATAACGTGATAACAAATTCAGATTCTCAGAAAAAAGGTGACAATAGAAGGTGCTACATCAGTCGAGATTGAACCAGGACGATAAGTATTGATGACGGATAGCTCTTTTACGTCGGAAAATTCGTTACTGCGAAAATCTTTCAATATTACTATTATTTTCCTAAAAGATTTATGCTCCATTGCTCCATCTTTTTCTAATCTATAAACTAAAGAAAGAGAACGCGTCATAAGTCAGTTTATTATAGTGCAATTACATTGATTAGTTACAGTTACCTAACTAACTTTGAATTAAACCATACATCATAAATCATGCAGAGAAATTGAATTTTTTACGAAAAGTTAACTTAAGCTAAGTTTAGTAAATTGTTAAAGTTGCTGTCTGATAGCACTGTCGAGGTGTAAATACCACTGTACGTACGGCTTACGGTGGCATGTACACCTGGACAGTGCTATACGATACTTTATTACGATTTTCTAAAGAGCAGTCTTAAAAAGTTCATAACATTTAAAAATAACTGTACTAGAAACTAATGAGCAGGTAAGTTGTTTTTAATGAGAAACATAACCTTTAAATTTATTTTAATTTTATCAAACTGTAAACCGAGCTGTAAACGTACCTGTACGCGAGACTACCCCGCATGACGTCAGTAGTCAGAAACATTCGTATACTTTGCCAGCACGGCGGCAAATGATTCTGGCTACTGACGTCACGCGGAGTAGTCTCGCGCAGTCGCGCACAGGTACGTTTCCTTGCTTCGCGCCGACCCTTGTTTTAAGGTGCTTACAGCGAACGTAAATATCAATGTTTTGCACCCATTTTTTTTCTGGTCGTTTTTAGCTTCCTAGCATGTGCTAGGTAGCTATTGCGATAGCCGTTTTTTGAACATTTCAAAATTTCATCAAATGTCGACGACGTTTTTGACCATTTTAAGCAACTTTTAAAGAATAAAATTTTTTTCCGTCTGTATGTACGTACGTACGTTTGCTGGCAATTTTCTGAGAAAACGGCTCGACGGATTTTGTTGAAATTTTGTATATATGTTTTAGGCATACCGAACAGAAAAATAACGGGCCGGATTTTTGAAAAGAAATTTTGGAGCGCCGTAACGGCATCGAACTTTTTTTTTCAAATAGCAACCTAAAATTTTTATTCTATTATTTGGAAGACCTTATTTTCCTGTGTACAACCTACAAAAAATTGGGCCGGGTTATATTATCAAAAAACGGAGAAAAAAATTGTCAAAGTCAAAAAATTGTGTTGCATATGTGCAAAACGCAACGATCTTGTTTCTGAAGCAATTTAAACGAAATTTCTATGGTAAGTCCCTTTAATAAAAGCAAACAAAATTCATGCGCAAAAATCGTGTTGCGCATGCGCAGAAATGCAATTTTTCTTATTTATGGAACAATTTTAACGAAATTTAGATGGTAGGTCCTTTTAATAAAAGCTAACAAAATGCATGCGCAAAAAATAGTGTTGCGCATGTGCAACATCCAACTTTCTTATTTATGGAGCAATTTTAACGAAATTTGGATGGTAGGTCCCTCTAATAAAAGCAAACAAAATGCTGACGGTTTTCTCTTCATAGCATGAGCTAGGTACAATGCGAAATTTTATCAAATGTTGACGTTTTAGATCATTTTAAGCAACTTTTAAAGAATAAATTTTTCCCGTCTGTAAGTGCGTACATATGTTGGCAATTTTTGGTTTCAGCTAGGAAGCTATACTTTGTTTCAAGGGTGCTGAACCTTTCGTCACACTATCTGACGTCATAGCAAAATTAAGGCAGGTCGTAAATTAGTAGTTGGTTTACATATTGTCACATTGACGTTTCAACTTATTTGTTAAGGTGTCACTATCGTTCATCATTATTAGACCGCCCAAGTTGACAATCACTTGTAAGGCATCTGGTCCTGATAGGTTTTTTCCTGTTCTTAGGTTTTATAATGGCTAAATGGTCATGTATTTTATGTAGAGGAAGTCCGTTGGTATGAATTAAACCTTTTCCACCGTTTGTAATCACCTCATGTAACCGATTCTTTGCACCGACAATCCAAATGGATACTGCCAGAGCATCCGAAACTCTTTGAGATGAAGTGTTTGATGGTTACAGAAAACGCATAGGAACATTTGTAACTTAAAGTTTGTTTAGGCAGTTCGTAAATTAATATTTTGTTTACATAATGTTGATGTGAAATTAAGTATGCTACCAATGTGAAGAATACGCGTTAAGTTGCGCGAATTTTAATGACCACTGGCTCATTGAAATAACAACGCATACATACAGTTTCTGTTCTTTTGCCACACAGTCGAGATATTCGCATAAGGATCTTGAATATCTTCTCATCCGATTTATTTAAAAAAAAAACGCAATTGTGAGAGAAAACAGGTAGTGAAGAAAACACTCTCAAATGTTCATATTCAAATCGTATGTACAAAAGAAAAAACGACACTACACCACAAATCCATCTTCTGATCCTGCATGCAGTATTAGGTATATACCGGACCCCTTCACCACTTCTTTTTCTAACTGTTTTGAGAGTACCATCTTGCCAGCTTCTTCTAAAAGACCCTTTACTGTATATCCAGGTTTCGTCTAAAACCACAGGTCGTAATGGAAAGAGTGAAGTTTCGTTGTGTTTAAAGTCTCTCAAAAATTGTAGTCTTCTTTGAACTGCATAGGGCTGTTCCATTAAAAATAATCTATTGGAAACGGTGCATCTCCGCCACGTGAATTTCAGTTTCTTCAAACTGCGGGACAAAGAGGTAGCAGATATTTCTACGCCATCAAGTCGTTGAAGATTACTGTGTAAGTGGGCGTTCACAACGGCGCGCCGCACATCGCACTGCACTTAGCATCGTGCATAGCATCGACCGGTCGAGGCGAATAAAAGCATACATTTAAATGCACATGTTCATAACGAAGCATCGCACATCGCACGCCCAATGTTGGAGGCGATGGTACCATGCTATGTTAAATGAGCTTAGTATTTTGCATAGCATCGTATGGGTTGCACGAATATGATGGACAAGGAAAAGTTAATAACTTTAGTATTCTCAAGAGAGGGTATATGGAAATAAGCGTCAAAACATAATCATAATAGCTTTATGGGATGAACAGTATCCTTCTCACATTTCAATGTACCACAAGTGCAATGGATTATTCAGAAGAATTAATTCTTCATCTGAAGAAGATTCGGAATAATTCGCCATGATACACGCGAGACGTTTCGAGCAAAACTATCGAAGCGATGCTCCAAACTTCTTTGCAGTGCCCCAACGTGAACATATCCATACCATGCTAAGTGCGATGCTATGTGCGATGCTAAGTGCAGTGCGATGTGCGGTGCGCCGTTGTGAACGCGCACTAAGGAACGGAGTGTAACATTCTCACCTATAAAATCAATTCAATACCTAAGTGTTCTGGCGAACATCTTCATTCTGTGTATCGGTTCGTCATATTTACCTAATGGTAACGGGAATGACCTAAATTCACGATATGAGCGAATCGAACCATTATGCGGTAAAATTTTTAAAATACTTGTCTATTAACGGCGTTGCTGCACTGTCGACTTGCCTAAGCGTTTTTAACTTTGATGATATTTACTTCACTTTTAACACAAACTACCTAATCAACACTGGAAATCTGTCTATAACGAAAATCGTTTGACGGATTGATATTATGACAGATCAATTGGTTTATTTGTCACGACTTACGTTAATGACGTAATTTTTTTTGTCTCAATCGATTTAAATGTAATGAAGAGAGAATCACATTTATGACGTCAGGTTCAGCACCAGTGAAACAAAGTATATTCTGTCAAGAATTTGACACCTGGTTTAATAACAAAATCTCTCGATTTCACTTAAAATAAAAAATGTCGAACCTGCCCAATGATAGCTAGTATGGTGTCTATTTGGCAGTTGACTCATCATTTACAGTTGTGCACGCCGTAACACCCACAAGTGGGCTTTGAAACTTTTTTTTAACTCTATAGATAAAGGAACAGTTGTAATTTGGTCACTTTGACAAAAAAAAACATTAAATCGTTTTCGTTTACTTTTTAGCGCATTTTCCAACAAAGTTGAGTGCGCTATTGCAGTCACTTTCTCTGTCCGCCCGTGGCCTCCTACAGTTTTCAAGATATTAAGTTCGTTCTTTTTGCATTCGGTAGTACTTCTAGAGATATTTCTTTGAAATTTTAACCATGTATGCCTCTAGTAAAGAAAATCCCAGCGCATATAGCTACGGCCTTTTGTGAAGTACTGATCATTCATGGAAAATGCGCTGGATATATTCGCCTTAGGGCGAAAACCTTCTTACTTGTTTTTAGTTTTCATGACAACATATACATAGGTATCTTGATTAATGATTATGTCAGTCTGTAGACATTTTCGGATCAGCTTACGTAATAATCGAAATATCCCACTTGAAACAAAATGACCCATTTTAGATTTGTGTTTATACCTAGTAAGCTAGGCATGACTTTTTTGAAGCGATGAAACTGTACTCTAGATAGTGCCACTGTTCTCTAATTTAACCGGCCTTCTATCTCTTACGGATAAACTTTAGTTGTTTAGTTTTGTAATAGTTCTGTAGGGACTGCATTTTGAAAAATGATGACTCCATATAGGTACCATACTCGGTACCATAGCAATTGCGAGCATTGTGCTAATGCAACCGTAATCACCTACTGATAGAAAAATAAAATCGGGAATGTTTTGTAAAATCTAGTAAAAACTAAAAGTAGGAACGTAACCATAATATCCTTCGATAAAAATTAGGTATGAGTTTGCAATTTAAACCGCAAATTTGATAGCCGAATTGCATGACAATGAAATAGGTAATTATTCATTGTATAATTTCACAGTCTAATAAACTGTACCTCATTTCTTTTTGTATAGCTCGTTTGCAAATTCGCTACGTCGTTAAATGCATCTCTTAATAACTGCAAATAGTATAAAAGAAATGAAAGCCAATGTTGTTTGACAGTGTTTTATAGTTCTACTTTTATTTCTTCTACCCATATCAAAAACATCACGTACCTATCGAAGATCGTGTCTTGAATTATAAGAGAATAAAACGGGATAGGTCGTTCAACCCTTGCCACCCGCGTAATCTGTACAAGTGCAACAAATACGGGGGACATTAAAGAGGGGTTTCTCCCTTCTAGCGCAACCAATATAAGGTGAGTAACAGGAAGGTCGAAAAGGGCAGTCGAGCGTATTGAAGGGTGTCATACTTGGACGCGTTGCTGATTTTAATGATGACCTTATAATAGAATGCCCAAAGCAATACATATTGCATATCCACCATCGAATGTGCAATTTCACACAAATCAGTACCATTACGAATCATTTTAGAATTTTAGAGCGGCCACAACACAACACACACCAAAAAGAAGTAATTGTGCAATGCTTACAATATCCGCTTCCATTTATTTCGATGATGGTTTTTAAATAACCAAACAAATTCATATTTCAACAGCGTTTTGGTGCAATAACTGGATGACTATACTGTTAATTACGTCACTAATTCCCCGTAGCTGACGACTATCGTGCCGATTAAGGAAATAACATTGGGAAATTACGTCTGGTACTTTCCGCTTTAAGGGACACGCTGTATACAGGGTATAGCACTTAAGATCCCTCTAATCATAACTCCTTTACCATAAAGGCATAAAAGATACCGAAAAAAGGCTTAAGAGCAAAATTGTACACAATTACCGCCGACATGTTCCTAAAATATTTTTGATCGCCAGGGGCGGTGCTGTATTCCAGTGGCGTATCAAACTTGCATTTTTTTAAATGGAACATCCCATATTTTATTACTGATTTGGAGAGTTAGAAAGGTACCCATTTCCAGCATTCCGCCCTTTACATATTCGCATGTGATGCCTGGCCCTACCGACAAGAGCGTTTGTTCCTTAATTTCCATTTGATTTTTTTACAGAAGGAATAAATGGATATCATTTCAAAATGAATCGCTCGCATACGTCAGAAACTTAGATCTGTAGGTGAAGAAATCAATTTGATTTCACTTTAATGACAAGTTCTGTTTTAAAATATCTTAGAAAACAACTGCCCTTATTTGGGCAGAAACGGAAACTCGACATTCTTCTTTCTTTTCGATCACTTTACATGCTGAAACCTATTAAATCTCGTATTAAATAATAAAAAAACAACAATCTAGGTGCCAGTGCTGATATCTCCAACTCCCAATGTGGAATTAATTTGCATGAAAAATACGCTAAAAAGAGTAAAGGAAAGTTTTGTAATTTTTCAAGTAAATACAAATCAGTGGCGTAGAAATAAATAATATGTATTGATTTATTTGTTTTCAAATCATGAATAAGTTTGACCAAAACCCAATTTTACTTGTAACAAATCGTGTATGCCATGTGCCATGGAAACAAGCGAACATAAAGAACAGTTCTGTTATTTCTCAAAAACTGTAGTAGGTAGATATAAAAATCATTTCTACGCTTCCGATTTCTAGGTAAAAATGTACACAACTTCCTCTGCCATTACTAATATTTTTAAAACTACCGAAGCAGTGAGTTTTTGAGAAATAAAACAAAGGTTGGAACCGAGGTTGGAACACTAGTTTTCATTGAATACCTGATTTAGGGTGTAGAAACGTTTTACGCACCATAGGGATTTCAATGCTAATTTCTTTATATCGGAATATTTTCTTCCCTAATTATTTTACAGCCAAGTTGTGAATACATTTTCTGTATAGATTGTCAAATTCTCCGTCTATTCGTGTGCCCATTTGTAATTTTTTGTTGTGGGAAATCGGAGAAACTAAAGATTTTTAAAAATCATTCGTGCTGTGAAATTATTGAAACAAAAATCCGATTTTTACGCAAATACCTACTAAATTCTAATTTATTTATTTTTTCCAGTTTCTCGAGTTAAAAAATAATAAATGACATTAGCAGACGCAAAATTTTCCAAGCTACAAGAAACCTATTTACAACTTTGCTCTAAATTAATTAGGGGAGAAAATATTTCGATATAAAGAATGCCCATGGTGCGTAAACCGTTCTATACCATGTATGCGTTTGTTTTTATTAGAACTAGTTATGGTTAAAAAATTTACAAAAAATATCTAGCAGTAAGAAAGTTAACATTATGCAGTTTGCGCATGCGCAAATTTGATGTTTACTATATGCAATAGTCTGTACTAGAAGTATCTAGTTAAGATTTCAAAAAATATCTGTATAAGTAAAAAAATTGACTGTATTCTATGTAGGTATGTAGTCTTCAAAATTGTTTTAAAAAATAACCAGAGCTATACAGAGAGATTTTTTTAAGATAATGTATAGGCACTTTTGTGTCTTTTCAAATGCACCGCATCATAGCACTCCAGAAAATTTGAAAATGTAGGTATTTAATTTGATATTTCTAATGCAATAATATTCGTATGTGCTAAAAATGTTCATAAATGGTGAAACATATTCATGGAGAATTGATAACAGCAAAATGAGCGATAGTTTTAAGAAATGGAAATCACATGTGTGAATTCATTTTTCCAACGATGCGACCTCCACAAATTCGTGAATGAGGCCATTAGCGCTGACAACGGTAGACAGCGTCTCATGTGATTATCGTGGTTCTAATCAAACTCTTTTACTTTCATACACTCAACAAAAAGGAGTTCCATCTCGATCATTTATAAACCGAATTGCAAACTTTTTTAATTATAAAAGTATTTCAATGAAATTTGATACATATCCACCTGGAATAAAAGCAAATTTAACGCCAGTTTCAAAATTTGGTTTTGCGCATGCGCAGTGCCAACTTTCTTATTTATGAAGGGATTTAAATGAAATTTGATGCATAGCCACTTGGAATAAAAGCAAATTTAACGCCAATTTCAAAATTTGGTTTTGCGCATGCGCAGTGCCAACTTTTTTAGTTATGGACGCATTTAGATGAAATTTTATACATAGGCACTTGGAATAAAGGAAAAGCTAATACCAGTTTCAAAATTTAGGTTTGCGCATGTGCAGTTCCAACTTTCTTATTTAGAAAAGCATTGAAATGAAACTCTTCTTATAAACTGAAATTGAAGTAGCACGTCAAAAATGGATTGCACATGTGCAACGCTATCTTTCATATTTGTGGCCGGATTTTTACAATTTTAACAAAAGTTGCATCTTACAAATAGGAAATGAATCACAAGTGGAAATGCGCTTCATGTAAATCGTTTACGATTACTTTTTAACTTGTTTCAGTATGTGGGGACCACAAGAAGTAGACGTCTTTCGATAATTAATTTAAAAAAATTAACACCATAAACAAATGCGTACTCAGTCGTACATGTGATTGAAATCGAATCGTTTTATAATCTAATTGAAACTAGTAGTAAATTTCATACTCCACTAGAGCTACTGAAATATCACTTTCACGTTATCTTAAATCTAATTAACTGTCCATATGATATTTTCATTTCATTCGTAGACTCGTAAATTGTTTAATTTGAAACGAATTTATTAGTAATTGCATTAATCTAGTTTGAAATTAATATTGTAGAGGTCGTCAACCCCGTATGGGATCGGGTGTAAATACAGCGACCGACTTGGCATCTTTAATGCTGCATTTATTTAGAGAATGTATCTCAACATTGCAATGGTCGACCAACTATCTCTTTTAAACGGGTGCATTATGCGTCTTTTAAATTAATTTCATTTATTTCTCATCTCTTCAAACTTGCAATTGCTTTTGATGAAAGTGAAGCGAATTGCAAATTGAGTTTCAAATTCCGTAAGATGTCTTCAACCGGAAAATATTTTTGATTCGAGACGAACAACTAAACGGTTTTCTCTGGGCGAGCTCATGATCGTAAAATGTAAAGATGCACAATTTAAGGAGCGCAGAGAAACAGCGGTAAAGTTCACGAATTTTATTTACGTGCAGCTCATAATGAACAAAAGTTTTTGCATGCTCGCCAAGAAGGAAATATATAATAAAATAACGCAACAACAATGAACGACCACAATTTGTGGATGCGATATGATAATACATTTTCGAAAAATTAATGACGACCACGTGGCAGGATCGGGACGACAGTTTCCCTTATTTCGCTCCCACCAAGATGATTCGGCACGGGACGGTATTATACCTATTATCCATCCATACATATAAAAATTTTGAAACCGGCGTTTGATTTTCCTTTATTCCAAGCGCCTATGTATCAAATACTTACTAAATAAAAAAGTTTGCAATTCGGTTTATACATGGTCGAGATGCGAAAAGGGCATCTGTGAATTTTGAATCCATTCGATTCAACTTTTGGCATTGCGTACCTATGCCCATATTGAATTTCATGCAATTCAGTTCATAACTAACGGGGATGTCAAAGCGATCGGACATTTCTAAACAAAGATCATTCGCACGGACAGATACATGGACAGACAGACAGACAAAGGAACAGACGGACAGACCAACAGACAGACAGCAATACAAAATTATAAACGATCTCTAGGGCGGTTAATAAACGGCAAAAGTGTAAAATTATGGAACAAGTAACAAACGGGTTTTTCGTTTTTTTACAATAACTTTTTTAGCAATAAACGCAGAAAAAATTCCTTCCTTGGCCTCGAACCAAAGCGAACTAGCGAAAAAAGTAGAACAATAGTTCTTAAGATAAAGGACTAATAGCGTCTCTTATGTTATCAAAAATCTCTAAACCTTCCCCATATAGTTAGTTGGATCCATCGTTCCTCGAAATGGGGGTTGAAATATATCCAACTATATGGGGAAGGTTTAGAGATTTTTGATAACATAATATATTTCAACCCCCATTTCGAGGAACGATGGATCCAACTCAAAAAAAATAAATAAAAAATAATAGCGTCTCAACGAACGAGCGAACAGACGGAGAAAGTGGCCACCATAGCGCATTTTTTTTTATTTTTGAGGAAATGGGCTAAAAAGAAATATATATGGTATTATCGCCGGTCATTGGATATCCCGCACCTCACAGATGTCGCGATACGACTGCAGTATCAGCCAGCTTAAAGGCCCTACACACGGTACGATCGATCTGTCCAATCCGTCGTTTCAGATCGATCGAAAAGTACGTTCTGTGTTTTACCGAAAATGAAAACCAATGTGTACGCACTCCCATACCGGGCCAGTGTCTAGGTCAAAAGTTTCAGAGTAAAATTTTTCTTTACACACGAATTTGGAGTTTAAAAGCTTTAAAACGCATCAACGGAAAATGTACACATGCACATTTGATAACCGCGTGTCTTTGATTCAAAGATGTTTTAAATCCTTTTTCTGAAGCCACATGTAGTTTGATCAGAACATATCAACATCGATATTCATGCATCAAGATCGTTGGGAAATATACCAAGAGCATTACTTCGATACCCAAGACCAAAATGTGATGCATTTTTGGCGACCACGTGGATTTTTATCAAAACATATCAAAGTTGTTATTCTTGTACCGCGATCGTTGCAAAAAAGACTGAGGGCCGGTATTTCCATCTTCGGATAACGTACTAGATTCGTACCTGCAAAATAACTTATACCGCCCGATATCTTCCGTTTATCTATCTGCGGGTATTTCCATCAGCGTCCGGTATAAATATATCCCGTAGATAGCTACCTAACCATAGCCAATGTTGCCGATTTTAGAAGTCTGTAATAGAAAAAGATAGCGAACGGCAGGGCCATATATTAGAGCAAGATAGCTTACTACCTGACAATTTGAACGAATGCTTTTGTTTTGGAAAGAAATTCAGTGACTTGTAATCATTGAACTATATACTCTGTAACTGGAACGGCATCGAGCGCCAAAATCGCGTGCCGCAATGATTTTAGGCAACCAGCATAACGTAGGCATTCTCATCCTTGTCTGGCACGTTGTTTTGTATTGCATATGCAGGACCGATCACACGTATTTGGTTAAAAATACAGATAAGTAAATAAACTGGAAGGTTGAGGCTTTAGAAAGATAAAGATAAATGCTTGCCGATGCTTTTATAAGAGCCAATATCTATTTGTTAATGGAATATCTTAAAATATATATACTTGAAATCACGAATCTTGTCCCTGCGTCATTGATTTGTGAATCAATTTCAGACATACGCTAAAACACTGTAATATCTGTCAAGTATGCGAAATCGATAAAAAACTTGTCTGAAATTGATTCACAAATCAATGACGCAGGGACAAAGATTCGTGATTTCAAGTATACTTAATAATGTGGTAAACTGCGCCATTCATTTCTCACTCACACACTCACATACTTGATTCTTGTACTTACAAAAGTATAATGTCAACTAATGTCATTCACGGTGGCTCGACACATTCCATTTGCTTATTAACGTAAAATAAAGTTATAAACATTGGTTGTGTTCGTTTGCAACGTAGGTACCCTTTACATAATATATTAGCAAGGAGATACCTAATATATTACAATTGGCGTCGAGGTAAAACTAAATCTAAAAAAGCACTTTTTTTCAGAATAAAATGAGTTTAAAGAATCATGGTTACTTTAAGAGCAAAAATTCAATTTACTCGTAGTGGTCACCGCATTGCCATTAGATGGAAACGAATTGAGACGAATGCCTTATACTGGTCTTATGGAACGTTTGTTTCTGGCGCATCTAACCACGGTAATTGGACCAGACGGTTAATTGCGCTACTTATACATATAATGTAAGGGTTTTTCGGTGGGCACGCGGGTAGCTGCAGTCGTGCCCCAGGGTTTTTAATAAAACTTATTTACACACCAGTTTCCTTTTATTTTTGGACACCGTGTATCTACACCACAGAATACAGAATTATTATTTAGTTGGTATCCCTGGTGTTGTCGATACGGTAGTATTCTGCTATGCCGTTGCCTCGGGTTGCGGCAAAAGGGCAATGGCGGCGATCTCAGGCACGATCTCAGGTATCGAGATGTCGGAGCTGATCGCCTCGGCTCAGCGGTACTCTAATTTGGCCGGTAGCTGTAAGTTTATCGATTAGCGGGTTTTTATCCGGGAGTTGGTAAGCTATCGATGAATCGGGGTGCGAATGATTGGTGCCGCCGGGTTCTATTTCAGGTGAATGACACCAGCACTTCCGAATACTCGACCCGTCAGTGCGGTATGGTACTTATGCTAGAGGTGGTACACAGGATGTGACACGGCCACTACCCCCGTACACCACGCTCGAGGTTGAAGCAGAATCAACGGTCGCAAACTGGAGGAATGCAGGTCGAAGGCCCCACAGTTCCCAGTTCCCGTACTTTGACTCGCCTCGTATCTAAGGGACTGGTGATAGTATGGTAACGAAAAGCAAGATGTGACACGGCCACTACCTCCGCTTAACGTTTCCAACCAGAGTGGGACTGGGTCAAGCATAGAGTGACCCGGTGACCCAGTTAGTTTACTGACCCAGTGACCCGGTGACCCAGTGAGTGACCCAGTTGACCCAGGTGACCCAGCTTGACCCGGTGACCCAGTTGACCCGGTGACCCAGTTTGACCCGGTGACCCAGCTTGACCCGGTGACCCAGCTTGACCCAGTGACCCATCTTGACCCGGTGACCCAGCTTGACCCAGTGACCCATCTTGACCCAGCTTTACTCAGTGACCCGTCGTGACCCGGTGACCCAGTAATTAAATTATTGTTAGGTATCATCCAAAACAATTTCAAGTAACCTTTAATTTTTAAAAAAACTTCCTCAATAATATTCGGCAACAAGCACGTAGCCCAATTTCATTCAAGAGAACTAATACCTAAAAAAATCAAATGCATTTGTTTATAGTTTGTAGTCAAGTAATCAATGAAAGTATTTAGACAAAAGATTTATTTGGATTAAGCTAACGAGTAGAAAAAAATTAAATGTGAATGAACACCTGTAAGCAAACTTGTAAGCTCTGAAGCAAATAAATAACATTATTCTAATACATTTCGGGACATGGAAAGTTTTTTACGGCAGTATTAAAGCAAACATCACAGAAATGGCAGTTGTCAAGCAATCGAGTATTATTTTCAACAAACCAGCATTTCATTTATTTCATAATCTGTACACTTGAACCGAGGGCACTGACTTAACTGCGTTATTCGATCAAACTAGGTGACTGGGTCGAATTGGGTCCCCGGGTGAAATTGGGTCTGGGTCAAACTGGGTCACTGGGTCAAACTGGGTCACTGGGTCAAACTGGGTCACTGGGTCTAACTGAAAAGAGTATGACGTGACCCAGCGACCCAGTTTAATTTAGTGACCCAGGTGACCCAGTTGACCCAGTGACCCAGTCCAACTCTGTTCACAACCTTACGACTAAATCAAGCAAGCGGGAGCTGGCTACATGCGGGTCACAGGCCCCACAGGTATCGAACTCGGGTGTTTGAGGGTTCGTCTTTCAAGGACTGGACGATTTCTAATGAATGGCGAGGTTAAGGGTGCAGGGACAGGTGGGTTAAGGATATAAGCGGAACGGAAACGGTATCGAATGCAAACGGGAAATCGGATGAATGATTATCAGTTTCAGGTCTGGATTCAGGTTATTGGTCATCAAATGACAGGATAGAAGTGTCTTCTAAACTCAAGGGATCCTCCTTTTATACAGCCATGATTAGGACTACGACTAGGAAGTGGAAATGACACTTGATTATGTTATCATTAATGTCATTAATGATTAGTTAGCGACATCTATTGATGTCAATGTAGTGCATTTGTAAAGGAGCGTTTACACGCTCCCATAAATAAAGGCACGGGTACATTGTTACCTTACAATAACCCAGTTTTGTTCCAAGATGAAACGTACGCCGAGTTATATGGGGTCAGAATTACACCTTCTACAAAAAGTCTCCCATATTTTCCGGAACTCACCTTTATAACTTGGCCCCAGAAAAACTCAAGACCTGCAAATCCTTCGGAATATTTCGTAGGGAAATAAAAAAGTTTTTCATATGTAATTGCTTCTACACCATTAAAGCATATGTGGATGGATATGGATGTAGAAAATGCAAACCGTGATATTTTCTACTGTAACTTTTGTGATATACCTGTGTGATATGTGTATGCTTTTATATTTTATCTTTACACTTTGACGCCTCCTAATGTACGTTCATTGTAGGCCGAAGGAATCGGTAATAAATAAAAAAATCAATCCTTAAAGGTATTTTTCGCCCCATTAGTGAGCAGTATCAATAATAATGTTGAGTGAAAAATTAAATAATAAAGAACTTCATATTCAAATTAGTAAGTCAAAACGGCTTTATAGGTTTTGGCGGCGTTAACGCTTTTCTTCATATGATGCTCTCTAGCGAGTGGCATGCCCTATTGAATTAGTATTAAAGAGTGCGAAAGAAGAATTATCATTCATAAGGACAGTATAAATGAGTGTGAGTGTACATTACACATTAGTAAAGAAATCTGAGCGGTGCAAATGCCGTCATGCGCAAAAATATTAAATGCGCGCGTAGAGGTTGAAAAATGTGATCAAAACGTACCCATGAAATTGAATATTTGAATTTTTATTATAAAAATGATTGCACGTATATGCAACATAATTCATGACCATTCTTGCAAATCTCTTAATAAATTATTTTAGACAAAAATAAGCAAAATGTAAGACGTAGTATAAACCATCTCATAAGCCCACATGAGTGGAACAAGGTAAGGGATACCTACCTCTACCCATCTCTCTCTCACAAAAATTCGCCACGGCCCCTGGCAACGTCTGATTACGGGTGATGCCGTTCCAGTTACAGAGTATATAGTTCAATGCTTGTAATATACTTGTCAAACGTAAATTACAGAATAAGCTTTACTTATGAGTACTCTGAACATGAACCAAAATCGTGATGTAAATGCACCGCGTAGAAAGAAAAGGCTAATTTCAGCACATCTGAAAATCGTGTGCTTGTGTCAAGAAAATCTTGATCCATTTGGAATCTAAAATAGGTTACCTATATCCTTCAAGAAAACATAGTATGTATTTGCGTACTTCTACTTCCATACTTCAATTTCTTTCTTCCTATTTAGTATAGGTACGGTTGGTAATTTCGCAAATTTTTAAAACGTCACCAGTTTACTGGAAATTTGACGCAATATCCTGGGGTTATGTTGATAACTGTAGAAAATCTACCCAATAACTTTATCTAGAACTTATCCTGCCCATAATATTTAAACGAGGTTCGAAATACCCGAAGCGACGCTAACTGTCGGTTTACCTGGAAGATATCTTATACTTGACTTTATCCCGAGATGGAAATACCGGCACTGAGAGTATTATCTCAATGCCCAAGACATAAATTTAATGCATTTTTGGCGACCACATGAATTTTGCAACCTTAACATAAAAGGTCATTAAAAAAGTGATGGTAATATTGAGGATCCTTTGATATTCCGTTGTATCGGTTTATTAATTCGGGAAACCGGAAATTTCCTACAACAAAAAAATTACAAATGGGTACATGAATAGACGCAGAATTTTACAATTTACAAAAAAATTAGGTACAACTTAAAATAATTAGGGGAGAGAATATTTCAATATACAGAGAATTACCATCGAAATACCTATGGTGCGTAAACCAATTCTACACCTTGTATAGTAGTGGCTGTAGGAATATTTAAAAAAAAAAAGCGCATCTCCAAACTGTTTGATTATACGAAACAAGGCATTCCCATAATAGTCGTCGCACTCTGTATATTGTTCTGATGTCTACTATGTTCAATAAGTAAATAAACTTACAAAGCAGTACACATCGCAACCACCAGTAGTTTGTTTTATTTTCTCTTACACTTTAATATTTTGAAGGTGCACATGAAATTTTCATTAACAAAGACAATGGCGCCATCATTGCTCATGCCACAATAATTGGAAACACTGAAGATGGTGATTAACGTGTCATTTGCAAAAAGTTTAAAACCATCTTTGCATACCTCGTGTGCTCTAACAATCAATTTTAAGTTCTGTTTCCGAACAAATTCGTAGACGACGTCTTCGCCGAAAAGCACACCTAGTCCCCGAGGATTTGGACGCCAACCGCTTTTTTTACTGGGATCGGACCATAATAAATCGCATAGCAGGCCCTTTCTTGGTACAATGGTGGGTCGGCATATCTTCTCGATTTGTTCCATCTTTTTTAAGTGCGGACTTAAACCTCCGTGACAGCAGAAAATTTTTTTACCCACTATTGCCGCAACTGGTAAAAAATTGAAGCACTTGTTAAAGCTTCTCCATAGCCGAGCACTGTATCTGTCTACGCATTCCTCGTAAAATCCGTAACGATAGTTAATAGACTTGCATTCGTGGTTTCCCCTTAAGAGAAAGAACTGGTTGGGATACCTGAGTTTGTAAGCCAACAACAAGCAAATAGTTTCCAATGACTTTTTACCGCGATCCACGTAGTCTCCCAAAAATAAATACGTGATCGTTGGGGGGAATCCTCCACGCTCGAAAATGCGTAACAGCTCCTGAAAGTGACCGTGAATATCGCCACAAATCGCAACGGGAGTTTCGATTTTTAACAGCATCGGTTGTGACATAAGCGTATTAATGCAATTCTCGCATAGACTCTGCATTTCACGTTCCAGTAAATTAAAATCGGAATTTGCCTGCGTTCCGCACGAACGCAAATGCGCTATGATGGAATCGATGTCTCTATTCTTCATTTCCTCAACTTTTTTATAGATTACATGGTAGATTATACGAGAAATTTTGTTCATTAATTCCTTCAATTAGTGACGTTTCAAATTTAGCTTTGACAGTATAACCAACAAAATAAATAGCGGCAAATGTAATAAATACCATGATTAAAAATGGTGGCACTTACACTTCATCCAAGGTGAAGGATTTTTACCCATCAGAGATGCTGGATTACCCTTTGATTTGGTAAAATGCGTTGTGTCAAATAAATTCTTTGAGAGATTTCCATCGAAACCCTAGACAAAAGTTTTCCCACTACTTTAACGAAGTCGATTGCTTCATACTTGTCACCCTCCTTTCAGGTTCATGCACATTTTCTTATTAATGGCTTTGTTTGTCATATACTGGCATCTAGTATAGACAGCTGCAGTTCAACCTTTTGCGTGTGTTTAGCTCTTCTGTAACCTAGGGCTTTTACCTTCACTCAACACTCCACTCAACCCTTAAGTCAACTTTCCCTCAAAATAGTGATGAGTTTCTACTTTACCGGCGGACTCCCCACCATTTCAGTGAAACCAAACATGTGATTCTACCTATGACGATTACCTATACTCTGTTTTTTAACTAGGAAGACGGATTTAAAAACCTGATTTACACTGAAAATGTCACTAGAATCTAGTAACAAAAATAATAGACTCATTTTATACAGACATGTATTGTGTGTTGCGTGATGTGTTTTTCTTTCACATTTGGATAGATTTCATTATTTATGCTTTTGGGTTATTATTTGATAGGAACTACTTTATATTATGCATACATCACACTTTTAAAAGCGAATTATAATAAATAGGTAATACATTGATAATAGGTAATAATGCTGCATACATTTTTTGACCTTTGAAACATTGTTTTGAATTGTAGTTTTAAATGTTTTATCAGTTGTAATACTACACAATCCACATTACAATTTACAACAAATGTTAAGTTATTGAACAAATTCAGAGCAATGGAATTATATTCATATTATTAAACAGCACAGTTCACTGTTTTATGTATAAGCGATTTAGACACTGCCTTCCGAAAGTTCACTAAAACTGTCACTGTCCTCCGATCCGAGGGAAATAATTAATGGTTCTATAAGTGTATCAATTAGGCCATCCAATCTACACATCTTATTTTCTTCCTTAATAACGTGTTGCACACAATGGGGTCATCCCGCCTTCATTTTTTATTTCTGATCCACAAAGTACATTAAAAATAAAAAGACCCGTGTGTCCTCAATTTTTATTTGCGAGTAAAATAAACCCAAAATAAATTATTGAAAAGCTGTGTTTTTAGTCCGAATTTGAAACGCTTCAGACTAAATACGTCACAAACCTACAACCAATCACGTAGAAGTGAGCTGGCAACCTTACGCGAGGGTCTGACGTTTGTCACATTTGACGTTTTGAGAGGGATGTTTAACTGCATCTACACAGCCGTCTATAATTACAAGCCATGCTGAGAAGTTTGGCAACGTTGTCCGAAAGTCAATCGGTGGGCCGATATAGGTTTTAATGGAGTCTTGTTACCCTTCAAAAATTGCATTTTTCCTCTTTCCTGTGTTTCCCCATGGTGGTTTTAATACAGAAGAAAGATACTTAGGCAGCTTATAATTGTACATATATTTTACTTATTTACAAAAATGGATAATAACATTTTTATTTGACTTTAAAATTCGGAACGCTGTAAATTGGTAACTGCATCATAATGTGCGAGGTTTTATCAACGACCAGGTGTGATTCGGAATGGCAGATTTTAAGCCAGTCGCTACTCCAGTGGATCTAGGTACGAAGCTTTTAAAGAGGGGTGCCCCGTAGACTTCAAATTCCCGTACCATGAACTCTTGGGGATAAGTTGAAAGGTTCCTTCAGAAAATCGATTTGACATGTCCGTGCTAGAATACCTGAAATACAAACTAATTGTATTTTTTCACGATAAACACTTACCGTACTTACGTACCAGGTAGTGTGTAGGTCATATTTGAGCTTCTTACAGGTACTTTGAACAAATACAAGTGCTTGTAAAGGGTCCAGTAAGGAGTAGCCTGCTTTAGAGGTTATGACAACAAATCGATATATTTCGTTTAGCAACTTACCTGAATAATAATTTCTGTTCATTCCGTAGGGAGTAACACAAATTGTCGCAATTTCGCTCTGTTAAAACAGGTAAATTGGAATATTACACCCAAAACACATATAAAATACACTCAAAATCTGTCAAGTTGAATTAGGAAATCGGCCTACCATGCAGTGTTGCCATAATTCTCAGCACGGCTTGTAATTATAGACGGCTGTGACTGCATCTAGCACGAAAGTGACAAGTGACTGTGACAGATGACGCAAGTTATAAATTCTCCTGCAATATTGCCAAGTCGTTATGTCATCTGAATGGTTCTAGGAGCTGATTGGTCGGGCTTATTACGTCACAGAGCCCACCACAATCATATCGTTTTGAATAAACCTTTAAAACCGCACATGTTCATTATTTTTTTGCTAATCAGCCTCTATTTTTAAATAAACTTTTACTGTCCAAAAAAATGTTTTATGGTTTCAGGTACACGCTTATTAAATTAGAACTGCGGAATTCAACTATACTGTAAACCCCCATTCCGCCAATCGTCAGAGCTCACATTTGCAACAGCCTTATGACCACCGGAACGTTTCGAAGGGGTAACAATCCCAGTAATTCGATCTTCTTTAATTATCCGGTATACTGTTGATCGTGCAATTCCTAATATGTGTCATACTTTAATAACCAAAAATATACCTACATCATTATTTACGTTACCTGTGGTAGATGTAATCTTCAACACAAGCGTAGCAAAATTCATATCCGGAGTATCAGATAACATTTGTTTATAAGTGTTTATAATAAACTGCTTTTCGGAGACTGATAAAATGACCTAAGTTTAAGCGACAACGTTTTTTCAAAGGAGACAAGCTTGCTTTACTGGTAGGTACTTGGAGTTGAATCCATCACCAATGCCAGTACACTTAGGACGCGAAATATCAACTTTAGTTCTTAAAAGAACTGTTTTACTTTGTTAAAATTTATGCAAAAGGACTCGGAACACACGAAAACTCAAAAATAAGTACAACAGTTAAGGATGAGAATCGCGATTAAATTTGACAGTTAAATCATGTCAATAGTAATTTTACCTGGGTGTAAAACGGGCGCAGCGCGAGCCAATAGAAACTAAGATTTTTTGCGGGAACTTTTAAATCCGTCTTCCTAGTTAAAAAACAGAGTATACTGACATCGAAGTTTATACCTGGCGATTCCAAGATAATTCGTAACTGCAAGTAGGTATAACGAAACCCCTTGGAGATTAACGATTTTGTAAATCGCTCCGTTATACCTGATACTACGTACTTTACTTGGTCGCTACCGAAGATTTGACTTTACCGCTTTTGTCCGCGTTACTTTCTATGATTGCTACCAAGATTCATTCTGTTAATTCGATTGCATTGTATCCTTCAGATTAGCTGTGCTATACCGATATGAGAGCTCCAGAGACTTGGTTCGAAACCGATATATACAATTTTTTTCAGTCACGTTATTTGTTTTACTCTGAAAAATGTGTTATACTATCTGATCTACATTCTGAATTGATTAGATTGCATTGCTATTCAATAGAAATTTAATAATTGATGCATCTTACAGTACTTTTCTTCAATTTATGCTTTTATACCCCGATATTGTAAGAATAATCCGTGGTCGATCAAAATTTTGCTTTAGCTAGTGTAGTCATTCGAACTATTGATTCTTTTTGCGTATTAATTACAGTTTTTATATCACATTGACCCCGTGTCAGACGTTAGCATTGCTATTTCGCAATCTTTTATGCGCAGCACGATTGACTACCCCTTTTATTTGTTTGTTGTGTTATTATCTGTTACAGATTTGCAGAACGCACCCGTCTGAATTCAGACGGTCCCCCACGACCAAAATTCAAAGACAAATTTTGTCATTTTCGTCTGCCTGTTTTGATGTTAATATTTTCTCTGACTACGTGTTGATCTCCTTTCACTAAAAATCAATTTAAATCCAAACATTAACATAGCAGATTTATATGTATATTATAGTGGCCTATTTGTAATATTTTTGAGATCATCATTGATTGTGACATCAATTATTGTTTATGTTCTATTCCTATAAAGTATGTAGATTGGTAGCAAGCTTTGTATAATTTTGGATACCATAAAAATTTTCTTTAAAAAAAATGGTGTTTTGATCATATATTCTGTGTTCCAGAAAAAATTTCCACCCATTAAATAATGGCCCTAGTAATAACCATGGCTGCTAACAACCAATGTTCTTTTTCTCTATCATAGCGTTTAGCGATTCTTCAATCAAATTGGGGTTTAGATCGAGATTTTGAGTTTTGGCTTACAAGGATCAAAATGCAACAAGCGTATATTATTTATAGGCACAATACTTAAATGGCATAGGTAAGTTTCTAATTATTCAAATTGATTTATTTCAATAACTTTTTTACAACTGGCACAGAAAAGATTCCTTCCTTGGTGCAGGCATTTACAGCAAACATGAAGTTCAAAACCTCGTTCGAAACACGGAACAGCAATTAGACAAAACACAAAAACATAATAGAATTAGAAATATGAACAAAGAACGCACAAAGCTAAATAATATAAAAAACTTGCAAAAAAAATGAGGCTTATTTCCATTACTAAAACTGTACAGGGTGAGTCAACGATTGCGCGGAGTACGTTAATGCCTTGAAGATAAGATTTTGCGATAGAGTGCTTTTGTATTATGATATGTTTGAATATTCTCCACAAAGTAGGGCGCCAAAATGGTACATTTTTTTAAATAGAACCCCCTGTATTTGAATGCATTTTTGAATTCTACGTGTAATTGTACGTCTTTCTTATTATATGATTAATATCCGAAAAACTAGAAGTTTTAAAGATAATTCGATTTGTAAGAAAAATTGGGCATTTGCAAGCGTCAGTATATATTGTCAAAATTAGTACTTAAATTTTGATTCCAGGTTTTATATCATTTATCCTAGGTTAAGTAAAAGTCAAATAAATACATCTACTATGAAACATTAAAAAAATAGTTTACAGGGTGTTTTTTTTGCAAAACTTCATATTAAAAAATCTCACTTTTTTTAAATGGAACACCCTGTATATTTTTCTGTCATCTTTTAGCTCTTCCAAAAACTTTCAACTTTTGGTAATAATGTCCTATATACCTATATCTGATAGTTTTCGAAATATCTTGGTTTTCCTGGTTTTAATATCCTAACCTTAAATAAGTTATATGTATTTAAATAATAACGAGGTGGCCATGCAAAAAAAGCAATTTTTATCTGTATCATCGAAAGCTAAAAGCATACTTATTAATTCATTTTTCGAATAATTCCTGGAATAATTCATTTAAGTCTAAAAACTGGAGAATAAATTTGATAGTAAAAACATAAACAAATATCTTGGCTTTCCTAGTTTTTATATTTTAATCTGAAATAATTCTAATTTACATAATAACCAGGTGAATATGAAAAAAAATTGAAATTAATATCACTGACTGGATGACATTAGGGGTTAAATTAAATTTGCTTTGTAGTCAAATGTTTTTACTTATTCTCCAGTTTTTGGACTTAAAATAAATTCTTTGAAAAATAAATTAATCCATATGATTTTCGTTGTGGACGAGATAGATCAAAATTTCCTTTTTTTGCATGGCCACCTCACTATAATGAAAATTACATCTAACTTATTTAAGATTAGAATATAAAAACCAGAAAACCCAAGATATTTCGAAAACTATCAGATATAGGTATAGGACATTATTACCAAAAGTTGAAAGTTTTTGGAAGAGCTAAAAGATGACAGAAAAATATACAGGGTGTCCCATTTAAAAAAAATGATATATTTCAATATGAAGTTTTGCAACTTTGGGCCTACCAAAAAAAACACCCTGTAAACTATTTTTTTAATGTTTCATAGTAGAAGTATTTATTTGACTTTTACTTAACCCAGGATAAAAGATATAAAACCTGGAATCAAAATTTAAGTAATAATTTTGACAATATACTGACGCTTGCAAATGCCCAATTTTTTTTACAAATCGAATTATCTTTAAAACTACTAGGTTTTCGGATATGAACCATATAATAAAAAAAGACGTACAATTACACGTAGAATTCAAAAATTCATTCAAATATAGCGGGTTTTATTTAAAAAAATTACCATTTTGGCGCCCCACGTAGTGAGCGCACCCTGTATAATTCCAAATATTTTTAAAATGTGAAGAATATTTAACCATATCATAATACAAAAGCACTCTATCGAAAAATCTTATCTTCAAGGCATTAAGTTACTCCGCGCAATCGTTGACTCACCCTGTACGCAGTTATCTTATGATTCAATCAACAAATTGTCCTGTTCACAAATAAACTAAACAAATATAGCAAACGAGCTCCTGGGAATGAGATGTCAAAAGGCCCTTCTTTATTTTAAAGGCATAAAAATGTAAGGTTATAAAACACCTTATGGCAAACACAAAAAGTTAGATTGACAAAAATTAGTACAACAAGATAAAAATCGTAAAGAGGTCTAAAAAGGCGACAGAGCAGATGATCTCGGTGTGACCCTATGGGTTCATTTGTCAAAATGTGCAAAGTTTAAATCGACCGCCTGGAAAACATGTCTTATGAATCTTCTTAGAAATATTCCCTGGATCTTAGAAGACTGCTTAGGGATCCTGTTACAAATTTAGAAATGTTAGTCTACTTAGACTTTTTCAAAAATATTTCTTAGAAACACAATTCTTTGGTTCTCAAATTTTGGAAAGAAGTCCCATATTTCTTTTGGAAATTATCTGAGCAGATTTTTCTAGGGAATTACCGTTCAAATATTCTCAGGAAAAATTTTCTTGAACACATCTATATACATATTTAGAAATGTACGTGAAATTAGTCACGTTTTATCTGTCCCTGTTTTGTTTTGTTGCGCGAGTCATTTTCAGGACGTTATACGTTGTAATTGGTAGTCCATCTCCCAATTTGTACACGGCGATAATCATTTCATGGCATGCAGGTTATTTGCAAACGTAGATCAATACAGTAGGTAGCCGAATTCACGGTGGACAGTCTCATGTTATGCGTGTAAATTGATAGTACGTAATTTGGAATCGGGAATTTGATACAGAAAGTAATATAAATTAATAATTTATTGTTCTTTCTGGAAGTGCACTGATTGCATTTTAAAGTGGCATAATATTTTTCACAAAAGGAGCAAATCCCACAATAAAGTAACAATATTCGTTGAAAGAAAACAAATTATCCTTGTGATGGGAAACCAACATAAACGAGAAACACTGCAAAAAAGGAGAACGTTCTAATGATCGGTTCATTATGTGTATGAGCTAGATTTCAAAACGAAACGAATTTTTTTGATGCAAATTGTAACTGTTTGTTTTTTGGTAGCGATCACTTAACGGTACAAAGTAACTTTTTTTTACAAATGTGTCACGGATCGCTAATGTTATTGTGATAAAGTGTACCTTGCCAAATTATACTTCTAAAACTGTTGCAGTATTTAAATAAGGAAGGAGGATGTCCTCTCTTACATATTGAACAGTACATACCCCATATATTTATGTTACAATGGGGGTTTGAATTCCGTACTTCTAATTTAATAAGCGTGTACCTGAAACCATAAAACATTTTTTTGGACAGTAAAAGTTTATTTAAAAATAGAGGCTGATTAGCAAAAAAATAATGAACATGTGCGATTTTAAGGGTTTATTCACGGTATGATTGTGGCGGGCTCTGTGACGTAATAAGCCCAACCAATCACCTCCTAGAGCCATTCAGATGACATAACGAATTGGCAATATTGCAGAATGTCATTTGTAACTTGCGTCATCTGACACAGGCACTTGTCACTTGTCGTTCACTTTCGCGTTTGCAGTTAAACATGCCTCTTAAAACGTCAAATCCGACAAACGTCAGACCCTCGCACAAGGTTGCCGGCTCACTTCTACGTGATTGGTTGTAGGTTTGTGACGTATTTAGACTGAAGTGTTTCAAATTAGCACTAAAAACACAGCTTTTCAATAATTTATTTTGGGTTTATTTTACTCGCAAATAAAAATTGAGGACACACGGGTCTTTTTATTTTTAATGTACTTTGTAGATTAGGAATAAAAAATGTAGCCGGGATGCCCCCATTGAGGTAAACTGCAAGAAAAGTATCTTCGACCCATACCTATTTAAACGTGTGTAGGAAACTGGGTAGGAAGTGCAGAAATACGGACGCCCGCACATCTTACCCAGTTACATCATATAATTTGCAAAGATGTGAAATAGGTTGGTAATTTAGTAGATATGAATGGGAATACTCTAACCTACTAGACTACAACGAAAATGATTCCAGAGTATAGAGATACAGGATGTTAGCGTATTAGAGTATTTTCAAAAGTCGTAATAAATTTTAATGTTTACTTACAATTTTCACAAAAATATTCGCCAACTTTGAAAACAAAATGAAACTTTCTAACTGGAGTTAAATAACTATACCTACATTTGCATTTGTCGTTGACCTTTCACACGGTACCATTTATGTTTTAGACTATACGTAACCATGTATGTTTATTTACTTACACTTTCTGAATGAAGTTGATGGATTACACCACTAGTTTATGACTGGCAATGGGCATGTAATCATAAATTTTAATTTAATGCAAGAGTTTGCTTTTGTTATTTCTCGCAAGAAGTAATTTTTCAAAACGGTATTTTAATAAATTTGATGTGAGGCGACAAGTGGTTGGACTTTTTTGTTTTGATATATAGGCACTGTATATAACGATGTAAAAGGAAATTTCAGTTACACTTAATTTTCAGCTTTTGAGAAATCCCAACTACGGTTTCCGTTCCTCCAATTACCCAACCGTGTACATAATATCCTGCTTTTATAGTAAGGGTGTGTGTTGGCTACTTAACTTCGCTGTACGGCTTCTTTTACATCCTCCTATGGTGACAATGATTTATTTCCTTGCGTGATTTGCAAATTACAGGAGTAACTGTAATACTCTTAAGTTAATAAAAATGACAGTTTTCTGCTCAATTCCGTTAAAATAATTGTAGTCCTCAGCTCTGTACTTGAATATTAATATATTTATTTCTCAAATACCGGGCGTTTATTTCATAATGCTAAAGTATTGTTAAAGGCGCCGTTTTTGCGGATACAGTCGGAAGGGTGTTTTTAATTACCTGAAGATGACTTAACAATCGAAACATGTAGTATTGTAATTTCAAATTTCATCGTAAAATTAAATTATATTCACGGGGAAGGTTTAGAGTTGTTTACTATCCAATTGGACG
This sequence comes from Photinus pyralis, assembly GCF_008802855.1. Taxonomy (NCBI): domain Eukaryota; kingdom Metazoa; phylum Arthropoda; class Insecta; order Coleoptera; family Lampyridae; genus Photinus; species Photinus pyralis. The sequence continues at coordinate 3,347,223 of NW_022170738.1, forward strand.
AAGTAACCTTCTTACAGAGGAATTGGTAGCACAGTAAGGGGGCAGCCTATTTAATACGCCGTGAACTTGCTTTAAAGCAGACGAGTCGAGCCTTATCTAATGCCTGATTTCTGTTTCAGGGATCTGGTAGCTCTAAACCTTTAGCTGAAAGATGGCAGAGGACAGAACAGGCACTTGGTGGTCTGCTCGGCCTATCTCCCGTACGACTCGGAAGAGCTCCACCCACCAGGGAGCTGGTTCAGTTGATAAAGTACAGTCGAAATAGTGGGCTCGCTCTTGTGGTTGGCTGTGACGCAAACGCACACCGTGTTGCGTGGAGCAGCACGGACACGAACTCGAGGGGCGACTACCTTCTGGAGTACTTGAAAACATCTGATTTGAATTGAATTGAATTGAATTTGAATTATACAGGGCATGATACAGGGTATACAGGGTGGGATAATTAATCAACATAAAATTCTGCATAACTTTGCCTATTTACCCGACTTTGGTTTACGAGATCCCCAAAGTTATGCAGAATCTTATGTTGATTAATTATCCTACCCATAGCTTCTTGTATCTCTACAAATGGCGAAATTATGGCAAAAAAAACAAAACAAGTATAAATATTTCTTGCAGACGTCTCAATCGCCCTATGTGAGGACCCTCTTCCGACAATCCGTTCTTGAGGTATAAGGGAATATACCCGATCACGATAAGAGGTCGAGGAGGAGGGCTATGGTTGGTAGAAATTAATTCCTTTCGTTGAGGTATTTCATTAGAGTACCATGAAGGATAAAACTAGTTCTAATACCCCCCCACCCTCCCCCTCCACTCCGTACTTTGATAAGAGGACGGGAAAGTTATAGTTTGTACAAACCAATTTACTTCGATGAAACCTTTCATTAGAATACCATAAAGGGTAGAACATCCCTCCCCCCCCCATTTTCCAAAGTTTAACTTGCCACCACTAAGGGCATGTGTATGCAAAATCTTTTGGTTGTCGTATGTAAAAGTTATGCACGTTTTACTTTCAAAAACAGCATCTCAGGAAATATTTCGGGGGGGGGGGCTTTTAGACAGAGAAATTTGATGGCCGTCCGGCACACCTTTAAGGTATAGGCTACCTGGTGCAAAAAATTCCAGGACTCTAGGACCATTCTCCTAGAAGTAGTGGGTCGGGACCTCGGTCCCGACGGACGGACAAAGCGCAAACAATAGCACATTTTTTTTAATTCTTAAAAAATGCACTAAAAATATCATTTTCGAAAATGCGCTGGTGTTCATTTATTTTCAGATGTATCAAAATAGTTATTTATTATAAAAGGGAAAAAAGTAGTACATTTTAGCTCGAGGTTGTGTTGTTTCCCGACGCGAAGCGGAGGGACCCAAAAAACCTAGAGCTAAAATCAAAAATTTTTTCCGTCTATAATACACTATTTTTTTCTTTGACGGAGAAAATGATATGTTGAAGTCGTATCGATTTATAGAAATTTGAAGTTTTAAACGGCAGATATGATGTTGTACTTCTCGCGACAATACGAACTGCGTTGCTAAGGAAACCTCTACTCAAATATCTGTCAATTCAGTTCTGTCATTTGAGTTAAATATTTCGAATTTAATGATTGTTTAGTAGTTATATTGAATGATATAAAGTTAAAAAATGTCTGATTCTGAATTTTCTGATTTCACCTGAGTTAGTAGAAGCAGTGAAAGTAGCCTCACAATAATTGAATATCTATCTTTACTTATGTGTATATGCGGGTATATCCGGGAAAAAAGTAATTTCATAAAAAGTGACATTTTGTTACCTGTCAACAGAGATAAAATGTCAAACGTTTTTCCCGTCACAGAAAAAAAAATTTTTGTGACTTGTAGATTTCGAGTAAATCACATCAACTTTCTTATTTCTTATGGACACCATATTGGATTTTGATTTCATTCAATAGAGAAACAAGTATACATTGTGCACAACTCTTGTGCACATAAAGCGCATTTTTTAACCGAAATATGTAGCTTTTTTTGACATCACCAATGGATATATTTCTTGCAGACGTCTCGATCCCCCTTTGTGAGTACCCTCTTCCGACAATCCGTTCTTGAGGTATAAGGGAATATACCCGATCACGATAAGAGGTCGAGGAGGGGGGGCTATGGTTGGTAGAAATTAATGCCTTTCGTTGAAACGTTTCATTAGAGTACCATGAAGGATAAAACTAGTTCCCCTCCACCCAGTACTTTGATAAGAGGGCAGAAAGAAGGGCAGTAGTTGGTAGAAAACGGTTCCTTTCGTTGAGACCTTTAATTTGAATACAAAGAGAAATAAAATTAATTTGTAAATTTTTTTAATTCTTAAAAAATGCGCTACAAAATTACACAATAGTCGACCCCATAGAGTTATATTATTTACTCTATGCAAATACTTAGTATTTTATTTGGAAATTAATCTCAAGCCTTAAGTAGTTGGTAGAAAACGGTTCCTTTCGTTGTGACCGTTCACTGGAGTACCATGAAGGATAACACTATTTCCACTCCCCCCCCCCCACTCCACCCCGTAGTTTGATAAGAGGACAGAAAGACGAGCAGTAGTTGGTAGAAAACGGTTCCTTTCGTTGAGACCTTTAATTAGAATACAATCGGAGATAACATTAATTTTTAACCCCCCCACCCACAGACCCCGTCGCGCACTGATCTCGAAAAAGAGTCGCACGGGAAAGTTATAGTTTGTACAAACCAATTTATTTCGATGAGACCTCTCATTAGAATACCATGAAGGGTAGAACATGTGCCCCCCCCCCACCCCTTCTAAAGTTTAACTATGCGTATGCAAAATCTGAGACCAAATAGTTGTCGTATGTAAAAGTTATGCACGTTTTACTTTCAAAAACAACATCTCAGGAAATAATATTCGTGGGGGGGTCATCCTTACGACTCGAGATACTTTTGTACCTGATTTTCCTAAAAGCAAGTCAAATACAGTAAAGCAAAAGTAATGACACAGAAAATCGGTAGCATAAAGTAATAAGAATAACGTACCAAAAGAAATGGTCTGGATATGGGGTGGGATATTGAATATTGAAAATAGCTTCGTCGCCGCTTGCGGGATTAGGGTTACCTACGAAAGGACAAATAGAATCGCGTACAAATTATATTTATCGTGCTTCGCAAGTTTGGGAACGAGTGAAAAGTACATTTTTTCAATAAATGACCTCATATCTCAATTTGAATGTCATTATCGGCAAGTCCGCTTTGGGCTTTCACTTACCGCATACAAAATGTATGAGGCGCGACCGAGACAATTTCACAGTCTGTAAATTCGGCTATCAATTTAGTTGTTTATCAATACACAACCCTAGAATGAATGCAACAATTGAGACAGATGGTTAGCAACAAAAAAAGAAATCAATTTTACGAAAGCGAAACTTTGTAAAGGAAAAGTGACAATGAAGACCGTTATAATTTAGCAAGAATCGAATCTAACGTCCCAAAACCTCCCGCTTTTTGCTTGCAAAGAACGAACATTAATCAAGCTAATTCCACTTTCCATTCTAATTAAATTAGGAAGATCCTTATCTAATTACGTTTCCTTTACACTCTGCACGTAATAAGTAATTACGAAATTGTCGAGACGATTTAATGCTGTTGTTGTATAAGAATGGATAGGAAATTAACAAACGGTAACAGATCGATGGTAGCTAGTTCAATCCTTGACCTAAAACATGGTAGCGAATCTAAGCTCATTTTTGTACCATTGTAAATCAATATTTATAATAACTACTATTAATAAGGTATCATCAAAGGGACTTATAAGGCATCCCCGGTAGCCTTGAATTTGTTAGCCAATTTATTACGAAATGTCAAAGAGAGGGCGGCTTACATTTGAATATACCTACAGCATAACGGAGAGAACTTTTTTGTTTGACACACATAGACGGGCAGACACGTGTTTCTAAGGTAGATAAAAGTCAATTATATAAGGACACGTTCGAATCGAACACGATTTGATCGTTTCATTGGCGGTTATAAATTCTAATTGTACAGGAACGGAAGAGTTCTTGTAATTTGTGGTCGTATATGCAAAGCTATGTGGAGAGGTCAAGAAGGTAGGAGGCCTTGCACTACTAGTTTCAACCGAAATTTAGGCCAAACGATAACAGACATGCAATAATAGGAATCTATTAATCAGTAGAATAAGCATTAATGATTGACAAGCCTCCTTTTCTCTAGAATGTTCATTATGAATCTTTTAACAACAGATCAATAGCACTTAGTAATTATCATTATGGAATCTTGATACTTTGTTTACAAAAATTTCAAGTTAGCTATAAGGGGCGGGCGGACACAGACATTGTGAATACACAAGTCTCATTACATTAGTCATTACAAAAATGAACCTTGTACAAAAATTTCAATTTGGTAGCACTTCCCTAACAATCACTCATAGTGCAGCGGAGAGAGCCGCGAAATCGTTCAAAAAATTTTTTCGGAGTAGAAAGAATTGGGACCCACACCATTTTGTTCAGAAATGTTTGAACCTTCAGAATCTCGCTTTACGACATTTTCTCGTGGTCCTGACAAAAGTTATAGGCCGCTAAAGTTGAAATTTACTCACACTGAGCGAAAAAAAAGGTTACAGGAACGTATAAATAATTAAAACAACATTTTGTGAGAGTTATATATGAGCAATGCACTGAGCGTGTTCAATCAACAACATTTAAATGCTAACTCTGGTAAGTTATTTCAATAAATCTAAAACATTGCTTTAAGGGTGATTAAGGAGTTAACAACCAAGAATCTTGTACATTGGAAGAATCGAGTTGCGGTGACTCATCTAACAGTCTACGAGATTGGGAACAGATTTTTAAGATGTCAATTGAACAATCTTGAAATGTTATGATAAGTACTTTGTTTCTTGAAAAATTACGTTTAAATGATTTGATGTAATGAAATTATCTTATTGATTCAACATTTCTTGTTATTTGTAAGTACATTTATACAGTGTTCAGGGAAATATTGTGCATGTTGCACATACTTACTAGCACTGTTGATTCTACATCCAAAAATTTGTTACAGCAATAGTTTAGTGGATTGAATTTAGTTCACGAGACTTCGACCTTTTTGCAACTTGATTACCATTCTTCTAAAACTTTCTGTGCAGCTTCATTTTCACTACTCTACCAAGTTTTTTTTATGCACGAAAATTCTTGCAAATGCGGCGTTTGATACTACGCGTTTACAAAAGAGTTAGGAGTATTGGACCAAGAATATGGCGCACAAAATTAGTCGGACATGAACCATCTGATTTTAAAGACATTTAGATTTGAAAAAAAAAACAGTTGGTAGTAAAAATGCCAATGGCCGCTAATACACTTTTACTACCAATTGTTAGCTTTTTGAAAATTGTTAAATAAGTATATGTTTAGTCAGATAATGCATTGTCTGTGGGCTATATTCTTGGTCCAATCAACTCTTTTGTGAGTGCGTGGTAACAAACACCGCGTTTACAAAAATTAAAAAAAAAAAAACTTGGTAGACTAATTAAAATGAAACCGCACTGAGAGTTTCAGGAGAGTGGTAATTAAGTTGCAAACAGATCGAGGTCCCGCGGACTGCTTAAGTTTCGGACCAAATTCTGAAAATCAAAATATCTCAGAAAACGTTGATTAGCATCCTTTGTGACAAAGAAGGCAACTATAGCAGCAGTTTCACTGAAATGACGTCGGGATATATGTATACCTGCAAACAACTTTTACATTTACATCAATTTTTTGGGGTATATCCATAGGTACCCAAATTTTTAATATACTGAGTCTGTAATGAAACTCATTAGTTTCTTGTCAATCGTTTTATTAAAAAAAAAAAAATAAAATTCACATGGTATATAGAATTTAACTAAACTAAATAATTACATAATCTTTATGCTGTAATGCATATATTAAAGTGGGAAATTCACTGCTCAAACTATTTAATTCTTTACAAAATAAACTTTTACATTTCTTTACTTCAAATGCATTGTAATGTTCATCATACCTAACGGTGTCCATTTTCTTTAAGACAAAATAAACTTTATTCTCAGATCCTTTGAATATAATTGATTCAATATGCCCAAAAAATTCTTCCATTTCAAACTGAACAAAAATATGTAGACACCCTTACAGCACACGCACTGCACTGAGAGATAAATGGTAATGAACCGTTCCAATTCAATGGAGACGCACTACTTAAATGACGGTATTCAGTAGAAATCCAAAACCGCATCGTCAATATGCTTTGCGTTTCATTTGATATGCAAAAACCGTTGAAATAAATACCACATTCTTAATTTAATGATAAAGTATATTCATAGAAAAGTCGTAGATTAGTATGGTAAACTTCTTAATTTAATGATAAAGTATATTCATAGAAAAGTCGTAGATTAGTATGGTAAACTTAAAATTTCTTGGGTCACTAGTTGTGCAGTATTCAATGAAGTACCTAAATGCGTAATGTCAACAAAATAAAACATTGTATAAATATGCACAAAATATCTATGTAACTCTTTTAAGACTGTTATGATTAGTATTAAACAGAGTTTTTTTAAACAGGACAAAAGATTAATTTAATAACCATTTTTCATTTACCTCTAATTGAACAAGTTTTTAACATTGAATCAAGGAACTCTCCTCAAGTAATAAAAGTTATTGATTAAACATCGGATTATTTATTGCGTGAACTCTTTGTCGTTTGATTGAAGTATTTCTTCTTAACAGTCATATAATGCTTGGTATAA
>NW_022170738.1:3354070-3354762 GCF_008802855.1 Photinus pyralis
TGTACAAGAACTGATTTTTGCAGAAAGCTACCAAACCACTTGGTTGCGCAGTTTGAATAATTTTCATCGACCAAGTGGGTTAGTATGATTCTGCGTAATCATAGGGTCTTCATTTCAATAAAATGGTTTGGTAGTAGAGTCACTAGCGCATGGCTATTGCAGTATACTGCTTGGCTGGTTTCTGCAAATTAAAGAATCTTTTATAGCAAGTTCGAGTTTCCATTAAGCCCGTTTTCAGACATATTGTGGGTTGGTAGGTTTCTGCATAACTACGTCCAATTATTCCATTGCGTTATTTGGCGACTGGAGAAACATTTAGAAATCTTATGTTCTCTACAAGAGTGCATGAATCAACCATTGCACAGTTTGTCCCTGTTGTGTGTCGAGCAATTTATTCTGTGCTAGTTAAGGACTACATCAAGGTACATTTGTTAACTTATGTAGGGGAGAGGTGTGTCAATTGTTACAGGGGGGCAATTGTTACAATGTTCATACAGCATCATCTATGAGCCGCTGAATAAAGCATAATATATCATCCGACGGCCATTGCTATACTGTATTACCGACGAACTTGCCGATCATGTTGTTGCCGCGGTATTCTGACAGTTGATGATCATTCCATTTTAGGAGGTTAACGTAAAATTTTTATGCGGCACATTTTTTCTTGTTACATCGAATATAATCAACTCACG
>NW_022170738.1:3354862-3370591 GCF_008802855.1 Photinus pyralis
GAAAGTTGCCATTGCGCCATCTACGCATTCGCGCATCTTATTTTGCAATATGCGATATGTTTGCCTTTAAGAGAACCATCTGTGATTAAAATTTCAAGCAGATATCTCGACAAACAAGACATTTGATAATGCCATTATCACAATATGCGATACGTTTGTCTATACTAAAAACATCTTTGGTTAAAATTTCAAAAGAAATATCTCCATAAATAAAAATGTTGCACTGCGCAGTCTGCGCATGCGCACCACTGATTTTTAGTATATGCTATATGCTTGCTTTTACTAGAAGTATTTGTGGTTAAAATTTCAAGAAAATGTATTAAAAAATAAGAAAGTCGATATTGCGCACCCAATTTCGTTGGAAAATGCGCTAAAAATTAAATTTCTTTCTCCATTCTTTTTTTGAGGTGTTTGTTAATAACGAATCGCAATTACATACATAAAGCGGACTGAATAATCCTCTGTCATTCTTCTTTGCGTAAAAAAATAGGAAATAGGGCTGGACCGATTCGAAAAGAAACAATTGGATGTTGATCCATAATAACGTGTCAAGCGATATCATACTCATTAGCTACGAGTTGCTGGCCAAAACGGATGTGGCAACTCTGCGCAAGCCGCCACACAGACCCAATAACTCCTTGAGGCAGGCGGGCACAAAATGCATGCTCAAGCCACTTCCTTACAGCTTTGACTTAGTTTATTATTATTTGTGCCACTAATGTCAACTAAATGTCAAAAAAATTGGATGGTAGACCAAACAAGTGAAATACTCAGAAGATCTCCGTTTCTTCAAAGGCCCCAAAATTTGAACTTCTTCTGTAACATACCCATAACACATATTCGGATGGAAATAACGTATCCACCTAGGTTTTTGCGTGTTTTTCCGACTTGTGGAATATTTACCAAAATTCTTAGCACAGGTTAGTGCAGGGATGGAGAAATAAAACAACAGAATATCGAAGGTTCCTTAGTATTACCATCACTTTTGTAACGACCATTTATTTTAACCTTACAGCTTTGATCCATATCGAATTCATGTCTTGGGCATTGAGGTAATGCTTTTGATCTTTTTCCCAAAGATCTTGATGCATGAATAATGATTTTGACACACTTTTTCAAGTTCCCTAATCACTCCAAGTCCTATAACTATAACAGGTAAAAATTAAGTTATAAAAGGTATGTGGGGATCTCAACTAAGAGTTATAGCGAACACAGACCATTAGGCAGACAAAAGGATGGACAACCATACAAAACTATTTAAACCTCTCGCCAGGAAAGATTGCCGGTCACAGAACACTTGATTCCGGTCTACAATCAATGTTTTTCTAAAGATGTGAGCGACTTCTGGGATAGTATCATGTCAATGTTGAACAAAAAGACTTTTCGTTTAACATTGGCACAATCCTATTCCGGAAGTCGCTCGCATCTTAAGAAAAACTTTGATTGTACATCGACACAAGGTGTGCTGTGACCGGCAATCTTTCCTGGCGAGAGTTATAATTACAGCATTTAAATTTAAATCAGCGTGACAAGAAGTATTGTTTCAATGTCCTGGGTTAGTGTGACAAATGAAATTTTGACTCATTAATTATAGCGTCGAAATTTGGCCCCAAATTGGTGGAAGAAATTCGCAAAACGATCTCAAGATGTTCCTCAGTCATCCTGTTCATAAATTTGTTTTTACAAGTATTTATGATTTAATGGAAACCAAATAAAGACTATTATTATTACGAGTAACAACAAATTGCTATTCGGACGTTTTCCAATGTGACCACAGCAAGGTTGTGCTGAAAGTGAATGTGAATCCCTCCTACTAGACGATTTTGAAACTAATGGATCTATTTTCTACAATTAGCGCACAAGCTTGTGGAACGTAAATAACCCAGATGGACTATACTTATTATAGTTATAGGCAAAATTCCAACAGTTTCTGCAATTCTCTGTTGGCTTATAGTCCAAGAGCCCAGTAGGAAAGTATACCTTCAACGCCCGGACGATTCTAATAATTTTCATACGATTCGCCATAAAAAGTTGCATTAGAATCGACAACGGTGCCGGCGAAAATCCTGCCGAAAGCAGTTAAAAAAAAATTAAATTCGCCCCTTATTTTTGGAAAATGTACTTTATTATCCCGGACGTTCAGGAAGAGTACTGAAGGGTGCATATGGATGAGTTTTATCGAAAAAAATCACGTTGCCGGGGCGCAACTTGCCGCAACCCTTGGCACCGCGACTACAAATGGGGTAGTAAATCGTACTAAACTACCTTTTTCTCCCGGACCAAAATGACCTATATGAAATATGTAGCTTGCGATTATACGAATATAAAAGACCAACGGTGCAGACTCTCAGGATGCCGGAAGTCCTGGGCACCGTCGACCAAATCCGAGCGTGCGCGAGCTTATTGACAGTGCGAAAATTGAAAAATTGCAAGAATTCACGTCACTTACCTATGTATTCGGTGAAAAAATGTAACACCGTGGATACCGCGAGATCAAATATATTCCACAAAATTTTCTCGACGAGAAAAGAGTCTGAGAAACTCGTCAAGAAAATCAGAGGATTTGATTCGTGTACGATTCCGCCTTGTTTCAAATCATTAAAACAAAAGATTCTCCGAACGATTTTTGTTACTGCTATATGGAAAAATGCGGCAGAAAACGAAATGAGGCTGGGAAATGAAAGATATTTTAGAACCCTTTTGGTTCGAGGGCGATTCTACTTCTTTGAGCGTCGATTCTGATTCTGATTGAATTACAATAAAATGATTTCAAAAAAGCATTTGTGACACAAGAATCATTGCGAGTCAACTTCGATCATTTCTACCTTTTTTGGGTTGCTTTTAGGCATAAACACACAAGTCAAGTGTTTTACTTTTCAAAAAATTAATGTTTAAGAATTAAAAACGATTTTGCCGGTTCTTTTTTTGTTTTTTTTTTAACAAAAAAGTGGTTCAGCCTATAAAAGAATGATTCTCTAAGTGATCGAAATAACGGCATAAGTCTGTTTGTAATGATTCAGATCTGTCTCGTCAAAAGTTTGAGAAAATTAACGTTTTTCTCGCAGTCACAAAAGTGATCAGATACGAAAAGAAGGCTCTTGCGCGCCCCCGGATTTCTTATAATTTGTCTACTCTTAAGCTACATTTTTCATTAAGGACTTTTTGGTCCGGAAAAACAAGCTGGATTATTACAATTTACCGCCTCTTTTATTGGCGCAGTGCCAATAGGCTCGCGCACGCGCCCGGATTCCATCGACGGTGCCGAGGACTTCCGGCATCCTGAGAGTCGGCACCGTTGGTTTTTTATATTCGTATAATCGCAAGCTACATATTTCATATAGGTCATTTTAGTCCGGGAGAAAAAGGTAGTTTAGTACGATTTACCACCCCATTTGTAGTGGCGGTGCCAAGGGTTGCGGCAAGTTGCGCCCCGGCACCGTGACTTTTTCCGATAAAACTCATCCATATGCAACCTTTAGTACTCTTCTTGAACGTCCGGGACAATAAAGTAGATTTTCCAAAAGTAAGGGGCGAATTTAATTTTTTTTAACTGCTTTCGGCAGGATTTTCGCCGGCACCGTTGTCGATTCTAATGCAACTTTTTATGGCGAATCCTATGAAAATTATTAGAATCGTCCGGGCGTTCAAGGTATACTTTCCTACTGGGCTCTTGGACTATTATGAAGTCAGTGCAATAACCTATTCATCCATACAGGATGTAAAGATAGACACCAGCTGTTCTTCTACCCTCCCCAAGATGTACTGTTACTTTTGGTCTAAGCACAAAATAAATCCAGTGTCTAGTCGAGGCAATGTATGCAAGACAGACAAGCAATTTCCACTCAGTGTACCATATTTCCTCTAGGTGAGTTTTCTTACGAAAACGCAAGACGATACAGATAGAAGACTACATTTCCCCACAATAAATTCCTCGGCCGTTAGTTAGGAAGGTATTACATTGGAGTAAAAAATGACCCCCAACTCTTTTTACGGATATACATGCTTTAAAGCACCAGAAATCCGAATCAAACAATATCTCAATGAGTCTGTCGGTATATTTGTCTGTCTTTACTCTCATGTCTGGCTAAACGGCTAAACTGATTTAAACCAAATTTAGTACAGATATTATTAGGCCTAAAAGGAAGAGCTGAAAAGCGTTTGAGGAGAATCGCGCACGCGCAAGTAAAAAAATTTTTATTTTCGGCGAAACGATTGAACCAATTGGAATCAAATACGCGCAATCGTGATCTTCGTAAGAAAACAACATAATTCTGTCTTGCAAAGACTGCCATGGTAGTTCACTCCAAGGTCACGTGTCGTAGATGTTATTCACCTAGTTATAGAGATCATTTACTGTAGACTCATTCACCCTGCCGTAGAAGTCGTTCACCTTGTGTCATTCACCAAGACGTAGAAATATTGTTCACTTTGTTGTAGACGCCTTGTGATAAAGGTCGCTTCACTTCACTATGCATTTTTCTAATTAGAAAAAAAATAAGGAATGCATTGGTGCAAAACAATATTATACATTCGATTTAAATAATATTATAATAATAATAATAAAAAATAATAATAATAATCAAAAATAATAAAGCAAAACTTTTTATTTGCATTTTGCGCTACGTTCGCGCATGTCATACGTCAAAATTGACACCGTCAATCTAAGCAGCTTTATAAAGTAACTTAAGAAGTGCAAACTGCATCACTCTATCTCTTTCAGTTCTTAAAACATCACGGAAGTTGAGAAAGGTTTGAAATCCTTATCTTAACATCAATACGATAAATACAATATAGTGATCGAACAGTGTTACAATTTTGAAGTGAGCAACCTCTACAACAAGGTGAATGACCTCTATGGCATGTGACCTCAGAGTCAACGACCTGGCAAGGTTATCTTAGGGATTAATTTAATCAGTAGTTTCTAGACATCTTAGGCCCTGTTGTACAATGTCAGTTTAAACTTCAGTTTATAGTTAAATTGTGGGTTAAAGGATTTGATTGGCTAATATTTCACAAGTTGACCAATCGTGTTTCTGAAATGTGTCAGCTAAACTAAACTGAAGGTTAAACTCACAATATGTATAACAGGGCCTTAATTTTACACTGCGTCAGATGCTAAACTACCAAAATACACATTATTAAGCTACCAGTTTCCGTTGCCAACTAAACTGTCAAATTATCACTGGGCGTGGTCACCAGATGAAGCGCTCAATGAGCGCTACCTAAAGGCGGGAATATTCTAGTACGATTTCTCGCGCGAGTTGCTGTCTGATAGCACCGTCGAGGTGTAAGTGGCGGTAGAAAGCATAGGGAAGCTTTGACCTTCACTGTCATTGGTTAAAACATGAGTCAGTATCACGCTCAAAAATACGATGAGTGATGAATTTTCTGAGTTGGTAGTTTGGTAGTTTCTGATACTAACTAAACTGTCATTAGCTGTTAATGTCAAAAATCCAAGCGTGAAATCATTTGAATTATTTCTGTTCGGAATGCTAGATATTTCTACTGTAGAATAATTTGATGCCATTTTATATTGTTCCTGTGTGTGCTTATCTTAAAACATAGCGCCATCGACCACCTTCTTATAATGCATGCAGTATAGTATCATTTAATTGCTGTCAATCTGCTGTCTTTGATAAATGTCTCTCTGACACTCATTAGCTTATTGGACTTATTGGGTCTCTTTCTACTTTCTAGCTATTATAGGTCTGACTGGGAGTAATTTTTTTCCATACCAGCATAAAAAATTTGCTGCGACAGGCACAGATACCACCCCGCACAACTGCGCATGCGCGATTCTGTCTAAGAATATAATATGTACCAAATTTGGTTCCAATCGGTTCAGCCGTTTAGCTGGAAATGAGAGTACAGACGGACCGACATCATCGAGATTTTGTGTGATTCAGATTCCTGGTGCTTCAAAGTGTGTATTTCGGTCAAAAAAGTGGGGGGGGGGGGCATTTTTACCCCAATGCAATTCTCTATTACTGCCGTACGAGTGGTAAAAATGGTCTAAAGGTGTCAGTGTAATTAATAAAATGCACATTTAGAGCAGCCATTGTATAATGTGTTGCCTATAACTTGAACATTTAAAAAGCTGGATTTGTAAAACCATCGTCCTACCTTATATGTTCTTACACTTACCATGGTCCTAAGTAACTATGCAAGGATCACGCTTGAGGGAGACTATGCCCTGTGGTTCATTTCATTATTTCTTCAGATATAGCGTAGCGCCTGAAAAACCACAGCGCCCTCTATTGGAAACCGAATTTATCATTCTATAAGAATCTACAATTTCCCTCTATGAAGAAATTTAGGTGTGGACCACTAAACACCAACCACTATCAGTAGTATGTGAAAGTACTTATGTAGTTGTAGAGCGAGAAGGCTTATGTTACGTGGTCTGTTCAGTGAGTAACAAAAGTAAGAAAAGAAATATAGTGGTAACACACAAATTATAAACACTTCATGAGAATAAGTGGTCTTGGGCCCCTAGCAGACTCCTATTTATAAATTATAAATTCGGCTGGCGTCATAACCCGTTTGAAATTAGCATATTAAGAAATCTATAGTAACCATATTTTAACTAAAGTTCACTTTACTGCTGTCAACTTCACGCGGTTGAATTTGAGGTTATAAACTTCTGCGTTTGTTTATCTAGATCTAAAATATTTGTTCTACTTCTCATGCATCGCCCTCATTTATTAGAACACATTTTTAACCAATTTGGTAAATAAGGAATAGAAAGTAATTTTATTTATTTATAGCAAATAGGATTTATAAAACCTCGCTGGTTTTACTAAAATTAAGAGTTATAACTCCTGCATTAGGTCACCATGTAAACCTACTCAATGATTTGTCAAATCTTAAATATGCGTAAACCGGCATTTAATAGTTTGTGATTAGACCACCATCTAGATAGATACAGGGTGTTATGTATATTGAGAAAAATGATAAGTAAATATTTTGGGCATATGGTGTTTTTAGTATTTCCTCCTAGTCGGTAGGCAGAACTTCATACTCGCATGGCTGCACTTTGGATGTCACGTGAAAAAAATATTCCCATAAGGCCAGGTCAAATGTCAAATGAATTTTGCGAGCATTACTAACTCTTTTTCCAAGAATACAAGCGCCTTGTTGACCATTTGCTGTTTACTCACCAGACACAATAGGCTCCTGTCTGATTTGTGCCAAAGTTGTATCCTTTTACAGTTCATGTACTTGAAGAATTTATTTAGAGGAAACGAAAATTGGCAAAGGTTTTAAAGCTTTGAAGATGTAGGTGGATTTCAACATCGTGAAACCCCAAAATCAATTAATAAGTGTCCACTTGTTACTAACAAAACAATCTTAAAAATCTATGGACACATTTAAATTAGAAAGGTGGACTTTACTAAAACATAATACACTTCATCGAATCATCAATAAAACAAATACGTCTGTACACCAAACCATCAATTAATCATTTAAATGGCAATCAAATAAACGATCAGCCAGTATGTCTTAATAATTGATTATTTAAAAACTTGAATCCCGACTATTTATTGGGTAACTTTATTACAAAAATAACTATAATCAGATGACTCATTGTCTGAAAAAATTAATACCAAATTATCGATTAATAATGGACTATCATCCATAAGCTGATTTGTTCGCCCAGCGCTAGTAAATAAAATATGGCCAAGAAACCAAATATGAACAAAAAAGTGTTTCGCGCTTAAAATATTTACCTCGTTTATAAAACCGTAATGCACCAGTTCTTGGGCTAGCGCAGTGGGGGTGGGCGTTTCAGCTTCTGAAATAATACACGTCAACTGTCGATTCATTTTGTCATCCATTCGCAGTAAAATTGTCATCTATAAAAACACGAAATTACTATCGGACAACTGAGGTATAAGGACGTACTGCTAATTCACAGCTGTCTTCGATAGACTTTACATCACATAACATATTTACAATTTTTCGTGTTTCCGTGTCGAGAGGTTCGGGTGTGACCGACTTGACAGACTCTGCCATTTCGGGTGAAATGGCCCTCGATCTGGCCGGAGGAGGTTGTTTGGCACCGAAGGCCGTTAACGGATAAATGCCATTTCTACACAGAGAGTTTTAAAAAGGTGCTTTATTATTGTTAACAAGCTTACTTAACATCCTCTACAAATTTTTCTAGTTTTTCAGCACCCTGTACGTCCGACATTTTTATTTGCGTTGCCGGTTTGTCCAAATGATTTATAACGGCTACTATAACATCCGGACTGTATATCCTTTGCATGAGCTCATCTGTAATTGTTTCCGATATGTTTGCTGCGAAGAGAAAAATGGTGAGTAATCTCAGGCTTAAAAAATTAGTGCTACGCACAATTACCAGTATTCTTAGCTAAACAGTGCGCGGCGAGTAATTTAAGACTATGAACTTCGAATAATAAGGGATGAAAGAGTAGCTCTCTGGCGGTCGGCCTCTCTTGGGGTTCCGAATGGAGGCATCGCTTAATGAAATCTTTCTGTTGTTCGTCTTCCAGCGAGTCAATTGTCTTCGAAATATTCTCTTCCGTAACAATATTACCGGAATCTCCGTTACCTTGTATTTCCAAAGCAGCCATTTCCAACGCACACATACCAAAAGAATATATATCCAGTGCGGGAGTTAATGATGCCGATGCTAAAATTTGAAATAATTAGTGATAAATGGCAACAAATTTGTATCGAACTAGATTAATCAATATGATGTTCTGGTGCAACCACAATTAAAAGCATTTACTAACACCAAAAAGTGATCATTAATTAGAAAATATGGTCGCAAAGTCAAATCATAATCTGAATGCCTTAGTAACAAAATACTTTACACAATCATATCTTTTGTTTCCGGTCTAATGCAAAAATTCTATTCTATGGATATTTCCAAAGAAAAACTACAAAAAAACATTATACCAAGAAAGCAACTAAAAATATTTAGAGGCATTTGCCATACCCACTTACCATTATATGGCGTACAACCAAACATAATTGATGGAAAAGTGATAATGTAGCGTGCAGAATTTCCTCAGTACGATATTGACATGTACCAACAGAACAGGATATAGAATATCAATAACATACAACAACGGAAAATGATAAAAATGTGATAACATTATTAATTTAGTTCAGGAGCATTTGAAAATGAAACGTCAACCCATGTTGACATATTTTGGCCTACAGTGACCATCATCAAAATAATAACACAGTGATTACAGCAACACATGTACACATCCCTCATTAATCAGCAATAATTACAAAAAAAACAGTTTTAGTAAAAACCAGCAAGCACCCACTGGGCAGTAACGCTTATTGAAATTGTTTGAACTTAATTTAGAATGGAATTTTAGAAGACTCTTTCTGAGATTTCACCCAAATGTTTAAATAGTAGGCCATGGATTCATGGAGATTTTATTTATCTATGGTAACAAAGACCAAACAATAAAACTCGTTGACGGTAGAAGCCTGTCATTTCAAAATTTTGAAATATATGATATAATATTAAAATATAACCGTATGAAAAAGTATAGGTTGCATTTAAAAAATACCAACTTTGGGTCAAATTTCAGAAACGGGGGTTCAAAAATTTTTTTTACTACGCCACTACATACAAATATCTAAAATAGGCAGTTTTTGCCCTTTTTCTACCATACAAACTTTTCGTATTCACCTTGTATCTCAGAAACTCCTCCCATGAATCCTAAACCACACTCGCTAAATATTAATGAATGTAAACAGCAACTAATTTTACACCCAAAAAATTATAGCCACTTACAAATTATTCAATCCTGCCAACTACATATTTATTCTGTTCTATCAATTGCAGATACTATGTAAACATACCTAATTCAGATGTAATAAACGGATGACGTGCACGCAAACGAAGGAAAAATGATTGTTTTCATTCCAAATTTCAAAAATTCCAACAATAAAAAGTTGCATTTAAATATGGCGAAAAATTTTGGGATTTTGGGGCTTTAAAAAACACAAGTAGAAACTGTAAACCTTGCTTTAAACATTTAAAACTTATAAGCTTAGTGAAAGGAACCAGCGAAAGTAATGTTCCTAAATCGATAGAAGACGGAATAGTTGCTTATTAGGAAGACAAAAGTACGCAAATTTTGAAATAAGCAATAAAATTTAAAAATATTGCAAATTTTAGTGTTAAAAATCTGAGAACAATAAACAAAGCTATCCCGCTGCCATAATGTGGGCAATCTATTGCGATAATCTGTCAATATAGGGAGTTAAATAATGCTACAGTAACTGTACAAAAAGATAGTATGGCCATAATGCTCCATATCGGCCATGTTTTTTCCAACATATCATCGAGCTGATTGGTTTAACCAAATTAGTATATGGTTACAATAATGCTGTCACCATTGTGACCAACAAAACAAATTCATCACCTTGGTTTGAAGCTTATTTTCAACCAATCCTGTGTATTTGACCAAAACATGGCGGATTTCCCCAACTACCAATAGAAAATAAGACCACTGTCTAACCACCACAAAGTTGTATATAGTAAATAGAGAAACAGTGTTGTTGTGGATAATTGACCCCAATTGAATCTTGCGCAGGCAGTAGGCGAGTGTGCTCACTAACCAGTACAACATAGCTGCGAGCAAAGCAAATCAGCTGATTCGTGTCAACTACATAAGTATGTGGCCACTGTAGTTGGAGTTATTTTTCCACGCACAGGTTCTATGCACTGCTCCTCTATTTACTATATACAACTCTGTGATGACCACACTGTCTCTATAGAGTCACTGTAAGTAATGCTGTCTTAAAGCTGCATCTGGGGACTATAAATAAAATCAAATTAACAATAAAATCAGAATCATTTTTTAAATGACAGTCTCCTAATGTAACCTAATCGCCGGAGGAGGGGGGGGGGGCTGAGTTTTCCTCTCTAAAGATGCCAGGTCAGTGCTTGCTCCAGTGTTAGCAACTCACCCGGGGCGATCTTGAACTGGCATGAGTTTGCGAATATTGAGGCACTGGCTGGGGTCTGATTCTAGAAACTACGCGTGGAGCCTATCCACCCTCCCATACGATGGGAATGACCCTCTCCTCGATAATTTGAATGGAGATTTCATTTGCTCTTTTGGAATGTATAAGAAATTTGGGATATAATTTCAAATTTAACTTCTTAAATTTGGTATTACTTTTTAACGAATCCACTTCAATAATATTTCACGGTAATAAATAGCTTCAGGTTACAGTAAAATTATGGATAGAACACAAAGTGTTTGTAATAGTTAATTAAGTGATTTTTAAATCTGTTACTGTACTACGTTCGCACCTCCAGATGCAGTATGGGATCTTATGGACTAAATGGCTCTCTTACTAATTTGCGTCATTCTTCGATAACGCTATCCTTGTTGCTCACCGCAATGATGCCAAACTGACACATGACTAAAATGAAATGAGGCAAATTTACACTACATTTTTGTATGTTAGGAATTAAACTACCCTGTATATTCCAAATATTTTTTAAATAGTGGGCATTGAAGACAAGTTAGAACTTTTTTTTGGATAGTATAAGAGAGCGCCAGTTAGACGTTTTGTGGCAACTAAAGATAATTTTATTAAACTTTACACATAAAAATATGACTAATTTTCCGATGAAACAAACATATTTAACACTTTTGTAAGTTTCGATCAAAAGCCGATACTATGTTATTTTGAATTTTATTCACTTTTCGTATTCTGCATTTAATTCTAAAAATGTTAATAAAACACATTGGATAGTTGTTGAGGAAAATAAAAATTTCAGTTTTTTTACTGGAAATAATTGCTTGAACTCGATATTTTTCCATAATTAAGTGTCATCTTTTGTGTACGGTTCGAATATTAGAAAATGGGTTGAGGAGCAACGCTAGCTATTCAGTGACGTTTGTCAATTACAAAAACAACACACTTAATTTTTTTAATAGGATGCATATTTTTTATTACACTACACCTATCTCTTACAGATTATGATTTATTTACGTTTTTATACCACCTTCAAAAAAAAAATAAATGGTGGGCTTTGTCTCCCAAGCTTGTCAAAAATAATTTGGACCACTTAATAAATAATAATAGTTCAACTTTTGCCATGACACTCTTTTGTTTATTTTATGGCAATTTTTGCAGATTACGACTTTCAGCATCCTGTACAGGTTTTAATTTAGTTCATACACATTTTAATATTTGTGACCAAATTTAAACATTACTGTAGTAAATTAACAATACCAAATAACAAGGCAGTTCAAGCTATTATCCATTGCGTCTTTAACTACACATAACTGAAACAATTAACGGTTCGTTTAACTAAGTTAACATACTATTTTATTTTAGTTTTAAAAAGGTGCTGTAAAGCTCTTCCCTGCTGTTCCAAACAAATTTCCATTCTTTGCAACAAACTGGAACTCGTTGCTGAATGCTTGACACATTAATCTGCAACATTAAAATAAGCACACATTTATGCATAAACAAAAGAGTCAACAAAAGCTAGACTATTATTTATTAATTGAACCGAATTATTACTGACAAGCGAATGTTGGGAGACAGACGTCAAAACCACTTATTTATTTTTTATACTAACAAAATGTGACTGTGAAAAGCATAAAAGAAATGTTTACATTGTTTTTGTAATTGGACGAACGCCACTGTATAGTGTTGACGTATTTTCTAACATTCGAACATCGGTTCAGATACACAAAAACAAAAGATGGAACTTAAATATTTATGAAAAAATATCAATGCGCGAAGGTTTTCCAATCGAACAGTATGAACTCATTTATTTCCAGTCAAAAATATATATTTGATTAAAATGCATAATGGGAAAACTAAATAAAAAACCATCATACCAAGTATCGACTTCCGGTCTAAGCGACAGTGCCGCCCATCTTGAAAATATTTTGTTTGGTTTTATCGGAAAAGTAGCCATACATTTTATGCGTCAAGTTTAAAGAAATTATCTTGAACGTTCTCCCTTGTATTTTAGACGCATTTTCATGAGGTGACAGACATTTTTTCATTCACATAGCTTTTTGTAATTAAAATATTGTTTACAATAAAAAATATTGCAACAACCCCAAACCGGAAACTTATATAAATCCAGATAACACAGCCTTGTGGCATGGAATAAAAACCTTTCCATTTGAACAAAGTATGAACGTACTGGGAAAACAAATGATTTTACAGCACCTAATTTGAATGTCTGAACATGTTGGTGACGTGTACAGTTTTTAAATTGTGAACTTTTTCATTTGATGAGAATGAGTGGTTTGTTACTGGCATTCAATGATTTATTTTGCCGCTTGACAAATTTGGTGCAAAAAGCATTCATTTTTCTCCTAAACAGCTAACATAAATTAAAGTTTTAATGGTCTATAAATGTGACGGTCTCTTATTTATGTTGTATTTAAACATGATAATAAATATATTGAGTACAAATGAGTCTAAATTAATTGCTTGTTCCAGATTGCATAAAGATTAAGAGAGAAAGATTGCAGAACTTCGTATTGATTAACAAATGCAAATTTTTAGTAGGAAAAAAACTTACCACCATATTCTGGAGCAAAGAAATGCATATTTTTAATATTCTCTGGGCATGTTTTGACATGATGGTTTATCGAATCAGGTGCAACTAAAGAAAATGATAATAACAATTAGTAATGAATTTGGAGCTGCCTTTTACAAGCTAATGATTAGCAATTGATGGTAAAACAACTATCGAATCGCTTTTAACGCCAATTAGATGCAATGTAGTTTTTAATTGAAAGATGAACACCCCACACCATATTATGATGAGTGGGTCAGCAATGGACGCATTATGTTAAGCTTCAAAAACGATTAAGATCCAAGCAAGCAAAAAACCGTTTTACAGAGTATCTTTCCTCGTGCATTCCGAATGAATGTAAAACTGAAACCCAAACAGTAACCTCTCCACGCTTCCAGAACTCTAGTTTTCTTTACTAAAATTTTTTTCTGAGGTGTGACGGTCCAAAATTGACTAACTAGCTCCCGAAAGCTTGGAAGGCGTTGTACATTCATAAATGAGCGAGAAGAGATTAACGGAATTATGTCCATTTTGTACCTTATTGCATTGTTCAGAAATTCCACATTTCCGCACAGAATATGCATAACGGTAGTCAGCTGATGACGAATTCAAATAGTAAATCGCCATGCAACAACTGGGGAAAGGCAAAAATCTGAGCGATGCGTAACAGTTGTTTACCAAAAAATCCTCATCATCAGCAAACTATCAAAAGAGAGCCAATAAAAGCGATTAATATCATGAATTTCATCATTGATTGATTGTCAGACGAGGTGATTACCTGATCCAATTTTGACGAGGCCATTGTGCTGTATAAATATGGTATCACAGGTGAGATTGCCGTGGATGATTGGCGGGGAACAGGAATGCAAGTAACTGGAAAGAAAACACACTGCAGATCAAAGTACTGATGTAGTCCGTAGTCCGTTCTCGCTGGAATGTTCTGCCACAAACATGGAACTTTAATGTTTCGCATTTGTTCAATAATTCTATGTACTACTTACTTGTACATTTACACAGACATGAACTTAACAAAACATTAAACTTCACAATCTGCACTGTTGTAAAGCATAGTTATGAAGTTCCGTAAATTAAAACTTTAGTGCTCACTTACCTTTAGGTTGGTACTGTGAACACAGAGTTAACAAATACAATACAAATACAATAGAATAATAAAATTATCGAGTAAATATATAGATATATCGTCAACTTACAAAACCTACACCTATAATTAAACTTACAAACTAAAATATTAGGACATATAAATTCCGCAAAAATATGTAAAAGATAGAGAGCTTGGCTCGTTAGTTATTATTACCTTAAAGCGGAGAGGATCTGCTTACACCATCGTCGCCATGCTTGAAGGGGGAGTCGCTTTACGTTGCGCTTTGTACGCTTTAGGAACTGTTTCAGTGATCCAGACGACATGTATTCGGTGATGAATATAACCTGTAAACAAATTCATTTCAATACTAATTTATTTTACTAATTGCAATATTAATTTATTAAAGAAGGTGTCCGAAGAGAAGAGTTTAGCCCCGCCCCCCCCCACTCCCCCAAACAATCCGACAAATAGTATTGAGCAAGTGAGATTAATTAAAAACAGCTAAATTTATAGTAGCAATATCGAGGGGTAGACCACCTAGTATTTTAGTGTACACCAATTTACTATTTACCACATTTACCAAACATTTACTAATTTACTATTTAATTTACTTATTTACTCATTTACCATTTCATTTACTCATTTACCATTTCATTTACTCATTTACCATTTGATTTACTCATTTACCTCATATTTACTCATTTGTCATTTCATTTACTCATCTACCATTTCATTTATCCATTTATCCTACATAGCTACATACTCAGTTTCGAATGTACCATGATACCCATCCACGAGGGGGAAATCGCAAATGGAATTTTGTACACCATACATCCATTTGGTGTGGAAATCCATGGATATCCACCGTGCATCTTTGGAGATCCTCGGAAATCATCTGGAAATCCATGGATATCAACAGATCCCCATGGACATCCTTGGATCTCCATGGATATACTAAGACATCTGATATGTTTTTGGAAATCCGCCGACGTCTTCAAATTTGCTCTAGGACCTTTAATTACACACCTAGGTGCATTGGAAAGCCGGGAATAGCCATTGATGATAGAGA